>NC_039366.1:193210874-193530451 GCF_003573695.1 Papaver somniferum | reverse complement strand
TTTTTTTGATATTTTTCTGAATATATACATCTTTTTTTTTTTGCTGAAAAGAATTATTTACAACATGGTAGCTCTTTTGATACATAAGCAAAAAGAAACAAAAAATTACATGACACTTTGCAAGAGGTAGCCCTTTTTGATGCACCCAGTTAAATTCGATGGTTGTGTTTCTTAATGTAACCTCCACCTTCTATCCCAACCAACCAAGAACAAGCTAGTCAAGTTTTGTTCAGTATTCTAAAGTGATTGGCAATCGTGACTTCCGATAGAACACCTCAAGGATGAGGCTATACATGTATTGGTAGATCGTGCGCGTGCAAGTTTCTTATCACTATGTGAATTGTGCTAGAATCAGGATGCCTAAATATCTAGACTAAGAATCCTTATATTTACATACATGCACAAGAGTCAACATTTCAAGGTAAATGAGCTCCATTTTTATGTTTTTTCAATTTTTTAATTTTTTATTTTGATAAAAGAGGGAGGAGTTTTGTTTTCAATTATAGCATGATATCACGGTATCTACTTTTCACCCCTAAACCTAAACTAAACATTGTCCTCAATGTTTCTAAAGATAAACATGATTATAACACATACCATGAGAACGATGCTAAGTGTAGAAAAAGGAAAGAGATTACCGGATATTGGCGAAAGCAAGTTTTGAACTCCATTATTCAAGGCAAAACCCAACAGTTACTCAACTGAATTCACATTGGGTTAGCACAATATATACAAGAAACATATGATTCCACTAAACATTACCTACCAGATTATATACAAACAATTCACTATATACATACAGTCTAAAGAGTTGAGGATCAACCCAAAAGACAAAGTGTTGAAACATAGACAGTTTCAAACAACTATAGTTGGACTGAAATGCGAGTGTGAGTGAAAAACCAAATGAGCTACCCCTAAACCTGGATTTTACACTAGATATACTATTGGATACAAAATCTCGCAGTTTTGGGGGTTCATCATGCACAAGGTCTAACTCGAAATGGACTTTGCTAGGGACGGGAAAACATGCATATTCCAACTGTGGCTCCTTAAAGGTATTGTATTTAGATGCAAAATAGTCCAAGAGGACTTGGGAGGCACACAGTTCCAGGCCTAGATTAGGTATTCTCAGAAAAGTTGGTTTTACAATATTGTTACAAACCAAATCTAGGTTGGGTGGAAGGCTATCAGATTGTGACTTAAGTAGGAAGGTGACATCTAAGTTTCTCACATGCATGAGATCAAGAGTACCAATATTATCAGTCACATCAGCATTTTCTAAGTCATAATCAAGTTGTGTAGCATGCTTATCATCACAAAACAATTGCACAAGTCCAAATTCAGATTCATGGTTATCCGAAATATCCAAATCAGCATCAAAAGAAGCAATATATTGTGGCTTAAGTATGGAATCAGACACATCAACTATATTTTCATGCATAAGATCATTAGTGTCAACAGAAGATTCAACATTACCTAAGTCATGCTCTTCACAAGATAACTGCACAATATCTAAATCAGTAGCCTCATCACATGTATATGGAATACTAGAGGAAACATCATTCATGAAGGTCGGGGTAGAAAAGCCTAATGTATTTGAACCCAAAGGTTCCATAACATTTTCAGCATAGACATGTTCTTCTAACATAACATCATCATCATCATCATCACAAATACATGAAAATCCTACTTTGTCAAAACCGTTAGTGTTTTTCGTCCATACATCTGCTTCTAAAATAGGTGAATATGGATTGACATTTTCAGCAATAGGGTATGAAACACTATATCCAGAATTAAGCTCATTGGGAAAATCAACATCTGACTCATGGTGATTACCCATATCATGTGGCATGGTCCTAGTTTCCCTATCAGTTTCCCACTGATGGGTTTTCTCTGCAACTTCAGCTAGAAATGACCATGCATCGTCCATAGTTTTATCAATGAACTCACTATTACACATAGATTCAACCAAGGCTCGAGACTTAAAGTCTAGTCCCTCATAAAGAATGGCGACCAGTCTACACTTCTCAAGGCCATGGTGGGGACACTCAAACAACAAATCATTAAACTGTTCAAAATAATGAAAAAGTGTCTCTCCATCTAACTGTACAAAACAATTAATACTTTGACGAATAGAGATGGTATTATGATGGGGAAAGAACTTTTTGACAAATTGATTTGTGAGTTGGTCCCAAGTGGTGATTGACTGCGGTCTCAGACTGTAAAACCATGTTTTAGCCCTTTCCTTTAAAGAAAATGTAAACAAACGCAATTTAAAAGAGTCTTCAGACATATAGTCAGGTTGTATTGCCCGGACAATTTGTTCAAACTCTCTTACATGATTATAGGGATTCTCAGAATCGAACCCTCGAAATATAGGAAGTATTTGTATCATGCTTGCGTTTAGTTCAAATGGGACATCAGTCTGGGGTAAGACGATACATGATAGCTGACTTATTCTGTTAGAGTACATGTATTCATGGAGACTACGGGGTTTATTCACATACTCGCCCATTGTTTTCAGAAAAATTTGGTTTTGATGGGTTTTGAAAATTTTTGGATTTCTTGGGTTTTGAAAAGAAAATTTGGTTTGAATGTGGGAGAAAAATTTTGGTTATTTGGAGCAAATTTGGTTTTAAAATTGGGAGCAAGCCCACATTGGTGGGAGAATGCACAACCCACTGGGCAGTTTGAAAAACAGCCTACAGCTGTGAATTTGGATGAAGTTTGAACAGGCCCAGTTGGTATTTTAACAGGTCCCAAAGCATAGCCCAGTAGTCTTCAGGAGGCACAACAGGTTATTTGGAAAGTGAGGATCCCAACAGGAGTTTTTGAAATTGGAAAACTTGATAGATTTTCAAAGATTTTAAGCCCACTGTTCTCAAAGTTCCAAAGTTGTTGTTTTGAGTACAAGGCCCGGTTAATGTTCAAAGTTATAAGCCCGGATTCCAATTAAAATTACAAGCCCAAAAGTCAAAAACACAAGCCCACTGTTGGGTTTAAAATAATATTACAAGCCCAGAAAAAATATAAACCCAACAGACAATAAAGAAGGCCCAATTGGGCTTTGCTAAAGGGTTCAGGCTTACTTGTTTTTGGAGGGAAGCCCAGTTGGGATTTTATCCCATTTTCTTTTGTTGCACAGCCCAGTTGGGTCTTGTTCAATCTTTCAACTCCAACAGCAGCAGGATCACCTCTTCAGTGGCAGTAAGCTAGCTCACAGCCCACAGCAGCAACAGGTCATGGTCTTTGGCCCAACAGCAGAAGAGAAGGACCAAGATCAGCTTAAGAGTTAAGAATGGAGATGCACTGCTAAGATGGAGTGAAAAACAGTGCAAGAACAAGTTGACAGTGCAAATGACAGATGAAGAGTATGTAATGAAGGGGATGCAAGATGTAACAGGATGCAAGTAGAGCAAAATGCAACAACAAAAGAAGATGCAAGTAGTGACAGTTATGCAGTGAACAATAGAGCAAGGATAAAGAAGATGCAAGCAGTGACAGGAGTGAGATGGAGAAAGTGAGATGAAGGTGAAAGAAACAATAGGTTATGCAGGAATAATGCAAATGTATTTACAAGTTATGCTAAATGAAATGAAATGATTTTTTGTAAACAACAAAGAATATGCTACCAGAATGCAATAGAAGCATGGGATGAATAGATGCAAGAAAATGATGCAGTGAAGACTGCAAGATGATATAATGCAAATAAGATGCAAGAAACAACAAGACAAGGGAATGTACAGCAAGAACAGGACAGTAAAGATCAAGATCAAGAGCAAATAGTGAGCAAAGAGTGAACAACATATGCGCCGCCACCGAGTCCCCAGCAGCGGCGCCAAAAACTTGGTAGGACTTGAAAGAAGCCTACGACTATGTCTAACTGCAAGTGCATAGTGTCGATATGCAACACAGGGCAAGCACATGTCGATCCTCGGGGACAAGGTGTGTGCTAAAGTTGCTTCTAATGGTCTTTAATAACTGATTCTATGTGACAAAGTGACAGATAATGATTTTTGTGTTGTGTTGAAACACAACTGAGCTATTTTGGTGTAACTGAACTAGTGACAGAAAGTAAAGCTAGAGTGTGAACAAAACAGGAAAGTGCTAAGGTCCTTTTAATCCACCATTGACACACTATGACCTCAGCTGATAGCATCATTCTTGTCCTTATAGCAGGTAAGGGTGAAGATTCTAGTCTTCCCTTTTACCTAAGGTGTTTCACCAGTGGATGAATAAATCACAACTAAGATATCAATCCTAAGCACTAACTGTCTAACTAAAGCACAACTAGTCAGAGGATTCATAACAGTCTCTAAGGCATGAGTTGTGGTATAATCACATAGTTTTATCCTAACTACAATGCATACATGGCATGCACTGTGATGAGTGCCAAATATTGTATATATTTATCCCTTTTTCTTGGCATTTAACTCATCTTTTGTGCAGTAATTCTACATTTTATCCCATATTCTGTATTTTCATTGTTTTCAAGAATAAATATTTTTCTTACTTAATTTTGCATTTTTAGGTAATAAATAAAGTTTGGATGACTTGCGGAGCAGAAAAGAGCTGAAGAGTAGTGAAAAGCCGGAAGAAATTACGCAAGGAAGCCGCAAAGAATGGAGCGCACGTCCAAAAAGCTAGGAATGGGCTCAAGAACGAAGAATTGTTCTTAAAGAAGATATGGGCTTGGCATACCCAAGGCCCAAAACCCTTACCCAAACCCATTTTCTATATCCATACCCGCCTCCATTCTCAGCCGTTAGATTGGATCCATCTCATCATCCAATGGTCGCTTCTTCATCGTGCATCAAAATCTGAAGTCCCTGCAAAACACCATAGTACCTAAATTCCAAGCCTTCAGATTAGATCACATTTAGATCCTACGGTCGCTTCTTTGCCTGCTCATCAAATCTCGATACTTCCGCTTAACACTACAGCACCTAACCTCGATCTTCGCCGTTAACTTTGTTGTATTTCACAATCCAAAGGTCGAAGTGATTCATCTCTCACACCACCGTTAGATCTACCAACCATCTTCACATCCAACGCGTCTCCTCGCTAGACATCAAAGTTTGATGAACCCGCTCAACACCTTAGCCATCGAACCCATCGACCTCAATCCAAACACCCTCTTCTTCCCAAATCATTTTCTTTCCCCAAAACTTCTTCTCCACCACCATACCGCCTGCAACTCCACTGCCACCACCATCTCTTCCATCACCACCTCGAGCTTCACCATCTCCATTCTATCGACCAAATCAGAGCCTTCACCATCATCCAGCTCCCTAGTATTTCCCTTTCTTGTTCTTAGCATCAACCCTAGGTGCTACAGATAAGAAAGAGAAAAGCTAGGGCATCAGTAGACGCAATTGGGAGCAGTTCGAGCTGAGGAGGAGCAGAGGGAACATCAACAAGGCATGGGTCGAGCACAGGGGAGACAAATTCAGAAATCAGTGAGTTTAATTTGGAATTTAAAAATTAGGGTTTGCAAATTTGGGGATTTTCAATTTAGGGTTTGTAGAAATTTAGGGTGTTGTAACAAACTATAAATTGATGTTATGGGTGTTGTAGAAAACATCTCTGGGCTAGCCAGTGAACAATATTTTGAATCAATTTTCATTTTTCCAATTTCTATTTTAACAACAGTTGATTGTGTGTAACCTGTATGCATGTTGCATTTTAATTTAGTTTGTTGGATGAATGTTGTTGTTATAGTCATGTCTAGCATGAGCTAATTCACTGCAACTAAGGCTCTGATGAAGCCTAGTGCACTGTTAGATGATGCATGGTTAGGGTAGTTTTCTTAATGCATGTTTGCTTGAGCAATGGGAAGTACTCAGTGCTCTGGCATGCCTGTGATTGATTGTGCTGTCAAAAGACAGTCAATGCTAGGGGCATATCAGTGAGCAAGCTGATTTTCATCTCATTCTAGATGTATGCATAGGATTTCCAACTCAACCTAGATTGCATTGCTTGATTAGGGCACAAGGTGGAGTCAATTGCTTTAGTAACTTCACACAATTCTGCATCTTTCTCCTTTTCTGTCACTGATTGCTCAATACCCTTGCCTTAGGCTGCTGCCTTTGTTTCACTACCACTCTAGATCATTGTCACTGTCACCATAGTTACTGCCCTTAGCTCACTGTAAACTTTAGCTAGGAAGACTTCTTGTATGCTCCCACTCCATGTGGACAAACCCCTACTCATCCCTATACTATAAAATTTGGCCTTGTATACTTGCAAGTGTTTTGTGTGCTCCCCATTTCTACACCAAGTTTTTGGCGCCGCTGCCGGGGAGCTGGCTGCCATATTTTTTTTGAAGTTTTCATAGTTGTTGTGGCCTTGCTGTGCTTGCAGAGTTGTCTGTGCTAATTGCTATCTTGTTCACTCACCTGTTGCTGCTGGAGCTGTGCAGTATTTTTTTTTGCTGCTGCCAAGCTGCTGCCAAAGCTGCTGTTGCTGTTGGAACTGCAGTGAAGCTGAAGTTCCTGAACTGGTGCCACTGAGTTGCTGCTGCTGCTGCTGGTGAACCAAAGCAACTGCTGCTGCCAAGCCAAAGCAACTGGGCTGCCAACTGAAGCTGCTGGGCTCTGCCTTCTACTGGTGGGCTTGTACTTCTCTGAATTAGGCTTCACCAACTTCAACTGAACTGGGCTTGCCAAGTGCTGCTGGGCTCTGCCTCCTTTTGTTGCTGGGCTCGTGGTCTTCTGTGAGCTGGGCTTCGCTGCTGCTTCTGCTGGGCTCTGTTCCACCTGTAGTTGCTGGGCTTGAGCGAGAGCTGCTTAGGACGATCCTAAAGCCCAACTGGGTTGTGCAACTAAAAGGGAACAAAAGCCTAACTGGGCTTCCCTCCTTAACCAAGTAAGCCTAAAACCATGAGTAACCCACTTGGGCCTCATTAAATATTCAATTTGGGTATGTAATAATTAATTTATTTTTAATTTGGGCTTGTAATAATTATTTTTATTTTTATTTTCTTTTTCTTTTATTTTCTTTTATTTTTCTTTTATGGGCTTGTAATTATTATTATTGTTTTTATTTTCTTTTATGGGTTGTGCTAATTTATGCTAGGTTTAGTTCAAAAACTTTTCCAAAGCCCAATTTTAAACCAAAAACAAAATCCCTTATTAAAACCAAAACTCCACTCCTTAAAACCAAATTCCACTTAACCCTTTCAAAACCAAATCTTCATAAATCCTTATGGGCCCTATTTTCTCCCTTATCTGTGGGCTTGTTATTTCATGAGTGGGATATGATTGTAACCTTTAGAGACCAATCAAATAGACTAGTTAGAGTAAATCAAATAGACCCAATTGACATACCCACAACTTCTGACGAAAACACACCGGACCAATCTGAAACAATGGGAGAACCTCGTACCCTCAAGGATTATATGTACCCAACTAGAGCCAGTCAACCTTCTTGTATTGTGCTACCCGAGGCTAATGGCCATTATGAGCTGAAATCAAGCACAATACAAATGCTCCCTATTTTTAGAGGTGTTGAGAATGGAAACCCTTACCACCACGTGAGAGAATTCGAGGAAATTTGTGGAACTCTGCGTTTCACTCAAATGTCCGACGAAACCCTAAAGTTAAGGCTCTTTCCTTTCTCCCTGAAAGATAAGGCAAAGGCCTGGCTTTACAGCCTCAATCCATCATGACATGGGATGACCTCATAAAGGAGTTTTTCAAAAAGTTTTTCCCGAATCACAAGACTGCGACAATTCGTCAAAGTCTGAATAGCTTTGTGCAATTAGAGGGTGAGACCTTAGCTAGATACCTGGAGAGATTCAATGAATTATTACTCCAATGTCCCCATCATGGTTTTGAAAAATGGAGACTTGTGCAAATTTTGTATGAAGGTCTAGATGTGTCCACCCGAACAACGGTTGAGTCAATGTGTAATGGTCTATTCGTAGACAAAACTGCTGATGCGTCTTGGGACTTCTTGATTGAAGTAGCTGAAAAGACGCAACAGTGGGAATCCATCCGTGAACCCAGAAAGACTACTTCCGAAGCTAAGGCTTTTAGGATTGAAGCAGATTTCGAGGGAAGAGCAAACATGGCATCAATAGTTAGGAGATTAGAAGAGTTAGAACTACATAAAAATTCAAAACCTTTCACCACTACTCTCCGAGAACATGTCGCTTCGTCTGTATGTGCCGCTTGTAACGATCCCAACCATCAATTCCAAAATTGCCCCGATTTGCTTGCAGTCCAGGAATCTAGGCTTGAACAGGCACATGCCATGTTTCAAAAACAAGAGCATAACCCCTATTCACAGACCTACAATCTAGGATGGAGAAACCACCCTAACTTTTCATGGTCCAAAGGACCCACTCAGGGAGGACCATCTCAACCCAATCAGAGCTATCAAAACAATCAGGGATCTCAGAACAATCAAGGTTATCAATATCCTAGGAACCCTCAACAACAATCAAACTCTCAACAACAATCATATCCTCAACACAATACCGACAAGAGATTATCCACCCTAGAGGAGATGGTCCAGAGTCTGGTGCAAGGTCAGAAAAATCTTGATCAAAAGATGAGTCAAATGTGCGATTCCATGAGCGAGAGAGAAAAGGGTAAACTTCCTAGCCAACCCCAACAAAATCCAAAGAGGATATTTCAAACAGGCACAACATCCTGCACTGAAACCTCACCCGATCAAGTCCATGCCATTACCACCCTCCGAAGTGGTAAAATCATCGAGAACAACGTGGGCGAACCTAATGAATCTGATACAAATTCCACGCTGTCTCCACAACCCCAGAAAACCAAAGAATCTGAGCAAGTTGGAAAGCCTGACAATTCTACTGCTGTGAATGTCCCTTTGCCAACTCATTCTCCTGTTGCCCCATTTCCTCAAAGATTGATCTATCAACAGAAAAGTACCCATTATAATGAGATGTTAGATCTGTTCAAGAGAGTCAACATCAACATTCCTTTTCTTGAAGCAATTAGGCAAATCCCGGCATACGCTAAATTCCTCAAAGACTTGTGTACTCAAAAGCGCAAGCTTAATGTGCAAAAACGTGCTTTCTTAGCTGAACAGGTGAGTTCCATCATTCTGAACAAAACTCCACCCAAGTTTAGGGATCCAGGATGTCCAACAATTTCTTGCACTATAGGAAAACACACGGTCAATAAAGCGTTATTAGACCTAGGTGCAAGTGTTAACCTACTGCCATATTCTGTTTATGAGCAGTTAGGTCTTGGGGAGTTGAAGCCAACATCTATCACTCTACAACTGGCAGACCGATCTGTCAAGATTCCTCGTGGAGTGGTCGAAGACGTTTTGATCAAGGTTGACAAATTCTATTTTCCCGTAGACTTCATTGTCTTAGACACTCAACCTGTACAAAACCCAGACTGTCACATTCCTGTCATCTTAGGACGTCCTTTCTTGGCTACGTCCAACGCAATCATTAATTGTCGTAATGGAGTGTTGAAACTGTCTTTTGGCAACATGACGGTAGAATTGAATGTGTTCGATATTAGTCAACAACCTGGGAATCTTGATGATGATGATGTGCATGAAGTAATATGATTGAAGGATTAATACAAGATTCGTTGACTAACATTCTATCCGTCGACCCCTTTCAAGCATGTATGGAGAACTTTAACTCAGATTCCTATGATGATGCATACTGTAGTGACGTCCTATCTCTGCTCGAATCTGTACCTCAAATGGACGTCACTGAAAGAAGATATGAAGTGGAACCACCCTTACTCTCTGATTCCAAGCTCATTCCATCCATTGTTGAGCCACCCAAGCTTGAATTGAAAACATTGCCTAGTACGTTGAAGTACGCATTCCTAGGTTCTTCTGATACTCTACCTGTCATTATTTCATCATGTTTAGACACGGAACAGGAAAGTAAGCTCTTAGAAGTACTTAAGGAACACAAAGAGGCCTTAGGATGGACCATCTCAGACCTCAAAGGAATAAGCCCCACCATTTACATGCACCACATTAATCTCGAAGAGAATGCCAAACCATCTAGGGAAATGCAAAGGAGACTTAATCCTAACATGAGAGATGTAGTCAAAGGAGAAATCCTGAAACTACTTGATGCGGGTATCATATACCCAATACCAGATAGTAAATGGGTTAGTCCCATTCAAGTTGTGCCTAAGAAGTCAGGCATTACTGTAGTTCAGAACGACAAGAATGAGTTAGTCCCCTCACGTACAACCACAGGATGGCGAGTATGTATCGACTACAGAAAGTTGAACACAGTAACTAGGAAGGATCACTTCCCGCTCCCTTTCATAGACCAAATGCTAGAACGTGTGTCTGGACACAGTCACTACTGTTTTCTAGATGGCTTTTCCGGTTATAACCAAATCCACATTGCACCAGAAGATCAGGAAAAAACTACGTTCACGTGTCCCTTTGGGACATTTGCTTATAGACGCATGCCCTTTGGGTTGTGTAATGCACCTGCTACTTTTCAGCGATGCATGATGAGCATTTTTTCTGACATGATAGATAGTTTTCTCGAGATCTTCATGGATGATTTCTCCGTGTTCGGTTCTTCGTTTGATAAATGTTTAAGACATCTTACCCTTGTGCTGTCCAGATGTAAGAAAAGGAACCTTGTTCTAAATTGGGAAAAGTGCCATTTTATGGTGAATTCAGGAATAGTTCTAGGACACATCATCTCAGAAAAAGGCATTGAAGTAGATAAATCTAAAGTAGACATCATCCGACATTTACCAAAACCCCGCTCTGTGAGGGAAATTCGATCATTTTTAGGTCATGCTGGTTTTTACCGGCGATTCATCAAAGACTTTAGCAAAATCTCAAGACCTCTGTGTAGTCTACTCGCCAAAGATGTTACCTTCAATTTCGATGATGCCTGTGTGAAAGCTTGGGAGGAATTAAAAACTCTTCTCACCGCCGCTCCTATAGTCCGACCACCCAACTGGGAACTACCGTTTGAACTCATGTGTGATGCCTCTGATTATGCTGTTGGTGCTGTTTTAGGACAGCGTGTTGATAGACTACCATACGTGATATACTACGCTAGCAAAACCCTTAATGATACTCAACTCAATTACACAACTACCGAGAAGGAATTGCTTGCTGTCGTTTTCTCATTAGACAAGTTTAGATCTTATCTCATAGGATCTAAGATCATCATATACACTGACCATGCGGCTTTGAAGTATCTTCTTTCCAAGAAGGATGCTAAAGCTCGCCTTATTCGATGGATACTCTTATTACAGGAATTCGATCTCGAAATCCGTGATAAAAAAGGTTGTGAGAATGTGGTTGCTGATCATTTGTCTAGATTAACCATTGAGTCTATTGATGAGTCCATGCTAATCAGAGAATCATTTCCTGATGAGCAATTGATGTCTGTGTCAAACCTTCCTTGGTTTGCCGACATCGTTAACTACCTTGCTGCAGGTAGGATGCCCTCACATTGGTCGAGACAAGACCGCTATAAGTTTTTGGCTGAAGTTAAACATTTCCTTTGGGATGACCCATATTTGTTTAAGTACTACCGGGACCAAATCATTGGGAGATGTGTCCCCAACACCGCACAGAAAGATGTGATATCTTTCTGTCATGACCAAGCATGTGGAGGCCATTTCAGTGCCAAGAAAACCGCTGCAAAGATCTTGCAGTGTGGATTCTATTGGCCATCATTGTTCAAGGATTGCCATGATTATTGTGTTGCTTGTGAACGCTGTCAAAAGCTAGGAAGCATTTCGAGGAGAAACATGATTCCATTGAACCCCATTTTGATTGTGGAGATTTTTGATGTTTGGGGGATCGACTTCATGGGTCCATTCCCTATTTCTGAAGGTAGATTGTACATCCTAGTCGCAGTTGATTACGTTTCTAAGTGGGTAGAAACCATAGCAACCAGAACAAATGACCACAAGGTGGTACTTTCATTTCTAAAGGAAAACATATTTGCACGTTTTGGTACCCCTAGAGCTATCATCAGTGACGGCGGTTCACATTTTCGTAACAAGTACTTTGAGTCTTTAGTACGCAAGTATGGCATAACTCACAAGGTTGCTACTCCGTACCACCCTCAGACTAGTGGACAAGTAGAAGTTTCTAATAGGGAAATTAAGCACATTCTGGAGAAGACGGTCAATCCGTCCAGGAAAGATTGGTCATTGAGATTGAATGATGCTTTGTGGGCCTATAGAACAGCTTATAAGACACCAATTGGCATGTCCCCCTATCGTCTAGTGTATGGAAAGCCGTGCCATCTACCTGTGGAATTAGAACATCGTGCCTACTGGGCAATCAAAGAGCTGAACTTCTCTCTGGACGAAGCTGGAATTCAAAGGAAACTTCAACTCAATGAGTTGGAAGAATTGAGAAATGAGGCTTATGATAGTGCCAAGTTATATAAGCAGAAGATGAAGATGTTTCATGATAAGCGTATTCTGTGCAAATCCTTCACTCCTGGTCAGAAAGTTTTGCTGTATGACTCCCGATTACATCTTTTTCCGGGAAAACTGCGTTCCAGATGGAAGGGTCCGTACCTAGTACGCACAGTTTTTCCTCATGGAGCTGTGGAGCTAGAAGATGTCTCCAACAAGAACATTTTCAAAGTAAATGGGCAGAGATTGAAGCAATTCCTTGAACCATTTCCACCCGACATTGAAACAACCAACCTGGAGGACCCGGTCTATGTGGACTAAACTGGTCCACTCTTTCCCTAAATAACCAAAAAGTTTTCCAAATGTTTCCCTAAAAACCAAAATTTTTCTTTTTCCCATCAAAACCAAATGTCTCCCGACAAAACCAAATTTTTCCCAAAAAGTCCACTCACATTAAAAACCAAATTTTCTTGTAGATAATGTGCTAGTTAAATTTCCTTTTGTATATATTTTGTGCTCATCCATTGTGACTCCGAATATGTTGGAGTTTTGCCTTGGATAACGGAGTTTTAATCGAGCTTTCGCCGTACAATCGGGTATTCTCTCTCCTTTTACTCTACTCAGCATGTTCCTCTTCATATATTGTTTTATAATTCTTTCCATATTTTGAAACATTGAGGACAATGTTTAGTTTAGGTTTGGGGGTATAGAGTAGATACCACGATAATATGCCATAATTGAAAACAAAACTCCATCTTTTTGAAAAAATTGAAAAATTCCAAAAAAATTGAAAAATCAAAATAAAAAATTAAAAAATCATAAAAATGGAGCTCATTTACCTTGAAATGTTGACTCTTGTGCAAATATGTAATTATTAGGAGTCTTAGTCTAGATATTTAGGCACCCTGATTCTAGCACAATTCACATAGTGATAAGAAATTTGCACGCGCACGATCTACCAATACATATATGGCCTCGATCTTCAAGGTGTTTGATAGGAAGTCACGATTGCCAATCACTTTAGAATACTGAACGAAACTTGACTAGCTTGTTCTTTGGTTGGTTGGGATAGAAGGTGGAGGTTACATTAAGAAAGACAACCATCGAATTTAACTGGGTGCATCAAAAAGGGCTACCTCTTGCAAAGTGTCATGTAATTTTTTTGTTTCTTTTTGTTATATATCAAAAGAGCTACCATATGTAAAAATCAATTTCAAGTTCTTGTGCAAAAAAAAAACAAAAAAAAAACGATGTATATATTCAGAAAAATACAAAAAAATCAAGTATTTATCAATTCCATTCTCTCTTGTTCCAAAAATAAAAGAGAGTAGTCAATGTAAATAAGAGTCATGTAAAGAGTCATCTTTTATGTTTTATTGTAATAAGCAAGGAAGGGTGTATGCCATTGATGTACAACGCGAGTAATTGTGAAATACCTCCAACTCATTCACAATTCTCGTAAAGTCCGGACAGCTAGCTAGATTTCGACCTTGGTTCTTAGCCTGAGAAACTATCTCTTGGTGATTAGTAGTCATAACATCCGATCTTTCTTTACACATGTGTAGATACACTTTACACTCTTATCACATGTCTTTATTTGTTATCAGTGCTAGGATTGTGCCTTCGATAGCTAGATTGACATCTCCATTTTGCTGTGAGCTTAACTGACTTGCACATGTCACATTTGATGGAATCTGAGCTTATATTTTGACCTAGAACTTTGTAGGTACGTTCTAAGCAAACCTTCACGAGACTTCAACTCGTCCACTAGGGACACTTAGTGGTTTAAAAGGCTTAGTGCATACGCTAAATGCATTCGAGAGACCAGCGACAGTGGTATAGGTAGGATTTCCTTAGTTTTGTTTTACTTGAGGACAAGTAAAATTCAGGTTTGGGGGTATTTGATGAGTGCCAAATATTGTATATATTTATCCCTTTTTCTTGGCATTTAACTCATCTTTTGTGCAGTAATTCTACATTTTATCCCATATTCTGTATTTTCATTGTTTTCAAGAATAAATATTTTTCTTACTTAATTTTGCATTTTTAGGTAATAAATAAAGTCTGGATGACTTGCGGAGCAGAAAAGAGCTGAAGAGTAGTGAAAAGCCGGAAGAAATTACGCAAGGAAGCCGCAAAGAATGGAGCGCACGTCCAAAAAGCTAGGAATGGGCTCAAGAACGAAGAATTGTTCTTAAAGAAGATATGGGCTTGGCATACCCAAGGCCCAAAACCCTTACCCAAACCCATTTTCTATATCCATACCCGCCTCCATTCTCAGCCGTTAGATTGGATCCATCTCATCATCCAATGGTCGCTTCTTCATCGTGCATCAAAATCTGAAGTCCCTGCAAAACACCATAGTACCTAAATTCCAAGCCTTCAGATTAGATCACATTTAGATCCTACGGTCGCTTCTTTGCCTGCTCATCAAATCTCGATACTTCCGCTTAACACTACAGCACCTAACCTCGATCTTCGCCGTTAACTTTGTTGTATTTCACAATCCAAAGGTCGAAGTGATTCATCTCTCACACCACCGTTAGATCTACCAACCATCTTCACATCCAACGCGTCTCCTCGCTAGACATCAAAGTTTGATGAACCCGCTCAACACCTTAGCCATCGAACCCATCGACCTCAAGCCAAACACCCTCTTCTTCCCAAATCATTTTCTTTCCCCAAAACTTCTTCTCCACCACCATATCGCCTGCAACTCCACTGCCACCACCATCTCTTCCATCACCACCTCGAGCTTCACCATCTCCATTCTCTCGACCAAATCAGAGCCTTCACCATCATCCAGCTCCCTAGTATTTCCCTTTCTTGTTCTTATTTTTATAGAACAATTTAAGCATTCAAGAATCACACAAACAACATAAATAACATAGTACAAAGCTATGGTTTCATCTCAACCTTAGCTTAGTGAACTAAAACATGATCAAATTAGACTACTGGATGAAACAAATGAAATAGTAAAATTACAGAACACTAAGAGATTGGTGCTCCGGCTAGCCCGGGCATGAATCCTACTCACACCCACACACTCAGTTTATAGTTACAATGAGTTCTAAAAAAATCCCTAATTTCCAAAACTATGGTTTCGAAAATTACCTAACCAATTCGTACCACCCATGCTAGATAACTGCTCTATCACTTCGACCCATGATTTTTCTGCTCTCCCCCTGCTCCAATTGACGCCTATGATGCTCTAATTGTTCCCTAACTCGAGTTGTTTTATTCACCCCAAACCTAGGGTTCAGTGGTTGTGAGATGAGTAAAAGAACTAGGCTAGGGAGATGGTGGAGATGCTTGGAATGATTTGATGGAGATGGTGGCAGTGAACATCGGGGTCTGGTGGTGGCAGGATATGGTGGTGAAGGAGTTGTAGGTGATGGAAGAGAGGAATTTGAGGAGAAGAGGAGAAGAAACCGATGGAGAATGGGTTAGGGAGTGTTTGGGTATAGGTCTTAGGTGTTGTAGTGTTGAGCGGTTGTAGCAAATTCGATGTCCATCAAAGATGATACGTTGGATGATCACATCTGGATTGAATCGAACGGCTAAGATGGAACAAGCTTGCAGCGACCATTGGATGCGTGATACAACAATTTTGACGGCTTAGATTGGAGTTAGGTACTATGATGTGTGACAGGAGCTTCAAGATTTGATGCTCGGTGATGAGGCGAACGTTGGATGATGTGATGGATCCAATCTGACGGCTCTCATGGAAATGGGTATGGATATTGAAAATGGATTTGGGTAAGGGTTTTGGGCCTTGGGTATGCCAATCCCATATCTTCTTTAAGGACAATTCTTCCTCTTCAAGCCCACTTCTAGTTGATCCGGCTCTTGCAAACATCATTCTTCGCTGCCTTTCTGCGGGAGTGTTTGCCGTTTCTTTGCTCTTTTCGCTCCGTGAGTTAACCAGGCTTTATTTAGTACCTAAAAATGCAAAATTAATTGAGAAAAGTATTTATTCTTGAAAACAACGAAAACACAGAATATGGGATAAAATGGAGCGTTAGTGCACAAATGATGAGTTAAATGCCAATAAAAAGGTGCAAATATATACAATATTTGGCACTCATCAACATCCATAGAAACATCTTCAATCTTCGGTCTTCAGTCTTCAACTGTTGATGATGAACTCTTGAATTTCGTAGAATCTTGACAATGTGTAACTCTTCTCTTCAATTTCCTTGTTGCTTTGAATTTTCCTCTTAAATTCTTCTTCTTTACCATGGTGTTTATTAAGAAAAACTAAAAGCAAACTGTAATAAATATATATATATATATATATATATATATATATATATATATATATATTTTTATTATTATTATTTTTTCTTATTAACACAATTTAAAAATAACAAAATAATAATGAAACTACTAAAGCCATGGATGAAGGACTTTGTCGATTAATTCTTCACAACTTGTATTGTCTTGATTTCATAAACTTCACTAATTCTCATCTTATTTTCTTTTCTTTGCTCTTGTAAAATACCTCTTCAATTGTGTATAGAATTTTGCTCCTTGTATTGTATCTTCACTTTTAATATGACTTTCTTTTCCTTGTATTGTTGCATGTAAACGTTGGCCTATTCCATCTTTCTTCGTAGGATATGACGTTGCTCTGCTTGTTGATGATGATGTGTTTCTATGGATCTGTTGATGTTGTCGAGAGAGAGAATGGTGCTAACTGCAAATCAAACTACAAGAATGAATTTTCATATTTAGACGTCATCCTCATGATTGACAAAATTAGCACTCAAGAGATCAAAAATAGTGCTGAAAGTGGTGCGAAGTTGGGTAGGTCACCATTCCTACCCGGAATTTACGTACGGTGACACATACTCTAAAAGGACTTTTATAGATAGTCACAAAAATTAAAGGTCGGTGCCTCGCTTGATGTAAAAATAGGTAGTCTCCACTTTAAGGGTGATCACAACTCTACTACCAAATATCTTTGCATCACCTAATTCTCCCACCGGCATGGTTAAATCCAACTTTAACGCTCTAACAACCAAGAAACCCGATTGTGTTCTCCAGTACTTCCAAGTTCTGTTATTTCGGTCAGACTCTCTATGTAAACATAGCTATAAGCATGCTAGTGACTCTAAGATCTCTAAAAGTTGGAGGTTTTATGCAAATATTTATAAAGATATTTGATTTTTTTTTATTTTTTTTATTATTTTTATTATTATTATTATTTTATTTTATTTTATTTTATTATTTTTTATTAATGCAAAAGACTAAAAGCTCTATATGCAAACTACACCCCCAAACCTAAATCTAACATTGTCCTCAATGTTTTCATATAACAGAATTGTAACAACATACCAGGAGAACAATGCAGAGTAGATTTAAAGGAAAAAGATTACCAGATGCAAAAAGGATTGTGCTAAACCAGGAATGGATGAATGCTTTAAAATCAAGATGAAGACAAAAATTTTGGTTAGCACACATGAAAATTATTCAAAAAGAAAAAGAAAAGGGAAAGAGAATGTACTTTTAATCCATAAGTATGTACATAGGTGAACCTGTTTAGTCCACATAAACAGGGTCTTCCAAGTCCATGGTCTCGACTTCTGGTGGAAGATACTCCAGAAATGGTTTCAATCTCTGACCATTGACCTTGAAGATGTTCTTGTTTGTTGTATTTTCAATTTCAACAGCTCCATGAGGAAAAACATTACGTACCAAGAATGGACCTGACCATCGAGAACGTAATTTTCCTGGAAAAAGATGCAAACGAGTGTTGTACAATAAAACTTTTTGACCAGGTGTGAAAGACTTGCGCAAAATGCGTTTGTCATGAAACACTTTCATTCTATTTTGTACATTTTGGCACTATCATATGCATCATTTCTTAATTCTTCTAACTCATAGAGTTGAAGTTTCCTTTGGGTGCCAGCCTTATCAAGATCAAAGTTCAATTTTTTAACAGCCCAATATGCTCGATGTTCTAACTCTACAGGTAGATGACATGCTTTACCATACACAAGTCTATAAGGGGACATGCCAATAGGAGTTTCGTATGCAGTTCTATAGGCCCATAAAGCATCATTTAAACGTAAAGACCAATCTTTCCTAGTAGGATTAACAGTCTTTTCAAGGATATGCTTAATTTCCCTATTAGAAACTTCTACTTGGCCACTGGTTTGTGGATGGTATGGTGTTGCTACCTTGTGAGTGATTCCATACTTGCGCATAAGTGATTCAAAAGGTGTATTGCAAAAATGAGTACCACCATCACTGATTATTGCTCTAGGTGTTCCAAAACGAGAGAAAATGTTTTCTTTAAGAAAAGAAAGAACTACTTTATGATAATTTGTTTTTGGATGCAATGGCTTCCACCCACTTAGAAACATAATCAACAACAACAAGAATGTATAACATACCTTCAGAGTTAGGAAAAGGACCCATGAAATCAATACCCCATACATCAAACAATTCAACAATCAAAATAGGTTGTAAGGGCATCATGTTTCTTCTTGAGATACTTCCTAGTTTCTGGCATCTATCACAAGCAACACAGAATGCATGACCATCTTTAAACAACGATGGCCAATAGAAACCACTCTGCAAGATCTTTGCAGCAGTTTTCTTGGCACTAAAATGGCCTCCACATGCATGGTCATGGCAGAAAGAGATGACATCTCTTTTTTCAGAATTGGGGACACATCTCCTAATGAGTTGGTCAGGGCAGTATTTAAACAAGTACGGGTCATCCCAAAAGAAATATTTCACTTCAGCCAAGAATTTACAACGGTCTTGTCTAGACCAATGCAAGGGCATTCTACCAGTAGCAAGGTAGTTAACAATATCAGCAAACCAAGGCATTTCAGACACAAGCATCAATTGTTCGTCAGGGAATGATTCTCTAATAAGCAAAGATTCATCAACAGATTCGACATTCAACCTAGACAAGTGATCAGCAACCACATTTTCAGACCCTTTCTTATCTCGAATTTCAAGGTTAAACTCTTGTAACAAGAGTATCCATCGAATTAGACGAACTTTGGCATCTTTTTTAGACAAAAGATATTTCAATGCAGCATGGTCAGAATATATGATGACTTTAGACCCTATCAAATAAGATCTAAACTTATTCACTGCAAAAACAACAACAAGCATTTCCTTCCCAGTAGTTGAATAGTTAAGTTGAGTATCATTAAGAGTCTTGCTAGCATAGTATATCACATATGGAAGTCGATCGACGCGCTGTCCTAAAACAGCACCAACAGCAAAATCAGACGCGTCACACATGATTTCAAATGGCAATTTCCAGTCAGGTGGTCGGACTATAGGGGCTGAAATTAGAAGAGTTTTGAGTTCTTACCATGCACGCACACAAGCATCATCAAATACAAAACAACATCTTTACCAAGTAAATTACACAGTGGCCTTGAGATCTTACTGAAATCTTTAATAAATTTACGGTAGAAACCAGCATGGCCTAAAAATGATCTAACCTCCTTCACAGAGCGATATTGCAGCAAGTGTTGAATGAGATCAACTTTAGTTTTATCTACTTCTATGCTTTTTTCAGAAATGATATGCCCTAGAACTATGCTTGAGTTAACCATGAAATGACATTTTTCCCAATTCAAAACCAAATTCTTTTATTTACATCGAATTAGCACAAGAGTAAGATGATGCAAACATTCATCAAAAGAAGGCCCAAAGACAGAGAAATCATCCATGAAAATTTCAAAAAACTCATCTATCATGTCAGAGAAAATGCTCATCATGCAACGTAGAAAAGTAGCGGGTGCATTACACAACCCAAAAGGCATACGACGATAAGCAAATGTATTATAAGGACATGTAAATGTAGTCTTTTCCTGGTCCTCGGGTGCTATGTGAATCTGGTTGTAACCAGAATAGCCGTCTAAGAAACAGTAATGACTATGTCTAGATAACTTTTCTAACATTTGATCTATGAAAGGGAGAGGGAAATGATCTTTCCTTGTAACTGCATTCAACTTCCTATAATCAATGCAAACTCGCCACCCTGTGGTCACACGAGCGGGGACTAGCGTATTCATTTCATTTTGAACTACATCAATGCCATACTTTTTGGGTACAACTTGAATGGGACTGACCCACTGGCTATCTGGAATTGGGTATATGATACCCGCATCAAGCAATTTCAGAATCTCTCCCTTAACAACATCTCTCATGTTGGGGTTAAGTCTCCTTTGCATTTACCTAGATGGTTTAGTATTGTCTTCGAGATTTATGTGATGCATGAAAATTGTGGGACTTATACCTTTAAGGTATGAGATGGTCCAACCTAAGGCCTATTTATGTTCTTTTAGTACTTCTAAGAGCTTACTCTCCTGTTCTATATCTAAACATGATGCAATAATAACAGGCAAAGTCTCATAAGGACCTAAGAAAACATACTTCAGAGTATCAGGCAATGGTTTCAAATCAAGCTTAGGTGGTTCATCAGGAGTTGGGGCAGATTCAGAATCAGAGAGTGGAAGTGGCTCCACTGCATTTTTCCATTTAGCAATATCCATGGGTGGTACAGATTCAAGCAAAGAGTGAACCTTACTAATGTACTCAGAATAAAAAAGATCTAAGTCAAAATTATCTAAACATGCTTGCAAAGGGTCCACGGATAAGATGTCAGGAAATCAGTCTTGAATCAGACTCTCAATCATGTTAATCTCATGCAAATCACTATCATCACAATCCATAGGTTGTTGACTAGCACGAAAAATATTTAATTCCACAGTCATGTTATCAAAGGATAAATTCAACACTCAATTACGAAAATTTATGATAGCATTGGACGTTGACAGAAAAGGACGTCCTAGAATGACAGGAATGTGGCAGTCTGGGTTCTGCACAGGTTGAGTGTCTAGAACAATGAAGTCTACAGGAAAATAAAATTTATCAACCTTGATCAACACATGTTCAACAATACCATGAGGGAGTTTGACAGATCTGTCCGCTAATTGTAGCGTAACAGGAGTGGGTTTCAGCTCTCCAAGACCTAACTGCTTATACACAGAGTATGGAAAAAGGTTCTCACTTGCTCCCAAGTCAAGCAAGGCACTATCGATCGTATGGTCACCTATAGTGCATATGATAGTTGGACTACCTGGGGCCTTAAATTTAGGTGGAGTTTTGCTTTGAATAATCGAACTTACCTGCTCAGTGAGAAAAGCACGCTTGTGCACATGATGTTTCCGTTTTTGTGTGCAAAGGTCTTTCAAAAATTTAGACATTTCCGTTTTTGTGTGAAATGGAATGTTTATGTTTACACGTTTAAACATTTCCAACATCTCATTGTAGTGAGTACCTCCTTTTTGCTGCACCAATCTTTGTGGGAATGGAGCAATAGGCACACTAGATGGTGCAGGGACATTAACATCAGTGGAATTCTTAGAGTCACTATCATGCTCCGATTCCTTCTCAACAATGGTTGTTTTAGGTGGAGTTGTGTGCACCGGTGAGTCTGATCTAGACTCGACTGACTGTGGTACATTTACATTGTTATCAACAACCTTACCACTATGAAGAGTAGTGACAACATTTACCTGGTTATGAGAGGACTCACTGCAATTTGAGGTGCTTGCCTGAAATGTATTTTTTTTTAATTTTTTGTGGTTGACTAGGGAGTTTCCCTTTTACTCTCTCATTTAGAGCATCACAGAATTGAACCATTTTAAGTTCTAGACTTGTAAACCGTTGGATGTCGTCTTTTGAAGTTTTAAAAGATTTTGGGTCAGCAAACCGACATGTTGTAGTTTTGAAAGTGGTAGTAAAAGTTCGTTGCTCGGACTTGTAAAGATTTAAAAATAAAAATATATACACAATATTTGTCACAGGATCAAGAGACACTAGGACACAGGATTCCACCATTAATCATTCACACAATGCATATATTTATTCGAAACAATTATAGCTCAAATCATAAGGACTCTCATTCTTGCCAAGGCAAATTTTTAGAATATTTATTGTATATCACTAGCATGACGCATCAAAAGCACTACGACCAAGCATACATCATCATACGATATCACAACCAATTAAGAAAAATCATAAATCGATTAATAAAAAGTGCAAGTAGTCAAAAAAGAATTAATATAATTATCATATGCGTAAAGAATGGCTTCCTCCATCATCCCAGTGTTGGGGTTTAGCTACTCATATTAATCATGTTCTCAAAATACATAATTGATGCTCAAAATTTGATTAAAAGAGTGAAAAAGTATAAAACAGTGAATCTACGACCCACAAAAGGCGTCACAAACTAACGATAGAGTTGTACTGTTGTAAAACAACGATACTTAGCTGCTGCTGTTGATGCTGCGGAAAATAAGACTGATATGTGCAGTCTGTTCTTCATGTTCTTCAAGGTCCTCTAATGGCAGCAGCAACAGCAGGTGGGAATTGTTGTTAATCCTTCTTCTTCGCTCCTCTGCGTCCCAAACCTCCCCAAACTCTTGATAAAGCTTCTCTGAACTCCCACATGACTTTTTATACTCGACAGGCCCAAAAATCTCTTGGTTTAATCCCGAATATCTTCTATCATTCTTCACGGCCTCGTCCGTTATTTCTTTCCCTGTGGACTCTGATTTCTCGTTAATAGCAGATATTTGGTTTTTAATAACTTTCCAAACTTTGTTAAGATAGGATAGAAGCAAATCTTCTGATATCTTCTGCTGATTAATCACCATATCTTCGAAATATGTTCACGCTCCTGCTGTTAACGCTGTCTTCTTCCAACAGATTATCCAGCCCATTTTGATTAGTTAAACTGCCCAAACTAACTTTGTTTGATCAATACAAGTCCAGCCCAATCATTTACAGCGACTGAATCTCGTTAAAACACGTCCAATAATCCAACCCTAAATCTGCCAGGCGTGAAAGCTAGTTTTCCCGCCAATTTTCTTCTTTTGAATTTGGGAAGGAAAGTGACCTCCCCTTTATCCAGTCCCGGTCGCCCTTTAGCACATGCCCGAAATGGGTTACCCCTCATCCAAAGTGAGGGTCCGTATAGTAATTTTCTCCCACGAGTGCAAAAACCACTTTTTTAGCCAATTTCGCCGCAAAAGCTTATTTCTCCAAAAATACCTACAAGGACATAAAAAGCCATAATAAATATAAAATCGAGCACTAATAATATATACAATTGAGATTATATAAGACACATAAATGTGTCTATCAAATACCCCCAAACTTATTATTTGCTAGTCCTAGAGCAAATCAAATAGAAAATAAAATCCTAACTCACTGTCGCAGGCATCGTCGATTGCATTTAGCGTATGCAATAAGCCTTTAAACCCCTAGGTGTCCCTAGTGGCCGAGTTATAGTCTCGGGAGGGCTTACTAGAGATATACCCACAAAACCTTTATACTCCAGACCCTAGCTATCTACAACGAATCTTGGAAGGCACTAAAGAATCTCCTTGGTTGGCATACTTATTGACTACAGGAAGAAGTACCCTGATGCGAAATTCCAATTGCTGTACAGGAGTTTGCACTCAAGCATACTAAAATTCATATAAAGTGACAGAGCTCTACTCAGATAGTTGCACTATGGACATCATATTCAGAGTCAAACTAATCACGTGGAAAGATTAAGAGATGGATATATAAAAACATAGATGGTTTTGATGTTTACTAAGTGAACGGCGTTTCCCATATCTGTCTGAAGGCCTCCGCCAAAATGAACCTAATGGATTGAGATATTATTCTGACTAATATCAACACACTGGCATATACAAGGGAACCAGTGGTCGATAACCTAACTCTAGGTCAACACAATTGGCATATACAAGGGTACCAGTGGTCGACTTTATTGAATTTATTCCTTTTGGTCAAATGGTCTGGTCTCAATATTTTCTCACTTTTTTTTTGTATCTCAATCACTCTAATTCACCCTAGCATTGGTAACAACTTGAATCGTGAGCCCCACCTAATCACTTAGAGAAACATAGTTTAAAAACAAAATAAAATAAAAATAGATGTGAAAAGGACTCAACGAGATATGGTGAAACTATCATGTTATTTCTAACACCTGAGCTCTGTGCTTTTATGAATAGACTCTTCTAGATGTTTCCATCTAATCAGATTGGTTCCTCAACTCCTACGATCAAAATGCTTCCATCCACTTAGATTAGTTAGTGCAATCCTCAATAGGCATAAATTTATAGGTTCTGGAGTTTATTTATTCATACTGCAATTAAAAAGTTTCTCCCATACCCCCAAACTTAAATCTAACATTTTCCTCAATGTTCTAAAGATGAAATTAAAAGCATGAACAAGGAGAAACTGTTACCATTTGAAGCAAAAGAGATAAGGAAAGATATTATCGTGTTGCATGAGCATGGGATACCTCCCAAGAAGTGCTAAGTTTAAAGTCTTCAGCCAGACTTAGAAAAGGATTGGTCAACTCGAACCATAAAGTAACAATCGAAATAACTGTGGGTCTTCAAAACCAAATAGAGCTGACCAAAGGAAACTGCAATGAACCAAGAAAGTGGACAAGAATAGCATGCCCTTACCTAGTTTCCTGAAAACTATCGCTAATTGCGGTTCAGGTTCAGGTTCTATGAAAGGGTCTAAATAGAATATTTTCATTGGCTGCGTTTCTTCATAGATGGGATCCGAATCACTAGGTCTTAGAGTCTGTAAAAACTCAAATACGAACTTAGAATCACGAAGTAATAACCTAAATAATTGCGGATCCTCTAAGTCAATCAGATATGACTTACATAGTTGACCACAGTGAGAGTAGTGGTCATTCTTAGGAAAATGTGTTGATTCTATTAACATAAAGTACTTAGGCTTAGTCTCAGAACTTAATATTCGACTCATTTGAAACGTTCCCACAGTTGGAAGAAAAATATTTGGTGGGAAAACAAAGTCAATCTGGGTATCATTTCCTGGCTAACCTCATCAACCAGAGGATGGGTTTCTAACAGTTGAGACTCGTGTTGAATATTATTAAGTTCGGGAAAACGAGTACGAAGATAGTCTTGTAAGATGGTTGAGGCATTGATGTCAAGTCCCACGTGAGGGATTTTTGTAAGAGTTAAAGAACATGGAGAATGATAATCACCCCCAAACTTAGAGTTTTCGGCGTCTCTAGGTAGACTGGTCATAATCTCCCTAATTTCTAGGTCATCAGATTCCTGAAAGTAGGCGATTGATTTTTCTAAGTCAGGTTCATCCCCGCTAATCTCTACGAGTTCATCTAAGACTATTGTTTCTAAATCGTTTGACTCGAAAACAGTACTCTCAAGATAAACTGGTTCCTCTAAACCATCATCGGTTTCGTAATCATCGTCTAAAACGGGGGTAGTTCTAGTCAAATCCTCGTCCTTTTGAATAGGTAAATAATTATTAAAATTATTTGGATTTGAACTAGAAATATCATTATAATCATCATCACCATCCTCCTCATCATCATCGTCACAATATAATTTTTTATATTCACGAATTCTCAAGCTTTGTTCCCAACTACATGGTTTATGTTTATAATATTTCTCATAGATCGTTAGAGGTGATTCCTCAATAAAAGTTGGAGTTCCCATATATCGCTGCCCACGCATATATTCACCAAGAGTCATTTCCGAAACGTCTCTTGATAACGAGAATTTCTAGACATATATTCTCGTAACGTCATCTCAGGTGGCGTCTCCTGAAAAGGATTCATCACCGAGGAAACACAAACTACAGAGGAATTCTACACAATCACAAACAAGGCTGACTCGACCAAATCAAACCTATAAATTCTAGTAAACAAAAAGCATGATGGATCCACTTAGATTGTTTCTAGACCAGCTTCTATCTTTCGAAAGGGAATTCGTTGAAATTTGAGCAAACCCCTCTGGAATCAATCCGAGTCAAAGTAAGTTGAATAGAGGCGAGGGAAGCTTAGTGGAGCTTTGATACCCAAGGCCTCACCGCTATCACAAGTTGGCGCAGTCACGCATTCAACTCACAGAAACCATCATGAACTTCGAGGTGTGCTTAAGAAAGTAACCAATATCCTTCGAAATTTTTTCCTAATAAGCGCGATACCCTATAGGTCTCTTTCTAATCATATTTTAAAGCTTGGGTTCGCGTTAGGTTTTGTTCTCCTAAAGCGGGCAAGAAGGGAGCGGTGATGAAATCCGAACCCTTATCTTGTTTAGGCCAGGCCTTGCCCTTTACTAGGAAAATAAAGACAGTCCAAATTCATCCTCAATCAATGAATCACCTTAAGGAACACAGTAACTCGCTTACAGGAGATTCGCGAGTGTTTCGATGGACTTACCTCCCGTACCAGACGGGGATGAACCGTTGAAGTCGACTCGGGCCAAGACTCCTATGTCATGTACGAACCCGAGGGGCCTAGACGATATTGTAATCGTCGTCCTTCCCTGCAAACAGTTTATATTTAATTTAATTTTATTTTATTTTATATATAACCCTTCCGTAGGGTTTAAAATTAAAATAAATTGTCCAAAGTCCAGAATAAAGTCCAAAAAAGTCCAAAAATTACAAAAGATTATGGAAATAAAGCCTATTTACAAATTCTAAAAAAAATAAATAAAAGCTATATACAAAAAAATAATAATAATAATAATAATTAAATCCTAAAAAAAAATATTATGTCTTTTTTTTTCTTCTCTTTTAGCTTTTAGCTTTTGGCTTTAAGCTTTTTGTTCCCAAGTCCTTAGTATTCCACTTCGAACCTGTAAATCAAAGACACAAAAAGAAACGTAAAAAGGAAATAATAATAATAAAAAAAAAAATAAACCTAAAAACAAATCTATAAACAAGTCCGCGTCGGCGCCGCCATTTTGTTGTAGTTTTGAAAGTGGTAGTAAAAGTTCGTTGCTCGGACTTGTAAAGATTTAAAAATAAAAATATATACACAATATTTATCACAGGATCAAGAGACACTAGGACACAGGATTCCACCATTAATCATTCACACAATGCATATATTTATTCGAAACAATTATAGCTCAAATCATAAAGACTCTCATTCTTGCCAAGGTAGATTTTTAGAATATTTATTGTATATCACTAGCATGACGCATCAAAAGCACTACGACCAAGCATACATCATCATACGATATCACAACCAATTAAGAAAAATCATAAATCGATTAATAAAAAGTGCAAGTAGTCAAAAAAGAATTAATATAATTATCATATGCGTAGAGAACGGCTTCCTCCATCATCCCAGTATTGGGGTTTAGCTACTCATATTAATCATGTTCTCAAAATACATAATTGATGCTCAAAATTTGATTAAAAGAGTGAAAAAGTATAAAACAGTGAATCTACGACCCACAAAAGGCGTCACAAACTAACGATAGAGTTGTACTGCTGTAAAACAACGATATTTAGCTGCTGCTGTTGATGCTGCGGAAAATAAGACTGCTCTGTGCAGTCTGTTCTTCGTGTTCTTCAAGGTCCTCTAATGGCAGCAGCAGCAGGTGGGAATTGCTGTTAATCCTTCTTCTACGCCTCCCACATGACTTTTTATACTCGACAGGCCCAAAAATCTCTTGGTTTAATCCCGAATATCTTCTATTATTCTTCACGGCCTCGTCCGTTATTTCTTTCCCTGTGGACTCTGATTTCTCGTTAATAGCAGATATTTGGTTTTTAATAACTTTCCAAACTTTGTTAAGATAGGATAGAAGCAAATCTTATGACATCTTCTGCTGATTAATCACCATATCTTCGAAATATGTTCACGCTCCTGTTGTTGACGCTGTCTTCCTCCAACAGATTATCCAGCCCATTTTGATTAGTTAAACTGCCCAAACTAACTTTGTTTGATCAATACACGTCCAGCCCAATCATTTACAGCGATTGAATCTCGTTAAAACACGTCCAATAATCCAACCCTAAATCTGCCAGGCGTGAAAGCTAGTTTTCCCGCCAATTTTCTTCTTTTGAATTTGGGAAGGAAAGTGACCTCCCCTTTATCCAGTCCCGGTCTCCCTTTAGCACATGCCCGAAATGGATTACCCCTTATCCAAAGTGAGGGTCCGTATAATAATTTTCTCCCACGAGCGCAAAAACCACTTTTTTAGCCAATTTCGCCGCAAAAGCTTATTTCTCCAAAAATACCTACAGGGACATAAAAAGCCATAATAAATATAAAATCGAGCACTAATAATATATACAATTGAGATTATATAAGACACATAAATGCGTCTATCACGACACTATCTTTAAAACTAGGCTTTTTCTATACAGGGTGATGAGGTTGCACTTGGGGATTTCTAGGATATGAGTATCCTTGGTTATTACTCGTTGTACCCCCTTGTATGAGACCTTTAGACCATGAAAAATTAGGGTGATTCCTCCACCCTGGGTTGTAGGTCTGAGAATAAGGGTTGTTCTCTTGCTTATGATACAAAGCATTAGCTTGCTCAAATCTATTCTCATGAAATGCTTGTAGGTGTGGACAACTATCCACTAGATGGTCTGAACTATGGCATGCGGCACATGTGGCCATTTCAATTTGGTCACGGAGAGTGGGGGCAGTAGTTTTCACATTTTTCTGCAGCTCTAGCGCTTTTACTCTCCTTGCCAAGGATGCAACATTTGTTTTTTCTTCAAAATCAGACTCGATTCTATGGACATTAGCTACAGAGGCAGTATTTTTAGGTTCACGAATGGACTCCCACTGCTGGGTCTTTTCAGCGACTTCGATTAAGAAGGTTCAAGACTCATCAGCACTTTTGTCAACAAATGCACCATCGCACATTGATTCAACTGTGGTTCGAGTCCTGACATCTAGGCCTTCATACAAAATTTGCACAAGTCTCCATTTTTCAAACCCATGGTGAGGACATTGGAGCAATAATTCATTGAATCTCTCCAGGTATTTGGCTAAAGTTTCTCCCTCTAATTGCACAAAACTATTCAGACTTTGACGAATTGTCGCATTCTTATGGTTTAGGAAGAACTTTTTGAAGAACTCTTTCGTAAGAGCATCCCAAGTTGCAATGGACTGTGGTTGTAGGGCATACAACCAACACTTGGCCTTTTCTTTCAAAGATAAGGGAAATAGTATCAGTTTGAGGGACTCTTCAGGCATTTGATTAAAACGCAAAGTCCCACAAATTCCCTCGAATTCTCTAACATGGTGGTAGGGGTTTTCAGCATCAACCCCTCTAAACACAGGCAACATATGAATGGTACTTGCTTTCAGTTCAAACTGACCAGCATCAGCTGGTAGAATGATGCAAGAGGGATGACTTGCCCTAGTTGGGTACATGTAGTCCTTGAGACTACGGGGATGGTTTAATGCCTCACCCATTGTCTCAGGTTGAGCAGGGTTGTCTTCCTCAGAAATGGGTAATTCAATGATGTCCTCTAGGTTAACTCTTACTAGTCTATTTGTTTGGTCTCTAAAGGCCACTATCATAGCCTAGCAAGCATACCCTTCAGCATATTGAAACACTCAAACAACCAACGATTTTCAAAACGGGAAAGCAAAGCTCATAAGAACTGGAAACTGGTTTTTGGTATTATGCACACATGACTGATGCCTGTATAAATTAAACAAGCTACAACGCACAATTCAGGGTTGTAAAGCTTTTAAGAACAACAATAGGATCTAAGTCGAATGCACACAGATTTAAGTTATGCTGGATTTAATTGATGCGCAACGAAATAGCAACTTCGACACTTAAACAGTATGTTCAACTTCACAGGTTTATGGAAAATTCTCTGTCAGGTACCTAGTTTACTAGGTGAACAAGGTATAACATTCAAGACAGACTATAAAAAACTCAGAGGTTTAGGGCAAAGCAGTGATGCCGCAGTTTTAACAAGCAATCATGAAAGTTATCAAAGATTTTCAGGGTCAGGAATGATACCGCCGGTATAGACCGGTTTAGGCAGTTCCACAGTTTTGTGCTGCTCCTTATATCCTTTCCTTGGTTCGCTGCTCTGGTTTCGATGGTACCTGGCTTCCTTGAAAGAAGTTATCAGTTCTCAGAATTATGCCACTTAAAGCAAAGACAAAGAGTATCGTTATTGTGTGTCATTAACTGAGAGGATTTTAAAGCACAACAATAATTTGGTTCTCCCTACAGATTTTGCTAACCAGTGCAGACCAAATTATTTGTGACAGGGCAGCATTAGTGGAACCAGATGAAGCTATAGCAGAATGCAATGGGTTACGCAAAATAACAGAGTTATTCACAACAACATCATCAGTTGACAAGGTTTTATAATGACCAGAAATCAACTAGCTCAGAAGCAGGCTATGTCAATCACATAAACACCAAGAGTGTGTATTTCAGATTCAGCTGTTCCTCTTTCTCCTTTTCCTGAGTGTGTGTTTCAGCTTCGCAGTATTGCAGGTACATGTTAACTCAACAGAAAGTCTCAGTTCTCGAAAGTGGACAGATAAAGCACGAAAAAGGGGTAGAACAGTAACTGAGTATCACTAACTGCAAGAGGAATCTACAGCATGTCAGTGATATCTATTGACAGACAGATGAACAGATTGTACAAACTGATTTCAACCAAGGATGCTATTAGCAAAATCAGCAGGAATAGAGATTAAACGTATCTGAGCTGAAACTCCAAACACAGGTTGCAGATTCTTTTAAGCAAAGTGTAAGATATGCTGAAATTCTCAAAACCTTCAGAAATAGGTTATGCGAAAAAGTGATGAGAAGCAGTTACATGAGAATCACACCAGATTACAGCAAGCGGAAAATTAAAACAATAGTTCTGTAACACTTAACACAGCTGAGGAATCAGTTAGCACAACAGAGAGTTCAGAAATTTCAGAATGGAGATTGTACATGTGACAGATCAGGCTTGTCGTTTCAATGTTCAAGTAGACCAAGCACTGAGATTTTACTTTTGTGACAAGGCATAAAACTGAGTAGTAGGTAGTAATAGGATGACAATGATCAACTAATGGAGATGTACAAATGTGCTGACTAAGCTACAGATGGTATTAAAAATCTAAGTTATATTACTGATCTAACCAACATGTATACAGCCTACAGATGCAGATATGAGAATGACAATGGACTGATAAAAGTTACAGCTACTACAGCAGGCTACAGATTATAAATGACAGAGAAGCAACTAATTTATCTGAAACAAGATGCAGTGAACATATAATGATAAAAATGCAAAAATTTATAGATAACAATGCAAGACTAAAATGTAGTTTATATGAACAGATGGTTGACAACTAAGTTACACTAGCAATGATTGAAAGCAAAAATTTTAACACATATATACAAAGCTAAGCTAAAAATCAGTAAAGTAACAAAGTAACTTCACCTACACCGCTACCGAGTCCCCGGAAGCGGCGCCAAAAACTTGGTAGGACTTGAAAGAAGCCTACGACTATGTCTAACTGCAAGTGCACAACGTCTATTGGAGACAGGGCAAATACAGGTCGATCCCACATAGACTTGGAGGGTGTAAAACTGAAGTTAAAGTCTTCTTATACTGATTCGAACAAGAGTAACAAAAAGGGGGGTTGTTTGTCGATACGACGAAGATATTGGTAAGGATTATAATAGCAAAATAAAAAGGCAATAACAAAGATGTTAACACTGAGGATAAAGGCACTAGGATTGTCAAATCCACCACTAACTCCTACTATGTATTCAACTAATTATACTACTCTTGTCCTTGTAACACTAAGGAAGAAGTGTCAAGTCTATCACTTACCTAAGGTGTTTCACCAATAGATGATTCAATCACAGCTAAAGTATCAATCCGGAGCACTAACTGTCTAATTAAGCACAACTAGTCAAGGGATTAACAATAGTCTCTAAAGCATGAGCTGCAGCATAATCAACACAGTTTTATCCTGACTACAATGGATACATGGAATACACTGTGAAAGCAAAGCATTGACGTACTAAGATTGAAACTATCCTAACAATTTAAGCATTCAAGAGCAATACAATTAGTATGAATAACACAACAGAGAGCTAAGGTTTCATCTAAACCCTAGCGAAGTAATCTAGAACATAATTAAGATGATTAAAACACAATTGACTTAAAATAACAAATTGGTCCAACTAAAAATTGGATGCTTTCTTACACAACAGCTGCCCTATTTATACACCAATTTCTTCTCAAATACTAGAATTAATAAACTAGAGAACAACCACTTACTAAAATCGTGTTTTTCGACGAACCCCCTCTGCAATTCTGCTCTGCAACCTTGATTTGATGTTTGCTTTTAGTTATTGAGGCTAACCCTAGCTTTATCTCTCTCAACCCGTTACTGTTGTGGGGTAGAAGCTATGAATAGAGATAGAAAGAGGCTAGGAGTTTGATTGATTGCATAAGGGAAGGTGAGAACAGAAATGGTCAGGAATGGAAGAGATTGATGGAGGGACGTGAAGTGAGAGTACTGGTTCTGTCGAGAAGAAGAGAGTGAAGTGAAGGTGGTGTTTGGTTCTCTTCGACCAAGGGAAGAAACGGAGGGTGTAGGGTGTTGGGCAGGCGTAGATAATCTGATGTACTGCGTGAATATGACGTTGGATGTTCAGCAGCTCGATCGAATCTGACGGTTCACATTAGAAGCGGTTTTGAGTATTGGATCTTGGGTATTATCACTTGGAAAATCTTCTTCTAAGCCCAAACCTTCTTCAAAGCTAGTATCTCAAGCCCACTTCTAGTCTTGAGGCGTGAAAGCAACATTCTTCACTTGCGGATGAGGTGTAAACAATATTCTTCACTTGCGGACTTCATTGATTTCTAGCAGAATTCTTTGTTGTCTCTTTTCCGTTGTCACTAATTCACCGCTCTTTTGGCTTCTCTGTTCATCCAAGCTTTATTTAGTACCAAAAAACACAAAATTAATTAGTATAAATATTTATTCTTGAAAACAATGAAAATACATAATTTGGGATAATATATGATTTTAACGCGCAAAAGATGAGTTAAATGCCAATAAAAAGGTGTAGAAATATGCACTATTTGGCACTCATCACCTCTTACCCTGAACACCAATCCTTGCAGTGGAATCAACACCAATCAACCAAAAGGAGCAATATGCAAACCACACCAATGGAAGAAGATCTTATGACAAAATAAACTACTAGCAATGTAGAAGGAGCCATCCTTTTAACACACCCCAGGTAAATCACTTCCAATACTGCAGTATTCATTCCTACAATGTTATTTTTGTGTTTCCTAAAATGCACTTATATAATTGGATTGTCTTAGCCATAATCACTAGATGTTTCTGCATATGATTACTAGGATATAGAATCATTATCTTTAGCTACCCTATAATATCTTACTTTTGGCAATTTTACTCCATCATAACTTGGAACTGTCAGGGCATAGGACAAGCAAACACCATTAGATATCTAAACAACATGTTGAATAAACATAAACCTGACATTTTTTTTCCTATCTGAAACCAAACAACAATCTAAAAATCTTAAGAAAATTTTAGGAAACATAGGGATTACTAACTTCTGGTTTGTTGAACCAAAGGGAAAATCCAAAACTGCATGAGGTCTAGTCCTAGCCTGGAAAACCAACTTAGATGTCACCATTGAAGACTTTTCTGACCATCATATTAGTGCCATCATCCATCCTATAAATGGAGAACCTTGGTTATTTACTGGCTACTATGGTAGCCCTTATACTACTTGTGACAAGCTCAACTCCTGGAAAATGATTGAAAATACTTGTGCTGCTAACACTCTGCCTTGGTTAATAATGGGAGACTGCAATTTTGTCCTTCATGATCATGAAAAGTTTAGTCAACATCTTATTGATCAAGTGGAGGCTGATATATTCTTAGACAAGATTGAAGAAGCTAATCTCACTGATTTTGGCTACATTGCTTGTCCCTTCACCTGGAGCAACAAAAGAACTGGTACCTAACACACTGAGCAGAGGTTAGACAGAGGACTTGCTAATGAAGCTTGGCTTGATATTCAACCCAACACTACCATATCCAACCTCACTGCCATTGGCTCTGATCATAACCCTATCATTCTCAATACCAACCCAAATTGGAAATATGGTCAAATTCCTTTCAAATTCTTTGGCCGTCGGCTCAACCATGAAGACTGCAAAAGCATCATTGTTGAATGCTGGAAAACCAATTATAAAGGCTCTCTTGCCATGAAAATAGCCAGGAAACTCAGGGATGTTAAAATTAAACTGAAGATTTGGAATAAAGAAGTGTATGGCAACATTAAGACTAATCTGGAAAAAATCATACATCATCTGGACTGGATAACCAAGCACCAATTCAATGCCAATAGAGGAGCAGATCTTAGAGAAGAAAGACATAAAGTGGACCATTGGAAACAAGTTCAAGAGTCATTTTGGAAGACTAAGAGCAGGGATCAACACATCAAACTTGGAGACAGAAATATTGGCTACTTCCATCTAGCAGCAAAAAAAAGATATATAAGGAATAAAATTGATTCCATTCAAAAGGAAGATGGTACTTGGATACAAGACAACTCTGAGATCACCAAGACTTTCACACATCATTTTACCACCATGGCCACTGCAGAAACCAGAAACATCAACCCCTTCATTATAAACCTCATCCCCACCACCATCACCCACCAGGAAAATCAGAACCTTATTAGAACCCCTGAGGCTCTGGAGATTAAAAATATTCTTTTCAGCATGGATGGAGACAAAGCTCCAGGTCCTAATGGTTTCCCCCCTAACTTCTTCCAAGCCAATTGGGACATTGTTGGAGAGGACATTGTTATCATGGTTCAACACTTCTTCACTTCAGTGCACATTCTAAAAGAAATGAACTCTACCTTCATATCCCTCATCCCCAAAATTGATATACCCACTACACCAGCCCACTTTCGACCCATCTCCTTGTGTAATACCACCTACAAAATCATATCTAAACTTCTTTCCCAAAGAATCAAACCTCTCCTACCCAAAATTATATCCCCTTTCCAATCTGCTTTCATTCATGGAAGACAAATCTCTGACAACATAGCCATAACTCATGAAATAATCCACCATATGAATACCAGAAGAGGGAAAAAGGGAGCAATGGAACTATGGGTATAAAAATTGATATGGCCAAAGCCTTTGACAGAGTCAACTGGAACTTTATGCTTCAAGTCTTAGCTCAAATGGGATTCAGTCCTTAGTGGTGCAATCTAATTCACCATTGCATATCTACTACTAGCATGGTTGTTCTAGTAAATGGATCTCCAGGAAAGTTTTTCAAACCCTCCAGAGGCTTAAGACAAGGGGACCCCCTATCCCCTTACGTTTTCCTCTTCTGTATGGAGGCCCTATCCAGATATCTGACTCATGCTGAAAGTCAACACCAAATTCATGGAATCAAGATCTGCAGGGATGCTCCAACCATCAATCACCTTCTTTTTGCTAATGACTGCATGATATTCTGCAAATCCAATATGCAAGAATGCAATAACCTCATCAAAAAAATTCAAAATTTTGGACAATCCTCAGGTCAACTAATTAACTTCTCCAAATCTGGCATTTTCTTCAGCAAGAACACTGCCCCTGTCAATAATATTAATGAAAGTTCAAAGGATCAATACCTTAGACAAATACCTGGGATCCCCTCTATTCAAAACTAAGAGTAAGATACAAGCCTTCAAACCTTGTGTTGAAAAGCTCAAGTTTAGATTTGCTGGATGGAAGACAAACCTCTCCACTGCTGGGAAGATGACAATGATCCAATCAGTTACTTCCACTTCCAGCATATACCAAATGAACTGCTTCACCCAAAAACTACCTGCAATGATATCAATGCAATTCAAAGGGATTTCTTCTGGAACAAGGAGCAAGATAAATCCAAAGGTCTCTACTATTTTGCATGAGATGTTGTCAATAAACCAAAAGAGCTTGGAGGTTTGGGATTCAAAAATATGGAAATATTCAATTTAGCTATGCTCACCAAGATCGCCTAGAGATTAATTATTGAACCAGACTCTCTATGGAGCAACACCATGAAAGCATCTCACTACCCAAATTATGAGGTTATAAGAATTGATCCTAAGCCCAAGAACACTGACTCTTGGATCTGGAAAGGAATTTTGGAAGGCATAGCTTTATTCCAGCAGAACTACATTTGGAAAATTGGAAATGAAATGCAAATTCTCATCTGGGAGGACATATGGATCACCAAAAACTCCAACAGGATCATCAAGCCAACCCTCTGCCCAGATAACCTCACAACTGTCAACCAACTCTTCAACAATGATGGTGAATGGGATACTCATATCCTAAACCAATGGTTCACACCTGACATTCAACACCTCATTATCCAAATCCCTCACTTCCCTAATGCTCAGGATGAAATCCAGTGGTCCCTCACTCCCAATAAGAAATTCTCTGTCAAATCCCTATATGACAAACATATCAACATCAAGTATGCTAATGATAATCAAATAGCTCCCTGGAATCACATTTGGGAACTTGATATTAACCCAGTCATCCATTTATTCATCTGGAAATGTACTCATGGTATTCTCCCAACAAATTCTATGGAAGCTAGCTTATTGAGTTACATTGGTCCCATATGCTCTTACTGTCACAATGGAGCTGAAGACATAACACATGTCCTCCTATCCTGTCCAGCTGCTTCTGAAGTCTGGAAGAACCTTTTTGGAGAAAATCATAACCTTTTCTCCACTTTCAACTCGTTTCATGATTGGTTCAACAACTGGTTTCAGGCAAACAACCATAATGCAAGCTGGAATGAAACCTATGCTATTATCTGCTGGTTTATCTGGAAAACCAGATGCAACTGGGTCTTCAGGAATATTTCTCTAGATGCATCTACTACAGCAAAATCCATAACTCAGCATCTATGCAATCACTCAAGAGTGCACCATAAGCCTATGGATATCATTAATGATCTCTACTACCATACCAATATCACTAATTCTCCGCCTGAGAATTACAGTCAACTCAGGCACACCACTGATAAATTTGGAATAACTATTAGCATGCATATTGATCCTGCTGACCTATGTCATGCTACTAGTGACGCTCAATTATATACTAACTATTCCTTTGTTGCTTTGTCCCTAACAGGTTAGTGTGTGGGAACAAGAAACTTCAAGGACTATGCCCCTGGAATCGGAAGAGCAGAAAGATCAAGCAGAGGATCTCAACTTGCTCTGACATGGGGGAAGACTATGCGGCAAACTAACGTCAACTTTGCTGCTGAAACCGACGAAACTTTACTTGCTATAAAAACAGGATACCAACTGGAGGTTCAACAAAAGTTCAAAGGAAGACGAAACCAAAACCAGGACAACAACAACAATGCTCCAATCGATTTCGTATTAGGGAAACTTACTCAAGTTACTGCCCAACAAAACTATGCAACTATCAATCTAGCCACTCTAGCTAGACAATCTACCCTCTTCTCTGACTCTACCTGAAGAGGAACAAACTTACAAACCATTATACTTGTGCTACATAATTCCACAAACACTTTACATATGGATTACTGTAATAACGAAATCTTTATTTCGAGGAATACCACTGATGCTCGAGAAGACTCGGGACATACCCAAGCTATAATCATGAGTGGGTTGTCTTTCTAGACGCCTAGACTCTTTTTCGTGTAAAAAAACTGGACTGTCCAAGCAGAATTTTTGATTTTACCATTTCGGCACCAGTTACCTCCATGGTGGGGTCCACCAATTTTCCCTCTCGCATTTTACCAAGAATTAGCTGTACATGAATGAAAACCCCCCCCCAAGTCTCTAGACAATAATTAACTGCTGCGGGTAGTAGAAAAGAGATGACTTTGACGTTTCATTGCCTCTCCCTGTTTTTACCCTCTGAACCGCTATTCACAGGATGACATGCGTCTTTTTTCTTTTCTTTTCATTTATTTATTTATTTAATCATATATAATATAATAATTAAAAACATAAAGAAACTAAATAACCTTCTTCGTTTTCCTCTTCCTTCCTCTCTGTAACTTGAACTTCCTCTTTGAAATCATAATGGCAGTCTTCGTAGAGACTAATTTGAATACCCGTTTTGCTGTGGGGATTACAGACAATGATACCGTTGGGAATCTGAAGGGTAAGTTTTTTTTTCTCTCTACTCCTCCCTCCTTAAGTTTTTGTTTGATTATGTCTAAGTAGTTAGGGTTTTTGGTTATCTTTACTTGCCTTTTATATTTTGTATGCAATTCTCGTTAATAAGTTTTGATTTTTACTTTTCCTTTCTGTATTGTGTAACTTATTTTGCACTGATGGGCATGTCCTTGTTACTGAGATGCTAATTCACTTTACGAATTCTGAGCTTGCACATTTAGTTATCTCAGTTGAAATCAGATTTTCAATTTGACTCAACTTTTTTTTTTTTTTTTTTTAACACCTGATGCAGTAATAACATCATCATTATGGTTTGGTTATGCAGAGAAGATATCATCTGTTCATCTTAATTGCTTTCCAGTGCTTGGCAAGATAAATGTTAGTGCTATCAAGGTACATGCAATTATTGATGACTGCATATTTGTTTTAGACCCTGTAATTTTAATGAAGGAGAATCTGAATTTTATTTTCCGAATTTTGTAGGTCAAGCGCAACAAACATTTGTACCAAATACCAGACTCCATACTTGTAAAAATTGTATTTGAGAGAGTCAAGGGAACGTGGTTCCTTTATGTGGATGCTACTGTGGAGAAATCTGAAGATCAGATTGCCCATGACCCAATTGGAGAATCAATGAAAGAGATTAATCATGGTGAGAACCAGCTGCACACTAAACAAGCAGTTGTACCAGAGAACTTGTCAGTAGAGAAACCATTGGTTAACAATGACCATGTAGTCAAACCAGTGAAGAAGAAGAAGAATCCGGCCAGTGTAGCTGCACCTTCTGATTTGAAGCGCAAGTTATCGGAAGCTTCTCCAGATACAGGGGCTAAGGATGTTTCTAACACAAGAGTTAAGAAGAAGAAGTCAATTAAGATCTCTGATGGTGAAACTGGCTTGTTAAACTCAGGAGCTAGAAAAGATGGCAGCACAAGTGATGTCGTTCCCATGACATCAAAGTCTGAAAAACCTTCAGTTGCGGAGCATCCTAGCCTGGAAACTAAGAAAGCAGGTAAAAGCTTGCCTCCAACTGGAAAGTCAAAGAAGTTAAAAGTAAAAACTATTGTTGCTTCATCTTCACGCCTTGAGAAGGGATCTAATAAGGACTGTGGGATCGTTGACAACTCTGTGAACATGGTGGAGTCTTCGAAGACTAAACAGTCCAGCTCAAAAAATGACCAAGAGCCACAGAAGGAACAGAATGGCGTCATCTCAAGGGATCTTAGTACTTCAACTGGTGAAAACGAGAAACAGGGGTGCACCCCATTGTAATGTTATCTCATCAGACCTCTCTTGCCAGCGTGTTATAGCTCCAGATTATGGTCTTTTTTTTGGTGGTACCATCATCATTCTTCTCCTGGCTTAGAGTGATGTTTTTTTTAAGGGTCTGCATGTGTAGGTTCATTCGTAGTCTGTTTCAGTCAATGTGTTTTCTTCCAAGTTAGGGGTGATGTTTCGGCTTTTATGCACTTCACATGCTAGGGCATTGTAGTTGAAGGATGTACTTGGTTATCAATCTCTTTTTTTTTTTTTTTTGTAATTGGTGTCAGGGTTGATGACCTTAATATATGTTTGTTATCACTTCAACCGGTTCGAGTTTATGAAGATATTCTTTTTGAATTAAGACTTCTCCAACTGCTATTTAGGAATTTATTAACTCTCTGAAGATGATATCATTAATTTTGTTTTTGTTGGGAAAAGAATTCCAGCATGACAGGTGAACAACTTGCGGCACCTTCATGTCCAAGAGATGGAGAGGATGTTTCTATCACACGTGGACGCCCTAAGGTGCACTGCTCTTCACCATTCTGCATGTTGTCATCATGATGGCTCTCTTTTTCTCTAATTAAAATTTGTGCTTACCAGTTTAAGTAATAGTTTTTGACATAACAACTTTTATTCCATGCATCCAGTAAAGTATGCCCCCTTCACTTTGGCAATGAATCTGCTTTGTAACTTTTGGGCTGATACGATTTGTTTTACCGTGCAGCCAAATGATCTCAAAATGTGGACTATGATGGGTGTGTTTGTACCATGCTTGCAGAATATTTTAGGAATCATATATTACATTCGCGTTTCCTGGTAATCAATCTCTACTTCTGTGACTCTTTTAGTCCTGTTATATGCATGTGCAGGCTTACCTCTATCACTTTACTATCTCCTGATACCTCATGAACAGATTTTAGGTTTACCCGTGAACTTCTTCCAACTGAATTTGTAAGGCAGTCCAAAAGGCATGAACAGTGTCTGCTGATGCACTTTTTTAGATTCAAATCTCAATCTAAGTGTATAGTCAAATGATAGAAACTCATAGTTTAGTTTGTGAAATTAGAAAGGATCATGACTTTCTCTAAATTTGATCTTACTAAATTGCATTTGCATACGGTATAGTCTGATTACCTACATCACATTCCCCACTTTGCTAGTCTCTGTGGAATCAAGTTGGCTTTTCATTTCGATCTTGTCGAGTCTATCAATTATTAATTTTTATCTGTAAATGTATGACCAATTATGTTACCATTGAGACAAATAGAGCTCCTCGAAACTCCCATAAATGGGGATTCTTATGATTCTAGAAGCTAGTAATTGTAGTAGAGTTATACTCACAACATAGGATGTTTCCCCTTCTTAATCCTTACTTGGAACTTGATAGCACTCTAAGATCTGCCTTGGTACGGCTTCAGGTACTGTGAGCCTGAACCACGGCAGACTTGTGAGTCTAAGTAATTCCGAGTGCTAAAGTTTTGTACCAACTACCTTTTTCAATTAGCTCAGGCCTACGTGTCCTTTTTTTCAGCTTCTAGTAAGTTCTCTTCCTATTATTCATCCATCAAAATGTTTTTGCTAATCTTTTACCATAACAATAATCTTCTTCCATTCTAGTTATAACAGGTGGAAATAATGAGTGGTTTTGAACCTACTGTTTGCAGGATTTTTGGTATGGCATGCATATGGGAGCCACTATTGCTGGTTTCTCTTTGTGGCCTGTGCACTTTCTTGACGTCCATATCATTTAGTGCAGTAGCTACTGATGGCGCAATGAAGGTAGTGATAGTGTTACGTATGCTGTTATGAGTGATAAACTGCAACTTTTGATGCACTTAAAGGCAGAAATAGTTACAATAAGTTTTGTCAATAACCTAGTAGTAGTTTGTAAAGTGACCGTACAAACATTTATCCTAGCCTTTGATGAAGCAGCTGCTCGTGTTTTGTTCTTTAACTATTCATTTTACTTAATAGGGTGGTGGACCATATTATTTAATTGGTCGAGCGCTTGGTCCTGAGGTTGGTGTTAGTATTGGGCTGTGCTTCTTCCTCGGGAATGCAGTTGCTGGATCCATGTAAGTATGATTCTTTTTACTTCCAATGAAGTCCTGAGACTTGAGTAGAGTAGCTGAGGCTGTCTGTAGGTTCATTAATGTTATCTCCTCTAATGGTTTTTACATTTTGAATACCTTGTTTCTTTTTGTAGGAAGAGCATCTGAATTGCACATTTATGTAGCAAATACTTATTTGGTTCCTTGAATGTTTGTTCCAGGTATGTTTTGGGGGCAGTGGAAACCTTTCTGGATGCTGTACCGGCTGCTGGGATTTTCAAAGGTAACGGTCTGAATCGATTGACATCTCAAGAGTGTAATTTTGGGCCGACCGAGCGAAGCGACGGAGGACCCTATATATGGTGACTTTGTGTCAATGTGAAGGGTGACTTTTTTTCCAATTTAACACAAAAATTAGATTTGGTGTAACCAAAAAGGACGTAGGTGTAATTTTTTAGAACAAAATCGAGTTAGGGTGCTGGGGTCGAATCCCACCGATACCGATTTCAATTCGTAATCACCAGATAACACTGATGGTGCTACTTTCGTATCTTTTCATTGGATTTGTTCCTAGGAATGTGACTGAAGAAGTAAGTTGTCACTCATCAACTTAGTGCCTTTTGTTTTGCTGAAAGCTTTTGTTTCCAGGCATGCCTGTTTTTAAACTGAAATTGTCTTTGTTAAGGCAATTGTTTGAGTAAAATTATTTTTGGGATTCTTCCTGTTTGTTAAGCCAGGTTATTTTGTAGCGTAGATTCGATTTGTGTATTTTTCTGTTTGTTAAGCCCTTTAAGTCACATGAAGCAGGTGATGTATTTTCTGCTCCTCTCGTTGGTAGGGAGGCAGACTTCCTTATCCATGGCATTGCTAAACCATTACATGAAGGTGATGTAATCGGATCTGACAGTTTAGTGGAGGACAATGATCTCACTGCTGCCCCTTGCCTTGATTTGGATCTTCTAGACAAGGTATTTTAACTGCAGATTCATACTGTTAGGTATATACCCCCTAAGTGCAAACTACAGTTCTCGAAAGTCCTTAAACAGACTTTAGATAAGGTGTTAGTTATAATGTAGACATCTATGGGGCAGAATGGTTTTCTTTTTCTATCACAAGTTTTCTGACTACCTGCTGCCATGAGCTATTGCTGTCCCACTGGAAAACACTAAAACATTATAAGGTTCTTGCTGCATGCTACAAACAGACACCGCCTGGCACACAACTGTTTGTTTCAGCCTTAGCCACTATGTATAAATGATAATCTATAGTCACAAGACTCCCAACACATTGTCTGGCTCACACCTGTGACATTATTATCTAGTGTTTATCAATGAAAAACTGCATCTTCTAGGTCGAAGCATGCGTTAATTTGTCGTTGATATGTTCATGTTATCCTTTACATCCTACAATTTATTTGTTTTTCGTCTCCAAGCTATTCAAAATCTGTACATATTGCAATAACATATAATTGCTCTCCCAGTTTATTTTATCCTCCTCCAGGTATCGTGTATAGCATGCATGCTAAAAATGCTCAATGATTAGAAGTTTGCTACTGTCAGGGGCTCTTGGTCTTAGGTTGTATAATGTTGATGGCCTTATTTATGTTCTCCTCAAAATTAACTGTTGCACTCTTCAGCTGCAGGCAGTTTGTCAGTAATGACATGGGGACCGTGATATTAGTTCCGTGCAAAATGTGTAAACCTCCTGTCAAACACCGGTATGTTGAGCTCAGAACCATTTGTTTTCCGCCGTCTTATTGTACACTAATGCCTCACTTGAACTTTTGTTGATGGGAATATTGTGTTGCAAATGTCTATCTTGGATAACATTATGTTTTGATATAATTCACTTTCTCTATTTCATTTCCTGTGTTCCAGCACCCCAATCTGATGATATGGAACCCTACTGGTTTTCTGATGGATGAGTACAGAAAAATTGCTCGAGTCTAAACAAGTTCAGTTACCAACCAAACCGATGAACCATTACATAATATCAGGAAGATGAAAAGGTGGTAAAGGATTACGAAGGGAGGAGCAAAGAGGTGTAGAAAAGTATTGAGATACAACACCCAAGGTATTACTAAACCAGCAATAAGAGGCGGCATGAAACGATTAAGTGGATGTACATTCACATTCGTTTCAAAAGATTGGAAGTCTGAATAAGAAAATCTGTCATCATTCATCAATAAATTTGTAAGAACAATAGAGCTACGTAGGCAGTGCTCTGTGTGAATAGCTATCAGGGTTTACGTTACAATCGTCGTTAAATACAACCAAGCTAATTTTTTATCTCGAAATAGTGCCGTGTTTCATTAGAAAGCTCACTTCTTGCTAGGTACCTGACACTAGCACCAAGGATGCAGTAATTGTTGGCAGCAAGATTTCGGCATCTTGTTATGAACGGAGATGGGTTTTCTTTTAATTGTAATTATACGCACCTGTCATGCTTACTTCTGCATTTGTATGAGTTTATCCGTATTGTTTAACTCCGAGGTTGCTTGAAAAAAAGAAATAAAAAAGACTGAGGTTCAGGTAGATCTTAATTGCTCATCTTTATCACATGAATTACTGGGATGTCAGCAAGTCCAACTCAATGGCATCATCTTTGTTCTCATTTTTGTTTTCCTTACGTAGTTTTGAGCAGAAATATGGTATACGTAAAAGATTGCAGATGGCCTCCATTAATCAAGCCCTTTCTCAACGGTGTACACCTAATGGTTGTTCGTTTTACTAACTTGTTCCATAGTACATGAGGTTAAAAATTTAGTTTACAATTTAGTTTTACAAATTTACATGTGAGACTGCGTTCCATTATGCTCGAACTAAATTGTGAGTACAAAATTTAATTTTGCGTCAATGTTTTCGATCGGCCGTCCCACAATGACAACGGTCATCTAGTTAGTTTTGTAGAATGACAATAGACACCTAATTGGCTAATAGGCCGATTATTTTTGTCTCTTCTCCGTTTTCTTTTATAGATCATATATTAAAATGCACACAAGTCGTGTACGGGCAATTACAACTGACAAAGAGCGGAAAGCTCACAAAAGATGCAACAAAAGGAAAGCTAAATCTAAAGCAAAGAAATTTCTAAGAATACAAAGAGTATCAACAAAAGAAGACAGAAATTGTGAAACTTAAAAATCAAAAGCCACGTGCAAACCACAAAGAAGACCACTGCCTATTGTCAATTAGCAACATCAACATTTTCTATAATTAAATCATCGTGATTTTTTGCGAGATCTCTATACATTTCTTCACGATTAGTCTTTCGAAGTGGAAATTCTAAACCCCAAAAAGAACCAAAATCCAAAGGTTTATCTGCCGAGACTTTGTTAGAGACTTTAGATTTAGGAGGCTTTTTCATTTTTAAACTTGAGAGATTACCATTTGGGAGCATACCTGTATATTTGGATTTCGTACTCAATTTCTTTACTTGGCTTGGACGAAGACGCCTCTGCGATGCTTACCATTGAATCTTCCAAAGCTAACTGGGAGGTGCATATCTCTTCTTCTTCTTCTTCTTCTTCTTCTTCTTCTTCTTCTTCTTCTTCTTCTTCTTCTTCTTCTTCTTCTTCTTCTTCTTCTTCTTCTTCTTCTTCTTCTTCTTCTTCTTCTTCTTCTTCGAATCCATCAAACCTATTTCAATGGATCAAAAAGAAAATAAGCCTATTAATATTTGGAATCGAAACATCAGTATTCTTTAATATCTGACAGACTTGTTTATTTAATATTTCGGAATGATTGGGTAATGGTGAGACATTAGCTTTAAAATTGTCTTATGCGTACCATCTGCTAATAAGTATCTCCTGATTTTGTGAATGTAGGGAGCATAGCATGTAGTATATGGAATTTCCATAACTATTATCTTATGTTTTATTCTGTTTGGAGGGGTGAAAATTATCAACAAGGTTGCACCTGCTTTTCTTGTACCCATTCTACTTTCAATATTCTGCATATTTGTTGGGATGTTTTCAGCAAAGAAAGACTATCCTTAACGTGAGTTTCACTTTTCGGCACCTTTTTCTGACACAAGTATATAATGGTCTTATTTATTTTATGATGGAAAAGGTGGACGTATAATTGACCACTGAGGATGATTAAAAAAAACACAGCAGTGACATGTACCAATTACATATTCTTTTTCCTGTGTTGCTGGCAGCTGGAATCACAGGGTTGAGTGCTGAAGCATTTAAAGATAACTGGAGTTCAGAGTATCAACGCACCAATAGTGCCGGAGTACCTGATCCTGAGGGATCGAGTTACTGGAATTTTAAGTGAGTATATGTTTTATCTTGTCGTTAAGTATAGTGGCTGGCTTATATTTTCTAATGCGTGATTAGTGTCTGATTTTGGCTTTATTCATTAAAATGATCGACTATTCAATTACGTGAAAAATCTTTTCTTTGCAGTCTAAATTATCTGATTTTATCATTGACTAATAACATTTCCATACTTCCGTTCATCATTGCATCAAATTTTATGGTGATTTCTAGTTACTTCTGTTGGAAAAACCACCGATTTTATGTGAATAAAAATTCTATTATAAAACGGTTTTTTTCAAAATAATTAAAATTCTATTATAAAACGGTTTTTCAAAATAATTAAAATACCTTCTCTGATTATCTCTTAGTTTAATTTGGGTAAGTTTTTATCTTACATATATATATATGGAATTGCACTAGGGTTTTGGAGATGGAGAAGAGAAAACCTATCTATTGAACCACCCGTGTTGTAAACTTCTTTTTCGTTTTTCTTTATTTGATACGAGGGTTTTAAGTGCGAACGAATCGTGACTTTTTCCGCTGCCAAGTTCTAGAAGGACAAGTTTGAATGTGCTATTCAAACTTGTTAAGATTGTTGTATCTTGGAGGCAGATGTACCTGTAGGGCTATAACATCATCTTTTCAGAGTTTAGCCGGGCATTCTTGTCTTAAGGACAGTATGTTGAACATGCGCCTCAATCTACCATTACAAGTTTCTTCTTTATGTGTTTAGCAGGATGTTCAAGACATCAACAGATGACTAAGGAGAAGACACAAAAAATCAGATAAGTGCCTCTTATATTATTTAGTTGTATGATCAATTTTAATTGTTATTCCCTAACAATCTTAAGACAAGAAAGTATATTAGAATAACAATTAAGAAAGAATCGAATTGGGTTTGATAAGTAGCTCTCGTACTATACACATCGACTGTTTTTCTTTTTTAAGTTTACATGTGATCATGATGAACCTAACTGGTTAATATGTGCTTTAAATCAGATCAGGGGCCTATATGGGATATCTTGTATATCCTCTAATTTCGGCGGGTCAATCTGATAATACTCGTAATAAAGCAAGCCAGTAAAGCTGTTGGAGCATGTGCTTATTATAGATGTTGAAGCGTCCGCGTCTAGGTGTTACAAAATCGTTTGGTGGTTCAGAGATCGTTGTAGATGCAACCACAGAGGCGTATAAATCCAACCTCCGACGTTTGGAAGCAAATAAGCTTTTTAGATGGCTATGGGCCTAGGATGGATGCAGATCAGATGCTTTTAATATTTTCTGGGTTTTCTTCTTTTGATAGTCTTAATAATCCACCTACACCATCAGCCAGAGAAGAGTTTGTTGTCCAAATTCTAGATTCTACAAAGGACTCTCGGCTTTAGATCCAACAAGCAATTACTTTGCATCACCATTAGTGGTAAATTTGACGGTTTGAGCATCTGTCAAGATCCGAAGCCATGTTGACATTTTTTTTTCTACAGAATTAGAGCCGTCGAAACAGCTTCAAGTGAGACATCTTCATGGATTTTCGATAGTCACCACATGTTTGTTATCTTTGCAAATGCATCAAAATTTGGACTTGATGTTTGGGAGAAGAAGTTGACAGCATCAATTGTTATAATTGTTTGGTGGTCAGGCGCTCCAGTTGTTGTTTATGGCCTTCCTCATCATCCTGTAATAGAAACTCCGAAATCTTATTTCCCGGCCTAATATAACGAGTTGGAAAAGATTAAAAGAAAGAACGAGGGCAAGTAGAATGTATTCCGATTTGCTTCATTTCCATGCCAGCTGCAACCAAGTCAGCTGCAACTGTTTTTTGACCCTTCCGAAGATGCCTTGGATCGAAAGTACTTGACGATTGGTAGTTTCGCGAAGATAAATGCATAGAGGAGAGCACACAACAGCATAAAAGATGTGGCGATTGATAGAAACACCACTGAGAAAAGATATTGGGAGAAATACAAATTTCAGAAAGCTTAATAATGATTTGGACATTATACATACGCTTGTTACTTACAAGACTAATGATGTGACACTTACTTTCCCCCTTACGGAGACCACTCCTGGAATTTTCAAAGGCTGCTTTCGTTATCAACCGCAAACATGACGTTAGGATCCCTAATGTAGCCACCCCACTCAGGAAATTCTACATTTGCTTCGGAATATAATTCAGTACTGACAAGTGACTCAAAGCATTTGTAGGTGTTGGAAGTCATTAGAAGTGGCAGTTGATGGAGTTGCGATGGGATGCTTAATGGCAGTGAAGGTCTGGTAGTATAAGTTCGAGCTAAAGGGCTTGTTGGCTGTTAGCAGCGAAGAAAGGAGGAAACTGTTGTTTGGCAGTGACGGGAAGCTGAGCTATGAACAGAGTTAGAGACAGAGAAAGAAAATGCAGAGCTTGCCTGAGTTTGAAACTCAGAAGAAATTAGTTACGGTAACCATACTGTCCGCAAAAGTAGTTGAGCAACACAGAGAGAAGTAATGATACTCCTTAGAACAATAACATTCTAAATTGTGCTGAGATTTTCATCTGGACAAGGGATGAGCGTCATCTTGCCATGATTAGGTGTAGTTACTAAAATCATTCATGATCCAGGACATGGTGCACCATTAGCTAGAGTTACCTTCCGTCATCCATTCAGGTACAAGCATCAGAAGGAGTTATTCCTTGCGGCTGAGGGAATGTACACTGGTCAGTTTTTGTTCTGCGGGAAGAAAGCTAGTTTGATGGTTGTGTTTTGCCATTGAGATCAATTGAATATCAAAATACTCAACCATATTTTGATGAGCTTCAAAGATTTAGTGAGTCTGCAATGTCCACCTCACCAGAAATCAGGAGAAAATGCCATTATATGAAGGGTGATTCTGTTATTGTTCTCAAAGGAGATTTAATAAATCTGAGCGGATGGGTTGAGAAAGTTGAAGAAGGTAACCTCAATATGAAATCAAATAGGAAGGACCTGCATACAACAATTGTTGTGCATAAAAAATATGTTTGCAAATACTTCAAGCTCGAGGATCATGTGAAGGTTGTTTCTGGTAATCATGAAGCTTTGAAGTAACTTCTGGAGCTACCACCAGAGTTGGGGATTATGAGTTACATGTCCTTGTCATGCTTGCTGACACGAGCTTTGGGGTAATTATACGTGTAGAGAATGAGTTACATGACCTTGTCATACTTGCTGACCAGATACAGATAGACCTGTAGTTGCAGTAGTGAAGTTAAGAGATATCAAGTACAAGATTGATCAGAAGAGGTATACTGCCTCAGATCGTTACCGTAATACCGTGTCTGGGAAAGATGTTGTGAAGATTCTCATGGGTCGTATGAGAGATCAAGGAGGAGAAATGCCACTACATATTGGATGGTTGTGGAAGTTCCAAAGAAGCTCGTCTAATCATGGTTTTCTTAGATGCCAGACACACTCATGAGCGTATGGATGAGATCCAGAAGGTCCTATTCCGTTTTAGTAGAAGATTTGGCACCACACGAGCATGATGAGGAGTCCAAAATACCGTTCATGATGGCCAGTGATGGTGTTAAGCGGCGTAAAGTTTTTCATCGGGTTTGTTAAGAGGGGAAACAATTTACGTGCAAACACGAAGCGATGTATGCGGGAACTGGAGTCACTAGATTGTGCGTATCAAAGTGTTTTCTCCATCAATAAAATCATGCGAAAGGTACAACGGTACTCGTCGGTATGAGAAAGTTAATTTGACAATTCTTTTGAATAAGCATGCAAAGGTATAGTGAAGCTCGTTTCAGGGGAAGAGCATCACATATTCATGATTAATTCTTGTACTTGCTGTCGGTTTGCACTTTCTCAAACCAAGAGATAAGTCTTAAATAATTCTTAAGAGAAGTATTTAAATGTGGGGGATAAGACATGTGATCTTGCAATCCATCAACGATGAGAGGTATATGATGAATGCATAAAACAACCTTGAAGAATATAAGAAAGACACGTGATTATGGACCACTTCAGATTTGACAGGAAACTAATATGCGGTTGACATGGTCTAAAGGATCAATAGGTAATATTTTTTTTTATGTAGTTTCTGTCTAACGTGTTTAGTACGTGTTGCAAAACAGATGTGCATATCCGCGTTTAACCTGGGAAATCACAGGGATGCTCTGATTAGAAGACCATAGATTGGAATGGATGAGGTACATAATTAATTTCAATTATGTGATATATGCTTTACAACCACCTATGAAATATGTGATATATTTACGATTTGACTGAAAGACCAAGATGGCTGATATGATCTAAAGGATCGAAAGGATCCAGAAGAAATTCTGAAGGAAATGGTTTTTGTCAAACTCGATGCGTTTAATGTGTGTTGTAAATGTGCAGTATATCAGGTGTATACAAATACCCTTGTATCTCAAGAGAATTACTGGATGATCTGATTAGAGATTTGCGAAACTTGAGGTACATCTTAAATTGTGTATGTAATACATATTGTACTGACCTTAAGAGATGTTGTTGTTTCAAGCTATGGATAAATCTTAGCCTATGTGTGTATCCTCTTAAGGAGTGTCTGTCGAAGGAAGTCCTTAAGACAGACAAGATGAACTTGTATTTGAAGAAATCAAAGTTTGTGTGCTTTAATTCAGCATAAGATGAAGACGGATGATTACTAGATGTTTCTTATAAGAATTCCTCTGTGACCGAAGCCTGGCCATCATTGCAGAAACTCATTGACTATGTAAGTCTAAGTAAATGGCAATGACAAGTAGACATACTCGGAGAAGGCTTATTCGGTAAGACAACTATACTCTTTAATGAAGTAATTTTAGTTGATTTGTGAAGTCAAAAAGAGGTCTCAGTAGACATGTAAAGTCAAAAGAGAACCTCATAGACTTAAGGAAGTCAACAGAAAAATTAGTGGTCCTTTGACGAAAGGATTTTCTAAAGAGATAGTTTATAATTATACATCGAGGGGGAATGGGACTTAAGCTCATAAAATAATAACTTGCCATGAAGGATACTCAACCTTGTTGACTGGAGATACCAAGATCAAGGTTTCGAATGAGACAACTAATTTGTCATGGGTAAAGGTAAACACTATCAGAGAATTAATTCTCTGTCCCTTCCCTATGGTGTAGATGTGATAGTGTGACTGCATGTGAAGGATGACTTTTAATAAGTCTTAATGAGTTCTATAGTTTCAATTTAAGATTGAAGTGGGGTGTAGCAGTGAACACTCTTGATGGAACTCACCTATCTGAATGAGGAAGTGGGTCGCTTCCTATGAGAATATGAGCTGATTCTCTAAAGCATTCTGAGAAACAAGACGTCCAGGGCCAAAATGGACACAACGGCAGAGCTTGGCAGCAACCTTGGAGATATCATGTGTGGTTGTTATCGCGAGTTACACCAAATGTTAGACAGTTCAAGACCTTATGGACACTGGCTAATAAGTAGTTCAGGTAACCTCTCACTAAGCAAAGGTTCAAGACCTTATGGACACCTATGCCTATTCGTGATATTTCCTGTGTTTTCGTGTTTTATCGTATTTTCATTCATGTGGGGGATTGTTGGAAAAACCACCGGTTTTATGTGAATAAAAATTCTATTATAAAACGTTTTTTTTCAAAATAATTAAAATTCTATTATAAAACGGTTTTTCAAAATAATTAAAATACCTTCTCTGATTATCTCTTAGTTTAATTTGGGTAAGTTTTTATCTTACATATATATATATGGAATTGCACTAGGGTTTTGGAGATGGAGAAGAGAAAACCTATCTATTGAACCACCGGTGTTGTAAACTTCTTTTTCGTTTTTCTTTATTTGATACGAGGGTTTTAAGTGCGAACGAATCGTGACTTTTTCCGCTGCCAAGTTCTAGAAGGACAGGTTTGAATGTGCTATTCAAACTTGTTAAGATTTTTGTATCTTGGAGGCATATGTACCCGTAGGGCTATAGCATCATCTTTTCAGAGTATAGCCGGGCATTCTTGTCTTAAGGACAGTATGTTGAACATGCGCCTCAATCTACCATTACAAGTTTCTTCTTTATGTGTTTAGCAGGATGTTCAAGACATCAACAGATGACTAAGGAGAAGACACAAAAAATCAGATAAGTGCCTCTTATATTATTTAGTTGTATGATCAATTTTAATTGTTATTCCCCAACATCTTCAAGTTTCTTGTTCTGTATTTTTTTGTTCTGAATCATGTAATTTTATTACTCAAAAGAGAAAAGTTCAAAAAAAAAAAGTCTTGACATGTCAAGACAAACTTTCTTGAAAATTAAAAAGAACTACAAGCAAATTATCTTTATAGTTTATTTTCAAGAGAATTTAAAATAATGAGAATATTCTTGTTCTATTATTTCCAAAAAAATTGTCCTGCCTTAATATAGAATTACTTCTCCTCTTCTAAGATTTGTTCCCTTCTTAGCTAAATTGTCAGCTGAGAAGTTAACTTTCATGTAGGAATGTCTGAAAGTTATGGTGCTCTGAATATTAGTTATCTTTTTCCATCCGTTTTTGGCTATCCAAGGAATTTTACCACTAGAAAATGCCATTATAACTGTCTTTGAATCCAAACTAAAACATACATCCATGAGATGTTTACACTTCCCATTCTCATGCTACAACCAGTGCCATAACCTCTGCAATGTAATTTGTGGTAATTCCTAAACCTCCACTCCCTGCGCCCGAGCATGACCCATCACTCTTTCTGCCAATAAAGCCAATACCTGCTGCTCTTGGATTACCTTTGGCAGCACCATCATAAAAATTAAAGTTTGATCCCTTTGTGGCAGTCTAAAGAATACTTTTTTCACAGTAGAGTTTGTGCTTTTGATCCCCTTAATCCCAAAACTTACTATGATGTTCAAATCATATATACAACTTCATGGTTCCATTAACTCTTATGCCACATTCCTTTGTGAATCTTAAGACCTTGTGTTTGAACTTTTCAGCATTTGGGTCAGTATTTTCATGTATTCTCAAGTTTCTTGTCAATTCACAGCTCCACCATTACTGAAAAAGCACTGATATACCATATTTGTCTTATGGCAGGACTATGCTTTTTAACACATGTAATAACTTCATAAAATTTTGTGGGGGTATTGAGACTGAACATACCTCCAAGCCATTTCCAAATTACTAGATTAAATGAGCATTCCCACATAATGTGCTTCATGTTGTCCTGTCCTTTTCCACGTAAATAGCATTTGGATACTCTATTGAATCCTTTTTTTTTTCTGACATTTTTTTCTGCTGCACATGCTCCTCTAAGCATTTTCCACACATTGCCTGATGTGTATGGATGGATATAAGGAATCCATACATATTTGGCCGAAGTGACTTGCTGATAGTTCTCTCTTATTTGTTGAACAACATTAGCGACTGTAAACTTTCCAGTTAAGTCAGTTGCCCATATTCTTTTGTCATTTCCAGTCCCAATAGCTGGTAATTCATTTATCTCTACAAATTGCAGCATGTCTTCAGGTATTTTCCATTCTCCATTTACAATCAGGTCACTTACTTTTAAATTCTTATGTTGATGTACAAATGGATCATTTTGATGTTGATCAATAAGAGCATTTTCTTTCATTTATTTATCCTGCCAAACTGAGATACTTCTTTCATTCCCCACCAGACAGCTACTTCGTTCATTAAGATCATTCATCACTCATTTAAGTCCATGCCATATGAAACGTTTTCTGTATCCAGTAATCCAGTCACCATCTTTGTTCTTGTATTTTGCCTTCATAAATCTTGTCCATTCTGTTAGAGCATTGCTCGGTTGAACCCATTAGCGTTGGTATGTCAAGTTAGTTGTCAATTTTAGTTTCCAAAATTCATTCTTGATTTAGCATACTAAAGATAGTTTCGGACTAGTTTACGTCTAAGAAGTTGAATCGAAGCTATCCTTAAAGGATGAAGATTGAAGATTGTAGGCTACAAGAAGACATCAACAAGTACTTCATAAACAAAGGCATGTGATTGATTTCATTTGGATTCTTGTTCAATTCTACCTTTCTAATCTATCGAGATAAATGCTCACTATATGGAACAATTCCTATGACGGTAAATGTACATTTATGTATATATACTTGAGGTTATTTGATTCGTGACTTTGGTGATAATAAACTTTATCCATATAAAGGATCTCATGTTATAATGAATGAGCTTGCGAATTCGATGAGCCAAGAATCACTCAATTCCGAGTTATAACGATAAAGTTATGAGTGATTTAAGTTCATTAGTAGGAAACATTCAATGGGCTTTGGAGTGGTCCGCGAACTTGGGCCCAATACGTGACTAAAATGGATTTTTGGTCAAGTTGGTGATGTTTTCTTATCTAGGCAAGTTGGCAATTGGTCCAAACACTTTTGATTACCATATTAAAGTGTTTGTGATTCCTGCCTAAGTTAAAATGTGATTTATTCACATAAATATAATTTTTGCTAAATAAGTTATTTATTTAATTATTTTGGCAAGAGTTTTAACTTAGAAAAGACTCTCATATTTAGGAGAGTCTTGTAAAAGTAAAATAGCTTTGCTTAACTTCCAAGCTATTGTTCATTATAAATAATGAGTTCGTGAGTTTACACGTTTTTCATCCCTTTGGAAAATTGGCGTAAGCTCTGCAGGTTGTTTTCCATGTCTTCTGTTCTTCGTGAACAAGAGTGAGATAAAAGTCTTTGTATTAGGGATCACAAAGCCAAGTTGGATTTAATCCTCGTGATTGATCATACAACTTGTAATCTAGGTTTTTCACCTCTTGTCTATTCTAAGGTTTTCTCTTCTGGTATAAAACCACTCAAGAGTTGTTGATCATAAACCCTAGGTATTGATAGATTTCAGTTTCCGATCGTATACCAACACTTGTTAGTCGAAATCGGAGACTAGAAAGAAAAACTTCTTTTGAAGCATCTCGTAAAAATCCTTGAGAAGTTTTAAACAAGATATCTCTAGATTTATTCTAGTAGTTCTTGTGGTAGAATAATTAGGTTTCTCTTCCTTTATTTGAAGAGTATAATAATCCCTAATCTACACGTTTGTTTTGATATTACTTTTACCTAGTAATTGTTTTTATCAAAATAAACACAAGATTTCCAAAACCTTGATTTACATCTAAAGGGAAATCAAACCGGTGTTTTGTGCAAACAAAATATCAAATCGTTTCAATCGTGTTGGTGTATCTTCTAAAGAGAACTTTGGGTTCTGCTAGAAGATTTTTGTGAAGAGTTCCTAAAGAGAATCGGTATTCTTCTAGGAGTTCTACAAGTGCTGAAGAAGGTATTACATCTAGTCCGAATAGGTAGTAGGAAATTGGTGCAACGACTTATAATCAGTGTGTGTTTATTCTGGACTAGGTCCCGGGGTTTTTCGGCATTTGCGGTTTCCTCGTTAACAAAATTTCTAGTGTCTGTGTTATTTCTTTTCCGCATTATATTTTATTTATATAATTAAAATAATACAGATTGTACGTTAATCAATCATAGTTGTTAAATCCGACCTTGTTTGTTGGATAAGACTTGATTGATCTTGAACAATTGATTTTGTTATTTTCACATTGTTAGACCAGTCTGGCCTAACCCTATTTCAAGTGGACACTGTGTTGAAATATTCCTTTAGTGATTGTTGCTTAAAGAGGTTTATACACGGTGGATATTGAATAGGTTGTGATTAAAATAAAAGACTTTGTTTCAAGAGCTTCACACTAAAATCAGGTTTACAGACTTGTTTTTGTTTAACTTTGATTGTGTTGAAATATAGATATTAAACTCTTTGATATACTTTACTCTAGATTGAGTCTGACTTTCTAGTTGATTCTCTAGTAAGTATATTGGAATTTGTCTATTCAGATTGCCAAACGAAATATTGGGTGTGGTTGTTAGACCCCCGCCTTTTCACATTCTTCATCTTCAGTTTCAATTTTCCAAAGCATCTTTAATAACAAGGCTTTGTTAACCACTTCTAATCTTCTAATACCCTCCTTCAGCAAAGGGTGCATTTACTTCCTCCAATTTAACAATTATCAGTTTCTTCAAAGATGGATCACCAGTCCATAGATTTTTTTGTTTATCCTTTCACATTCTTTGATCAAATATTTAGGCCATTTGTAGACAGACATGTTATATATTGGTATGCTACAAATCACAAACTTAACTAAAGTTAATCTGGCAGAGAATGAAAGAATTTTACCAATCCAACCAGCGAGTTGCTTTTGTAGCATTTCCACTATTCCCCAAACTTGAGTAGTTTTGACTCTCCAGGACACAAAATTACACCTAAATATTTGTCAGGGAATTCTGAAAGCTCCATTTGTAGCCTGTCTGCAATTATCAATCTTCTTTCTTTAGTAACTCCACCAACAAAGCATTTGATTTTTGCTCTGTTAACTATTTGTCCAGATGCAGCTTGATATTTTATTAGTAAACCCATCAAGTTGTCTAGTGTTCTTTTGTGCCCATTACAGAATATGAATATGTCATCTGCAAACATTAAGTGAGATGGTTGACTTCCCTTTTTGTTGACCATTGTTTGTATCAAACCCTCTTGAATCATTTTGGTTAAGTTTCTGCTCAGTACTTCTTCAACTATCACAAAGAGAATGGGAGTAATGGATCTCCTTGTATGAGTCCTCTTCTCACTTCAAAAAAACCAAATGGCCCTCCATTTACTAGCACTGATATTCTTGCAGATTCAAAAAATATCTTCAACCAATTAATTTCCACATGATAGAAGCCAAAGTGCTTGAGTGTTTCAAAAATGAATTCCCAACTCATTGAATCAAAAACTTGAGTTATGTCTAACTTCAAACCTACATTACCTCCCCTTCTTTTAGTATTTAACTCATTTACAATCTCAGAAGCAAGCACAATATTCTCTTGGATATTCCTCCCTTTTATGGAAGCACCTTACTGACAAGATATCACCTTATGCAGAACTGAATGTAGTCTTGTTGTGATTATTCTTGTGATGATTTTAAAACAGAAATTAGACAATCCAATTGGCCTAAATTAGTCTGCTTTTCCAGCACCAGGTATTTTAGGTAATAAAAACAGAAAGTTAGAGTTCATCCCTTTTGGTATAAATCTGCATCTCCAACAGTATTGTATTGCATTGATTAAGTCCCTGCATATAATTTCCCATGAGAATCTGTAGAAACTACCTGGAAATCTATCAGGGCCAGGAGAGCTGTTTGGATCCATAGAAAAAACTGCATCTTTAATCTCTCATGCTGAAGGAATAACATCTATGATAGCATTATCTTCATCAGTTATTACTTTATTAATGTTTTCAAAAAGACTTTCCTCAAAAGTTACATCATGGCATTCAAATTTCTTCTTAAAATGAGTCACCAACAAATCAGCAATTTGGTTCTGTTCTGCAACAATGTTACCATTTGAATCTTCAAGTTCTACAATGTTGTTATGTGCATTTCTAACCTTCACTGAAGTATGAAAAAATCCAGTTTTTGCACCTCATTCCTTCACCCATATGATTATTGACTTTGATCTTAGTAATTCATTGTATTGTTGAGCTTCCATTTCATGCTTTCCTCTTGCAGTTATTAGGTTGTTAAGTAGAGTCACATTTTCTGGTTGAGCATCTGAGAGCAAAGCAACTTTTAAAACTTCAGTTTCAGTTTCTTTGACTTTAATTCTCAAGTCTCCAAAAACCTTCCTGTTCCATTTCTTGACACAAAATTTGAACCTCTTAAGTTTACTCATAAAATTTGAACCTCTTTTTTTGTATGATTTGCTTGAAGAAGAATATCTAATATGTAGATGTGGGAAATTTTCAAAATTATTGTTTGTAATAAGAGAAGTCAAATTTTCACGTGTTCCACCAAACAGATTCTTAATTTCCGTGCAACTTTGTCCTAGTGTAAAATGTTTTTCTTCTTGTTCGTGGCCCCTGCAAGGATCATCTCGTACTTGAGACCAAGCGCCGAAACACCAAGAGCTGAAACAAATACTTGTATGGTAAACATCCAAATATACTAGTTAGTCCTAAGAGCAGTTCCTATGGTAATGTTCAAACTCAAAATTTTGTTGAGCCACGTGGATGGCCAAACGGGTTTCTCCACTATGATAAAGTAGGGAAAAATGAGCAGATTTGGTTTTCAAGGTCCCCACTAGTATTTCTTTTTAATATAAAATATTTTGTAAGATAATGATGAAAAATAAAATAAAATATTTAGGTGAGATAAAATAGGATGAAGTGATATAAAATAGGATAAAATGGGATAAATAAGATTAAAAGTAGTAAAGTATTCACAGATTGTACTTGGCGATAATCCAAGAGTCTCGGACGTCAATGGAAATGTTGCCGGCGTTTTTCGCATGGTCGCGCGTTTTTGGCATGGTCGCCCTCTCTTCCATATGACGCGCGCCCGTTCATCCAACTCAATGCTCAAAGCAACAGATTTGTTCATTTGAATATCCATTTTTCATGTTTGTTCATTCCATAGTGGGAGCAAGATGAACAAACGCAGAGTTTGTTTATTCCATAGGAACTGATCTAACACATTCAACTAGGTACAAATTAGTCCTTTTTATGGAAAGTACACAAATAACCTTCCTGGTTTACAATTTAGTCTAAAGTGACTCATAGTGATATCAGCAGTTTGAAATAATATAAAAGAAAGTTAAAAACAATTTATATTTCGAATCGTTTGTCCAAAATTCACAAACTTTATATATTCGGAAAGCTCTTTCCGAGAGCTACAAAAAGAGTACCCATATGACTATATAATTTTCATTTTTTAAAAACCTTAGTTTACATTGGTGTACAAACATGTACACATCTACAAAAATACAACCTGTCTACAGCCAAACTCATTAACAACACCAGCTCCAAAGCTCAACCACTCTTTACCGTGCTGCTGCAAACAACTACATCACCTCAACCATTCAACTCAAAAAAAATTTCCATTTCTGTAGCTTTCCAATCTTAGCTGCACTTCTATGCAGCAACACTACCCATCCAACAACAACATAAATTCCTTCTCCTCAGTACCACCAACATCACACATGTCAGATTTCATCTTTGCAATTCCATCGACATTTCATATTTATTCACCAGATCACAACTTCTGAGTTCTACCATCTCAATAGCACAAGTTATTCAGTTGCACCATTCCTTATACTGCAACATAGAAGAAAATCCATTTTTCCAAATTTCCCATAACATCACCTACAATTGCTTCATAGTCAGCTGCAGCTCATCCATACCCTGTAATTGCTCAGCCAACAACAATACACAATGCTTTTTCATTTCGTTATCAGCTTACTCACTGCAGACTCTAAATCACACAAAGTAATAGCATTGTCTCCATCTCATATTCATTAAACCAACATTTCTAATACCCTTGAAATCTCAGTAACACCATCTTCTTTCAGACTCGAGCAGGAATAAACTCTAATCAAACCAAAGACATCTTTCCTTCACTGCAGAAAACCACATCTTGTAATTCATGTACAATCATAAAATGCATCTTGTTTCTAACCACAGATTCAACCCCAGGACAATATGCATATACAATCATAGCACAGTTTGCCTAGGTTTGGTCTCGACCAATAGGGTTCGAGATACTGCGCAGGCCGCAAAAACATAATTTTTGTAAATTTGTAAAATTAGGTTAAAAGATTGAATTTTGTGAGCTGTCACAAAATTAATCAAATGTAATGAATTTTGTGCGTTGACACAAAATCTAGGGTTGTTCATGTTCGGTTTTGGTTCGGTTTTTAGCCAAACCAAAATCGAAACCAATACTATCGGTTTCTTAAAATATGAACCAAACCAATCCATTAACCATTGGTTCGGTTTCTTAATGGTTTTAGCCGTTTTCGGTTTATTCCAGCGGATATCGGTTAACCGGCTGCTATGTCAGTTTCAGGAAACTGACAGTTCAAATCTAAGAAAAAAAACATAGTTTAAAGATTTTCAAACCTACCTACAGGCTACAGACATTCACATTCCATACACAATCCAAATTCATAACATTCTTAAACACAATTCAAAAGATAAAGATTAGTAATTCAAAAGATAAAAATTAGTAGATTACATCTTCTTTCAGTTTCACCAAAACTTATATAAAAAAATAAACTAAGAAAGTGCCACTTAACTACATAAACATCCACAGTCTCCATAACATCTAAACAACATCGACACTTTCCAGCTATGCATCCACAAAATCAACTGATAGCTTCAGACTTTCCAGGGTTGCTGACTGCATGTATATGAAAATGGCAAGCAACTGGTAGTTAGAATCTAATTCACGTATATTTCCACTAATCATGATGGCAAGCAATACATGAAAATGCTAACAGTGAAAAGACGTGACATGTAAACACACCATCAGGAGGACAATGTATCCACTAAATTAAACCTTCTGGGATTATATTTGATTTTGGTTTCGAACTTCAAAATCTATCTTTCTTTGCTAACTGAACATGATTAATCCAACTATTTTTACCAGGTAATAACTAAACAGGTTTAAGAGGCACTAAATTATAACATTAAGACTTTAAATTAAATCCAAAGAAAACACCATGTGTTGCACTTTTACAATGCAATAGAAGTTCGCGAACGTATAAGTCCAATGCAATTCTAGTTTGAATGAAAATATCGCGTATCCCTTCTAATTTCCTGAAACTAGATGGCTAACACGTACATTAAGCATCTTAAAGTAAATTTTGGTTAATCAGGATCTAGATTTTGTCGTGCTTGTGTTTTAACATTCACTTTTGGTCCTGGCATTTTAAAGTAATGTTGATGCGAAACGGCACAACAGCAGATAAATTAAACCTGATTGGCCGGATTTGAAAAGGTAGCCACTAATATAATAACTGAACCAGTCATTCTAAACATGCTTCCAAAAATATTTACCAACTTAAACTAATCCAATTGGTGAGATGAATTACCTTGGTACTCCTTAGTCCTCAACATCATCATCTATTATGTTTACGAACATGGATTTAGAGAGAGAGTCCAAAAATTCTGCAATGAACAAATGCACGATTAGTAGTATACAATGAGTGTCCAAAAATTCTACAAACAAATTAACAAATGAAATAATACCTGAACTAACTTTCTCTTCTGGTCCCAAGGAAGAAATATCAAGATCAATCGGCGTCTTCAACCAATTTTGAGCACAAATCAATGCCTCAACTGTTGTGGGAAGTAAAGAACTTCGATATGGATCGAGAATACGCCTCCCAGTGCTAAAGGCAGATTCAGATGCCACTGAAGAGATGGGTATAGCCAATATATCTCTTGCGATTAGTGCCAAAGTAGGATACCTAGTCGAGTTCGTCTTCCACCAACCTAAGATATCAAAAGAAACTTTCCCTTTCCGCGGTTCTCGTTTCTCTCTCAAATAAGTCTCCAGCTCATTTTTTCCTTCATCATCAAAACTTTCCTCTTCTTCTCTTGCTCTCTCTGCCATAAGGGCGGCTGCAGCACAATCTCCTTCATCATCTGGTTCAGCGTCAACAGTATTACCACCACTACTATCTGTTATAACTGTTGAGTTTTCAGCACTCATTTGGACATCCCAGTATTCTTCAAAAAGTGCCTTAAAGTCCCTCATTACAAGATCCATTAGTTCTGTTCTCAAATAACCACCACCAATTCCTAACTGGCCAAGAAGAAACTTCAATCCTAATTCTTTATCTTGTGGATTCAATAATACAACAATAAACATAAGATTGTTCATCTTTTCATAACGTCCCCAATACTCGTTATATTTACTTTGCATTTTAAGACCCATGCTAGAAAGAAATGTATCTTTGTGATTTGCCCATGTGTTTAAAGTTCGATGAATAACACTCACATGAAAAAAGAATTCGTGTGCAGTAACATGAGTAGAAGCGGAGAACTTGATAGTAAAATCAAAAAATACCTTCAAAAACTTCGCGAAGGCTCTAGCATACGACCAATCTGATGGATATGGCGCGTGTAAAGGAGGTGCTGATGGGGCCTTATCAGAACTTGTTCTCTTGCGTTTCTTTCCTCTCTTTGCAGTAGCAATAACTTCTTCATCAGAACTTAAGTCTGCGTCTTGGTTTTCATCCACATCCCAGTCAGGTTGGTTATCAACGGTGGAAGTATTATAAGTAGAAGAAACTAAAGGAATTTGACTTTCAACAAAACATAACTTCTTCTTGAATGCCTTGTCCTCATACTCTAACCTCTCAAAAGCTGGTTGATACTTCTCAGCTGAGTCTAACATAATAAATGTCGAATTCCAACGGGGGTCTACATCTAGGACCAAACCCTTCTTGCATTCAATCTTTTCGTAAGCGACACAGTCCATAAATTTTTTCAATCTTGCAGGAGAACTCATACAATACTTCACCACTGCCCTTATTCTCTTAATTGAGATGTCATACTCCTTCACTCCATGTTTTACAACAAGGGCAAGGACGTGAGCAGCGCATCTCACTTGTAAGAAACCCTTCACTAAATCTGAATTCTTTCTGAGCACTTGGTTTTGCAGATATGTTATAGCTACATCGTTGGCAAAAACGTTATCTAAAGTTATAGTAAACACATTTTCGATCTCCCAATCTAACAAGCATGTTCCTATCATCCTACCAATAGTCTCACCGCTATGACCTACAATTTGGATGAAACTAATGATCTTCTTGTGCAACTTCCAGTTAGCATCTATCCAATGTGCTGTAATAACCATATATCCCAACTTCTGAAGTGAGCTCCATGTGTCAGTGGTGAGGAAAACTCTGACTTTATTAACCTTGAAATAATTCTTCAATCTCACTTTCTCGTACTCAAACAGTTCCATAACATCTCTCCGTACAGTGATACGAGATGGTATCTTGAATCTACTCTCAAGTACCCTGCAAAATTCTCGGAAACCTTCCCCCTCAACTATTCTAAAAGGCTGCTCATCCACTATGATGAATATAATCAATACTTTTCTACACGAATCCTGACAAAAAGTTACAAAAACTAACTTTTCATCTTCTCCCAGCCTAGCAGATTCAAAATAAAGAGTCGACTGACCAGAATCCTTAGGAATAAGATTCAGACACTTTCTTAAATGGTTATTCAAGGAGCCGGTCCCATGTGTAGAAGAGTCAGCTTTCATTCTCTGTTTACATTTCTTGCAAGTTACCATTATCGAAGGAGGAGGGTCCAGATCAAAGTGATCCCATAACCATGAAGTTTTCTTCCGCTTCTTAGAAGATGTTGCAGTGCCAGTGATGGTACCAGCATCGGAAACATTGGAAGCTGGTGCAGATGGAGCTTCACCAGTAGTTGGTACTTTTCCAACTGAAATAACTTCTGTAGAGGCGTTAGAAGATCTTGGAGGAGGATGTAGTGGTGGCAACAATGCATTTGAGTTAACGGAAGCCTAAATATAAACAAGGCAGAAATTCAAATCAGATAACATGTAAAAAAAGCATATCAAAGTGCATTCAAATACTACTTATTAAAAAGATAAGTAAAGTGCATTCAAAGGTTGGAGTTTATATGATACACTTTATATGCACAAAGAAGTATTCTGTAATTAAGGAGTAGATAAATTCACTGGATGTCCTCTCAGCTAAAGCTAATCCCATGATACCCACTGTCTACACGTAGATATCCAAAGGTTGGAGTTTTATTGGAACATATCTGTCATTGTTTGACACTCACAACTATGAACAAGCCTGTGTAAATCAGGTCATAATACTTAATAGATCAATATATTTAACTAAATATTGTGAATATAAGTTCACTGCTAAATCAACATCATCATTATCAAGTGTTATAATATTAAAGTTGGGTGCGCAAAAAAGAGCTGGATTTTAGTAAAAAATTGTTAAAAGAACGAATTGCAAATTTTAGAATCCTATTTTTCTAATTCTTGAGGAAAAATATCTTACTGGTGTTGATCCTGATTCCTCCATAGTTGAATCAAAGAAATCAACTTAATCCTGCAAAAAAACAAAACAAGCAAAATCAAATCATTTTAGTAAACCCTAGATTAAATATAAATCATGTAAATCAAGTAACCTAAGTTACATAAATATGATACCTCTTAAAAGAAATTAGATGTTCACTTGTTTATTTCGTCTGAAGAATGAAGATGATACCTTCTACTAGTAAACCCTAGCTAACACTGACAGGTTACAAACTCATATGAACAGATTTCTCCTGAAAAGAAGGAGGAGGAGAAGAAGAAGAAGAATGAGGGGATGATTAGATTCTACTAGAGTTTAGAGATCACGATTCACGATTCATGATTTGATTTTTGATTTCTCCTAACTTTAGTTTCTGTTCTATGAACTGAAGAAGGAGGCGAAGAGATGTGAAGTGAAAAACTGAAAATTAGGCCGACGAAATCAATGTATACTTGGGTTATAACTTAAGAAATACGAAGGGTGTGGATTGAATATATCTGATATTAATCAACGGTCTATATTTATCGGTTTTCCAATGGTTTTTGGTTCGGTTTTCAGGTCAAACCAAAACCAAACCAGTAATGTCGTTTTTTCAACTTTTTTACCGAACCAATCCAAATCTAAATGGTCTGGTTCAGTTTCTTTCTTATTGGTCTGGTTCGATCGGTTTTCAACGGTTAACCGACACCATGTTCATCCCTAACAAAATCACTACTTTTATTCTCAAAGAGCATCACAATGTGCTTCTGACTAAATACTTTCATGTAGATCTTAATCATGACACTTCGAGAGATTCATGCGACTCGGTTGCGAGCGAAAATTAATCGTCCTGCCATGTCAATGTTAAGAGTTCAACTGGGGAACATAGCATAGAAAAATACTCAGCAAGCCATACATTAGTGAATAATGCTGGCGTGAGATTAATAGAATTTACAAAGTATTTGGGATTGTTGCTGCACACACAATTCTGGATAAATTTTATATATAAATATACTGAATTGCTCAATACATATGTTGTCGGTTGTCAATCGTCGCAAAAATAATTTAAGTTTTTTCACTTCACAATTATAAATAATAGTATAGTAATAAGAACAGATTCGTTCCACAAAGAGATATGGGTTGTTATTCGTAATTGAAAACTTAAGTAACCCGGGGGGATTTTTGATTTTGGTCAAAAATAATTAAAATAATAATAATAACAAAGAATGAATAAAGAGAATCAATAACTTGAGAATACTGGTTAAGGGTTCATCATCAATCTTAATACATGCACTTCGACTAATAACTGGTGTTGTCACTCAATCATTCAGTATCAAGAGTCCTAAAGTACCCCATCGAGAGCATGCTACGGTAAATTTCTTATGTCATCACATACCATAACGATGAATATAACTTAGCGAACAACCTAATGCAACGTGCTAAAAGGTTTAATCCTCCAAGAGCCTTAAGTTCTAAGAATTAGACTAATCCATGCAATAGAAATACTACGAGTAAACTATATAACATAGGTCAAGCTTCTACTTGCAATCACACAAAGGTTTTGAATACAATTGGTAATCACAATATACTACTTATGACAAGGTTTATCAACAATTACGTATCTCAAAACCCTAGCCTAGCTTTAGAAATGCGTTCGTGCCCATTTAGTAGCGCTTCTAAACAAACAATCATATTCGAAAATAAATCGTAGAACAAGACAATAATAATTTGATTGAGAAAACAAACCCAATATATTAATTTAGTGGCATGTTTATGATATCCGACTACATCCTTAACCAATATGAAGTATTTAGCTACTCATGGATTTCTTAAAACTCATGAAAAATAATAACAAGAAAAAGAAAGCAAACCCTAGGTTCAATAGTGATGATTAAACGCCAAAATCGCCAAACCCTAGCTCTCTTCTTCTCTTCCAAAGTGCGATATAGATATTGATCCTCCAATCTCCTGTATATGTACTGAAGATATCCCGGGTACTTGACCTGACCTCAGGTCACGCTCAAATGCTACGCGTGAGTAGTATTTTCTGAAACATCCAATGGGCCTATGTATAAAGTCCAGCCCAAATCCGTTCTTGGCTCTCTTTGGCCTGTCAGTTCCAAGCAGCTGACAATACGATCCATTCCTCTTCGACTCCGCGGACATACATGCCTCCGTGGGAAATAAATTGATTTTTGTTAAAGGGAGAGCAAAATGCGATCCGAGGAGCGCAAAAATCGTGATCTACTCATTAATTAGGGCCAACTCAATATAATTTTTTAACTCGGTCCAAAATATCCTAACTAGCCACACATATTCTTGACGCGTGTTCAAAAACAACTTTCCTTTTCTTGTTTACCGTCTCCTTTTTCATGTAAACTGACCATGAACCCTAGAAACTATAATTTTAAAACTGAAAATACAAAAACTTCTTTAAGATAGGTTCTGAAACTTTTTGAACTGACTTATTAAATCATTCGTATCTCATCATTGGCATTCTGGTATACGGAGTGGGAAAGGGATTTGTATACTATCCAGCAATGTTTCGGACTGAACATATCCAATAATTTAACATCACCTTCTGACTCAAAATCATCTATAAACAAACTTTTTAAAAAGATACAAGTGAGTCCCCGCTGAGTCCCCGGTATTTTGGACTGAGTTGGAAAAATAAATCCTAACGAACCTAGTTAATGAGTCGACTGCGATTTTTGCTCTTCTCGGATCGCATTTTGCTCTCCCTTTAACAAAAATCAAATAAATTCCCCTGACTTTTTATGTTTCTCCCGTAAGATTCACGGACACTCGACTAATAGTGAAAATATAAAACATCTGGATTTTTTTTGTTTCCGGCCAAAAACTCACGTACACCAGGCTGTCCGTGAAAAATATATCTCCCTGGATTTTCCAACCTCATCCGATTTCCCCCGGTGATACATCCCTCCGTGGAAACTAACATCATCTGAGTTTTCCATTTCTCCCAAACTCAGATTTCTCTTCTCCACTGTGTCTCGTCACTCAGCAGCAAATATCATCGAGACTCCTTCCTTCTCTGTATTACACAGTTAACTCAATATCGCATCACTATCACCAAGCATCATCGCTGTTTCTCTTCATCTCCCTGAAAATCTCAAGCTCAACTCTTCACTGCCAACACTATCTTTCCATATCGCAAAAACACCTCTGCAGCCAACTGCGCGACTTCCAATTAATAGCAACCCCACAGCTTGAGATCGACACTACTGCCATTCAATGGCATCAGCACAACTTTGATGTTTACTGAGACCCATTTAACTCCACACACAGCACAAACTCGAGCTCCACATCTTCCTGAATTCTCAACCTTCATTACTTCCTTGCCATCAACAGCTCGAACCATTGCTGCTCCCGTGATTATCAGCTGCAACATCACAATCGCAATTCATGCCACAGCTTAACTCCATTCTCGGCATTATCAGCAGCCTCAGTCTTCATCGTTAGCTACTACTGTACATCACAACCCTGTTAACGCTACTTCATCACCAGCAGTCATCGCAGTAGCAGTCATCGTTAACGGCAACTGCTCTTCATCTGCTCGAGTTCCCATTATTCCAGACCGAGCATGGCAGCAGCAAATATCTCTGTATTATCACTGCCTTCGACAACCACAGTTCAGCTCCCATATAAACTCGAACTCCTCCCATGTTTACTCGGCATAACAGACCCATCTCCATTCTCCATGATTGCTGATAATGCACCTGCTTGCTCATCGCTGGCAGCACACCTCCAAGTTCCGATCACCGATACGCTCTCTGTTGCTTTCTGAAATTTGAAGTGAAGAAGATAATAACTTTATGCTTTCAACTGTCAGTCTTGGAAGACTGACAGTTCAGTTTCTTTCCTAGGCTCCCTTGTGTGATTCAGGCGGGTGCCTTTATAGAATCTGTGCTGTCTCAGTTGTTGCAAATTCGACTCGCTTCAAATGCTTATAACTTTTTCACACAAGGTCGGAATGACCTCATTCTTTCGCCGTTTCCTTCGTCTTTTCGTCCTCTTCAAGGTGATGTGAAGAAATCCCGAATTTGAACGAGTTCCACTTCCTTTTGGTTAAGATAGCTTCAAACACCTAAGAAACTCAAAACAAACAAAATCAAAGCATAATGATACAAAAACTACCAAGAAAACAAAGCATTTGAGTACCTAACTAGTGCAAATAGTGCACCTATCAATATGTAAGTAAATAGGCCCGGGCACCCATTAATTTTAAATGGCTCTATTTCTTTGTAGAACGATGGCACATTAAATACAAGGTTTCACAATTTTATGCCTGAACTAAAAACCACTGTCAATAAATGTGCTATATTCAATCATGGTTATTTGTTCTGAACTCCCATTTCAATCTTTGAAATATTCTTAAAAGACGACAATAACTGTCTCAACAAAATATTAGCTTCAAAGCAATTTTCAAGTGACCGAATGATCAATACGAAATATTCCGAGTCTACATCAAATGACTGCCTCACACAAATCATGTAAGATGTTACAAGGCGATTTTCACATGATCATCTTTTGACTTTCGTCAAGAATATAAGATGAGCTTGGTTAAAGCGAAAGTTTACTGATAGCTATCGTATGCGTCAAAAATAAAATTACTTTCTCACAACTTAAAATATATAATATAGCAAGGTAAGAAAGGATCATTCCCACAGAGAGGCTTTTGTTGTTATAAAATTTCAGTTTTTTAGTAATCAAGGGGGGGATTTTTGTTTTTATCTAAGCAATAAAAGTAATTGGAATAATTAATAGAAGAAGATATTGGTCACGGGATAGTATCATTCACAAACATGTATTTTCATCAATGACTAGAATTGATATTTTAATCTCTCATTTACTAAAAGTCCTAGGATATCTTGATCGCAAGAATATCCCGTTAATTTCCCGATTTTATCACAAACAACATTAAAAGATGCTATTGTGAAATCTACCTAGAAAGCAACCTAAAGTGTAAAAGCACAATTAAGTTTAACTCCCTAAGAGCAATAAGTTTTATGAAATAAGACTAATCAATGCAAACAAACGTGTAAAAACACTAATTCGTTTTAACAAAGGTTATGATTCATATGTGACTAGTAGGATATATCACTACAAACACTACTCACATTTATGCTGCTTGTAATCAGGAATTTATTACTTTTTCGTATAATAAAACCTAATCTAGCAATAGATATGAAGACCAATCTAATTGATTCCGCACTCAATCAAACTAGCACCCAAATCATGCAACAATATTAACAATGAATCAAAAACAATAAAGTTGAGACAAAACTAATCCATTGATTTAAATATCATGCTTGAGAAATCAACTTTTATCCCATAACTAATAATAGTTGTTTAGCTACTCATAACTTTTGAGTTCATCATAATCATAATCAATAATAACTAAAAGAAAATGAAAAATAAACGAAAGCAAACCCTAGTCGCCGCTCTCCAAACTCCAAGTAGAAAAATACGTCCTCCCCAAAGTTGTAGAAAACTTTCCTTTTGTAGCTTTTCTCGTTTCTAAAACTAGGTCTTCAAAGCCCAAAGTCCAAGTGGTCCACCAAGCCCATGTGTGTGAAAAACAAACATGTAAAAATCTTGCCAAAAATATGTCGCCGGAAAACTGATATTATAGGCCGGAAGTTTACCGGAAAACGTAGCTCAGATGACCGGCAATTATGTCTCAGGTGACTGGTCAAACTAACAGTCAGCGTTAAAACTGATGGTCAAGTTAACGGACCCTAACAGAGTTACTGGCTCAGAATCTGAGTTGAGAACGAGTCAGATCTGAGTCAGCTTGGCCGAGGCCATCTTGCCAGGCCAGAGCTGTGTTCCGCATCTTGCTATGCTATGATGCATGATTCCCCAGTTGCAGCTTCTCTTGCGGCTTCATCCAATCACTAATTCAATCACCTATCAGGCCACATCAAAGCATCTCTGCAATCTTCCATTCTCTCCTTTCCTAGCTCAAATTCATAGCTTCATGATGCCTCCTCCATCATCTCAACACCGTAGTCATTCATAACCCTGTAACACAATAACAACCCATTCTATGTTTCACTGTCACAGCCATTACCATTCTCAGTAAATTGCAAAACCAGTACCACCATTCCATTCTTATCTGTACTCAGCTGCAATATCAATCTGCTCACAACCATTTCAGCTCTGCACTCTCCCATGACTCCACTATAAACGCACGACATCAGTTCCTTCCCCATTTCAAGCTGCAACTTCAATCTCTCTTCTAACTTCTCAAATCTTCTTTACTGCTAACAACCACACTTGCCTGTAAAATCCTAGGGATACATCTAAGCAAATTCAAGTCCTCTTTGTACTGCAAAACCACTTCAGCAGCTTGAATTCTCAGTAAACATCCACCACAATTATCACTGCACTCGAACAGCTCCGACATCTTTAATTCAACAACACCTCAAACCAATACCTGAAGCACCAGCAGCAACATATACAAAGCTAACTACACAGCAACAACTTCTTGCTTGCAGTCGTCAATACTTGCTCTTCCAGTATCATAATCCTAACAGCACCGTCGGGTCCATTCTCAGCTCCAATGCATTATAACCTGCAAACCTAATGCATTCATCTAACCCCATCTCCTCACTGCCATGAACCAACAATTCAAGCCAGGTAACTGCTTCTTGCACCATCATCTCTTCCCATTGCAGCATCACCAATTCTGTCTCAACGCCTTAGAAGGTATCGCAACACCATCAAGTGTTAGTCATTGCACATTACAGTTCATTGCACATACACAAATTCTGCATAATTATCAGAGACTCTCAAATCTGCTGCAAACTTCACAGTTCACTGCCCTCGGATATGTCCTCCATTTGAGCTGCAACTGCAACTCAATTCCTTCCACCGCAGATTCTCATATACTAGCATCATCATCATCAGTCTCAAGCCTTTAACATCACCATCAGAGCTCCTGTGTTACAGCTCTGCCAATTCCATTTTCCATTTGAAGCACCAACAAGCACACTACCACTGCAACCAACCACTTCAGTATCTTCTTGTACATCACCTGCAATTCAGTTAACACAGGCAATTATACCCATCTTCTGGCAGTTGGTCTCTCTCATATAACTTCAATTGATATTCAACCATCACCACCAGGGCCATTTCTTCCACTGCAACCCTTCTTCATATTAAAACTCATTCTCACCACCAAATTGCAACAGCAGATTTGCTCTTCTATTAACAACACCAACACCCATGGAGTCGTATTCTTCTGTAATCAATCCCAACACCAACTCAAACCCTAGTTCTTCAGAAACCCAGTTATCTTCCCTGTTAGAAATAAACATCAACAGCTAAACAAATTCAACCTTTCACCAATCGAGCCATCAGTTCCATCACAACAGATTCAATCATCACCCAAACCTTCTTTGTTCAACTCAATGTCTGAATCTGATCAAAATCCTAAATAATTGCAACTTAGATCAAACCCAGCTTGTAATTACCTTCTTAACTTCAAATTGAACAAACAACAACAACTCATCCTTCAATTCCACCAGCAGGACAACCACAAACCCTCTCAGATCCAATCTCGCTACATAATATCATTTGGGGAAGAACTTTCTTCTCTTGACCACAATCCCTTGTAATCTTGTATCAGAAATCACCATCTTCTCAATCTCCTTTCTCTGACTTTAGTGCCGCCATGCCTCTAGGTTTTCAGGTGGAATTAGTGAAGAACGATGATAAGAGAATTGATTTCTCTCTCTGAATTTTAGGGTGAGTGTGGCCTTGGATTAAAACACCCCAGCTCTGGTGAACCCCAGGATGATTGTAGGCATACTGCAATTGTATTCAGGACACCAAATGGCAGTCCTTTATCCTCCTTTATGCTCCCAATACCACCATTATAGGAGAAATGATGCTTTTGCTCTTCGTCGTTCCAAACGGACGATTTCTCTATCTTTCACTCCAAACGACTCCAAAGTATCTAAATACTCAAAAGTAAACATAAGATACATATTTTACAAAAGAAATAGCAAAGAAAGCATAAACAATAGATATGAAATACAAGTGTTTTAGACACCTATCACTTACCAACACATATTCCGATAAATATGTAACCAAGTTAAACTCAGCTCGAAATATCAAATGTATATAATCGAAGTCTATATAGCTATACGAATTTCTCAGATAGGAGATGGAGTAAATAGATTTTTGAGTGATTGATGAGTTCAAGTCTCCACATACCTTTTATTGATGAAGTTCCACGAGCTCCCGTTAGTAGCTCTTCGTTCTTTAATCGATGAACGTCGTGAAGTCTAATGCTCAACTACACTTTCTATCCTAATCCGAGACTTAGCTATAAGTAGACTAGAAATAAAGACTTATAGTTTTCCAACTAAACTTGACAACAAGCTTGAGATAGCAATGCTTGCGAGTTCGACCGAGCAGTGCTCTAACATCTAGCATTTCCGCTTTTACAGAATAAAGGGCAAATCCACAGCTACAAAGTGGAAACTAGAGGTGCTAGCTTATGTACTTTCATGTGCCAAGGCGCAAGGCCCTTATAATATCACAAAATTGGTTAAATAACTCATAAAAAACGTTTTTCTGGGTGTCAAAGACGAGTAAAATTTGATACTGTTCAAATACCCGCAGACTAAAAAGATATTTTTCTTTTATCCAATTTGGATATTTTATCCAGAAAAATGTAAATAAACTGAGTTATTTTTCCTAAAACACCCTTAAAAAGAAAGAGAACAGTACCAAGGGTTAATTAAGCACTAAACTAATTATTAATCAATCAGCTAGTCCTAATTACCAACAATATTAATTAAGATGTGTTTTTGGCCAACTTTATGTTGGATATTGGCTTGATTTTAGGAAACATTATTATTGATTTCCTAAATCAATTTTGACTGATTTCTAAAATTGTGTTTAGACTTCTATCTCCCAATCGCCGAATAAGGAAAAAAATTCAAAACTTTAACCCAAAATCGGTTTATTCGATAGCACCACATAAACCGATTCTGGGTTAAATCCCAAATTGGGTACAAAAATCGGTCTTTATTCATCACCACATAAACTGATTGTAGTAAATTTTTGGCGCGATGGGTACGAGAATCGGTTTTTGTTGGTAATGAGCATAACCTGATTTCTTCACTTGAATAATCACGTAGAATACACGAAGTTGACAATCGATTTATATTCGTGCATATGTAATCCGATTTTGTAGAAATAAAGTTCCAGGAGAAATGTGAACAATAATCGGATTATATGACACGATACGTGAACCGATTGTAGACTTTAAATTTTTTAGACAGTTCTTTAATCGGTCTTTATAGTTGCACATATAAAAATCGGTTTAATCGACTGTAACATATAAATCGATTTTGAATCATCAACTTTTTGATATTTGTTGTAGATTGTTGTGGCGTTTGAAGAAGATCAACCCATCCAGATACCTCTGCCCACTATTTCACCGATTTGGAATGGAAAGACAGAAACGATGCAAAGAAATGGTTTATAGACAAGGGAATAGAGATCAAATGCGCGTTAGTATTAGGTCGTCGCTCAAGTCAAGATCGGAACTTGTTTGTGAGAGAGGTGGAAAGCAAGAAAGTCACTGGGCAAAGGACAGACTGTACGTGAAGAAGACGACAAGGGAATACATTACTAAATCAAAGAAGTATGGTTGCACGTTTAAGATTATAGTTAATAGACCCAAGGGACCCAATGGTAAGGTATACAAGCTCTCTAAAGTGATGGTTGTCATAATTATGATGATACAAAATCTCTTATTGGACACACAACCGTTTGTGGGTCGAAACCACATCAACTGGAAACAGTGAGGTCGATGAAAGCGTGTAAACCAAGTGACATCCTTAGGAAGATTAAGGAGGATGATAAGGATAAATTGTCCACTTTGAGCCAAATTTACGCGGTAAGAGCAGCCTTTCGGAGGAGCAAACGGGATGGTTGAGCGATTATGGAACAATATCAATGGTTAGCTGAGTAACACTGATACACAATGAGAAAGCAATTATTGGAAGGCAAAATGACTCATATTTTCTTGGCGCATCCGGAGATGATCAAGTTGGCAGAATGCTTCTATCAAGTTTTGTTAATAGATTGTACATACAAGACCAACAAGTAAAATATGCCGGTGTTAAACATCGCTTTCCATACTTTCGACAACCAAACTTTCACGGTAGCATGGGGGTTTATGGATCGCGAGAATGATGTGAGTTTTATTTGGATGCTAGAGACCTTGAAGGAGATATATCGTGGTGATCAAACTCTGAGGATCATAGTAACGGATAAGGTCCAAGCACTAATGAATTTCATTAGAGTGGTTCTTCCGGATGCTAAGCATTTTCTTTGCACATGGAACATACAATGCAATATTAGAAGTAATTGTAGGAGTCATATCCAAAAGCCAAAGCCATAAAAAGGTATCGCTCGTGAAAAGGCCGAAGATGAGAATCTTCAAAAACTAACTTCGGAACAAAGAGAGGCGGACAAGAAGAAAAGAAAATAGGAGTATGAAGTGAATGGGTTACTATGGAAGGCTTTTCAATATGAATACTTTATAAAGATGATGGCCTTGCGCTTAGAAGAAGACAAGGAATTTTACATATCCATGATGAAGGAAGGAAAAACAAGACAAGACAAAGAAGGGATTTTTGAAAAATTGGTTTCTAGAGTACAAGGGCCAGGGCGAATGGACCAATTACCCGAGATCATTGGATTCGTCTGCCTCTATGTGGTCATCTCTTGGCGAAAACGTGGAATTGCGTTGTTCATCTATTTGGTAAGGGATCATGCTACACATTCGCACCAAAATACACCATTTGGGATGAATCGCTTAAGTATCGGAGAATTGTTTTATTTAACAATAACAACATGCATTATATCGGTCTTAGAGTACGTGATGATTGTCAATTACCACCGGTAGATGGGTTTCACGAGGTCTCGGGGGTCACCAAGGAGTGGATAAAAAAGTACGATCCCAACATGAGGAGATGGGAGGAATTGATCGTGTCGGATCAGTTCGAAGGTCTACATTTGTTGGAATGAGTATTTTCCTTATGTTAAAAAATTGATCTATCGGATGCTTATATTTTGTCGCTAGATTATATTGTATTTTGCAAACTTGAACCAAGCTTAATGAATGAAAGTTATTTTCTCTTTTAGGTACCTTGGACTCATGAAATTGTAACAAAATCAGACATCTAATACATTTATAAAGTCCGATTCTAGAGGTAGTTTGCTGCAGCTTTTTTAGAATCGGTTTATATGGACGATAATGTAGTCTGATTGTTGGAAGAAAAAGTTACAGAGGTTTTTAACTCAATAATTGGATTACAAATGGTCCAAGATGATCCAAACCTGAAACCAGAATCGGTTGATGTGTGTATTAGTGTAAACCGATTATAGTTGATGTTCATCACATCAACCCAGAATCGGGTTATATAGGTTCACATTAAAAACCGATGTAGGCCACAATAGGATTAATATGGTATACCTATAAACCGATTCTGGGTGGATTTTAAGAAAATTTAATGACTGAATTTTAAAGATTTAGAGGTGAATCATTGTAGAGTACCACTTAGAAGGAATGGTTTAAAGGGATTTAACTCAATCACTTGAATTGTTTTTTTTTTCAAAACCCAAAAATAAATTAGATTTCAATTGTTGTTTGTGATTGATTAGGATTTAGTTTTGATTTTCCTGGAAATTGAAAAAGAAATTGAGTTTTGATTAATGATTTTTGTATTTGTTAATTAAGTTATGATTTAGTATTTGTATTTGTGTTAGAATAATTAAAGTTTCTTTAAAGGTTAATTTAGTATGTTTACAATCTTTTAGACACCCCTTTTCTTTGTGTATTGGGGGATGAAGTAATCTATAGGCCCCAATTAAGTGGCATAGGCACCAATTTAGCCAGGTAATTTAAGCCATCATGCAACCATTTTCATCCTAGTCATTTTTTTTTATTATTATTGGAAAAATACTTTTGCATTTACTATCAACAATGGATCTTGTTTTGTTGATAATTTAAAGCCCTTTCCAAAAAATATAAGTTTTATTAAAATCAGATATATATTTTAATTTTTATTGATTATTTTGTGTTTTAAAATTAAAAAGAGAAAAATAGATGCAAAGAAGAAAAAACATAAAAATGAGGGACATATATTAGTTAGGATTTTATTGTCCATTTCACTCATTCCTAATGTTTACTTGTCCATTAAAACCATGTTTTAGAGAATCTTGGGCAATGGACCCATTTTCTCTTACAATATCACTTAGCTGTCAATATCTTTTTGGCAACTCTTGTATAAGGATATCTGTCCTTCTTTTTATTCAAGTACCACACGTATATGAACATGCTTTTTTGGCAACTCTTGGCCAAAGTATATGCTCTATGAACTTGCTTGTCTTGCATCCATAAATGCCATGTCTCTGCTAACAATAGATTTCTCGCTTTTGGACTTGGCATAGGAAACTCCTTAGAGATAGCACTATGGTGCTAGCTATCCCTTCCATATCCCTAAAATGTAGGGAAGGGATGACACTTGGAAGGCAGTCTTGCTATGGTGCCCCGCATCCCTTCCCTATATGAGACGCGTACTCAGTACCCGTATAGGTCAACTCGTTGACTTGACCAGGAAACGAGTACTCAGTACGCATTTCATAGGTCTAAGAAGACAAAAACAAGGTTCAGTCGACTATTTCTTCTTCTTCTCTTCCTTTCATCCTCTCAAAATCCCTTTTACCCCCCTTTCGATTTTCATGTTGATTCATTGCGATTCGATTGCTTAGATTAAAAGGGTTTGATGGTTACTACAAGGTGAAATAAATCCATTCTTCAATTTCGAATTTCATCCAACAATCCATTTAAAGGTGAGTGATTCTAATGTTATGGTTTCAAATTAATTTGATTTTGATTTTAATTTTGATGAAATTCTTAATATTAGGTTGGTTGGGTATGTAGTATGAAATTCAATAACGTTATTGAACATATATTTAGTGAAAAATCCATGATTATTTGTTGTGTGTCTTGATTTATGTTGAATGAAATGAATTAAACTACCATCTCAATGTAGACTTATATTTATTATTACAATGCGTCATTGTATGTTGTTTGATAGTTTAGGACATTGTTGATTGATTTTATGGTATTTTGTGGATTGAATCAAATAAGGTGTTGTGTATGAATGAATTTTGATATGGATATGTTGTTGATTGATACGGATATGGTATTGTTTTTGATGATTTATGATTGATGAATGATTAAATTATTGAGGAATAATTAAATGAATATGGATACGGTATTGTTATTGATGATTTAGGATTGTTGTAGTTTAGTAGACAATGTGGCTGATTTTGGTTGTTGGTCTTTGTAAAATACATCCATTGTAGATTTTTTGAATAAAATGGATTGTTTTGTGATGATTTTTGTGAACTTGTGTGCCGTAGATGGATTCGAATGCATTTGAACGAATTATGGAAGATATATTTCCGGTTTCTTCAAGAGAACATAATGATCATAAATTTAAAATCCTTGATACGACAGTGAGTCGTTCGGAATCGTTCAGACATCGAAGTAGTGTAAGTTCAACTGCTAAACAAATTTTAGATAATTGTGGGTTCGGTTCCATTTTCAAAGTACAGTATCCAAAACTACAAGACAACTGCCTAACTACCGGTATATTTGAAAGGTGGTGGTATACCACCAATACATTTCACTTCCCTAGTTTTGAAATAGGGTTTACCCCATTAGACTTCACCCAAATTACCGGAATTCCTATTGGCATAGGTATGCCCATATCATTAAGTTCAATTAGTAATGAGGAAATACATGCCATGACTCCTTATACCATAGACTGTTTGCTCCCATATCTTGAGGCGAAATGTTCTACTAGAAAAAGGAAAGGCCAAGATTCAATTAAGGTTACTGGAGTAAAAGAAGTTAGATAAGAAAACATAATTGTTCTGAGAGAAAATTTTTTGGATAGATGCAAGGGGATCAAGAAGAGTTTAATATTAGCGTTTGTCGAACATAGACTCGGCCAACAAAACGATGTATTAATGTAGGAGCAAATTGCAAGATGGTTTTTGATTTGGTTATTTGGGGCATGTCTTTTTTCCAAACAAAAACAGTGTTGTTGATTGTAAATGGCTTCGTATAATGAGGTATTTAAATACGCTAAGGCAATATGATTGGGGTTCGGCGGTGTATGCATATATGTTAAGGGGCTTGAGTACCGGAGTCACGGTAACGTTCCTGAATTGCAGTTTTTCTCGTATCATTTGATGGTAAAATTCCAAACCTACTTGTAATCTTACTTTGCTTTCTTGTTTTTTTTTTGGTTACATTATATTGTTTATAGTTGTTAATAATAACTAATAATGTTGCAGCCCTGGTTTTGAGCATATTTCCGATGTCTATTTCCCTATACAAAAGCTGAAAATGAAGATATGGATCCGTGGCCAGCTGAGAGGTTATATGATGGATCAAACTATTAGGAAAAGGCAGTCAGAGAGATTCAGGTTCCCATTCTGTGACTACTGTGCGTAACCAGATTGATAATTTTGCATTCAATTCTGTATTCTGGTCGCCATGGGAGTATAATCAATGGAGAACTAGACCAAAGGTGGTAAAGGCTAAACGAATATCTGTAACACGTAGGGTTTTTAACGATCCTTATGGTCACAACGTCTTGTACCTTTGCTAACGATGTCTCAAACAAATTCTTGGAATCACTGTAATACGGCGCAACCCTCCTGATTCAATAATAGACATCACAAATGGATATTTGTACCAGGACCATAATGCTAATAGTCTGAATTATGATGAAGTATCCGATCAACATTACAAGGTGTGGTGGAAGAAAGAAGTAAATTTGGAAGTACATGGGTGTGATTGTACATGAAGGAAACAGGGATTTGTATGGCACCCAAGATAACGATGTGTATGTACGCTGATATACATGTGTTTACGACTACACAAAGGAGTTGCAACACCAAATCAAATACGGTAAACCACCCCATGTGAGATTTGTGAAACCGTATCAAGCACCATATACATGTGAGTCATCTAGTCAAGGTCAGTCTCGTGATTCGGTCCCGTCGACGGATTTTTCGTTCCAAATAGTCAAGAAGAATCTTACTTAGGTTCGAATCCGTCTGAGCCATTAAATCAAAGTACAACCACCTACCAACATCAGGACAATGAAAATTTTCAATAGTTTTGAATGTAAAGGGCTAGTTTTTAAACTTTTTAACGGATATGTTTTTTTTTCACTGTATAACGGCTACTTTAGACTATCTATTTTTAACAACATATCTATTTTTCATTGTTATTTGTACTGTATAAACGGTCTATTTTTTAAATTCTAGATCCTCTCATCATATCTCTATATATATAGAAAATCACTTTCCAAAGTGAAGCTATCTCAAAAGTCTATCATACCTATGTTTTATAAAAATGGTAAGATTCACCAAAGAAGAAGATATTGCTCTTACACAAGCATGGATTGAAGCAAAAAACAATATTCTGAACAGATCTCAGGATACCGACAACCAATTACGGAGTAATATTTATGAATATTTTGATAACATATCCGGAAATCCAAATGCAAGAGTCAAAGCAAGTCTTAGAGCAAGGTGGAGCAAGATCAACGGGGATATCACCACTTTTGTCATGATTCACACCGAAGTCAACATATATAATCCTGGATGGACATATGAACAAAGGGTAAGAAATTATTAACAAAATTATTTTATTTCTTAAAATGTTAACTAATTTAAAGTTGAGTTTAATTTTTAAAATTCCAGACTAGTGCCGCTCTTTTGGACTATCTTAACCAAACATGCGATAATTTTCCGCATGATGGATGTTATCAGCTACTGAAAGCAAGCTTTCCTTACTACAATCCGGACGAAATGTAGGTTTATCGCCAGCAATCACTGCATCATATGTTCATCAAGTATTCGGAATACGAATCCTGAAGAACGACTAAACGTGACTGTTGTATCTTATATTTAATGTAATTTTATGTCTTTCTATGTGTGTTTCTGCATCAGATGTTAATCAAGTCTTCGGAACAAAAATCCTGAAGAATGATTGTATTTGAATGTTCTATCTTAAATTAATGTAATTGTTTATCTTTAAGTCTTGTTGTAATCTACATGTGATCGGGTGTTGTATCTTTTACTGATGTTAGGATTTAACATAGAATAGACAAGTTCACAACCATAGAAAATTCCACAAAATAGACAACAAGTTCAGAATCATAGAAAATTATATCATATCACTTGTCGTAGTAATCACGATTGCACTTAGCACGTGCAACAAGCCTTTAAACCCCTAGGTGACCCTATTGGACGAGTTATAGTCTCGTGAGGGTTTACACAGAGATTTACCCACAAAATCTTCACAAATATTTATCTCTGGTAAATCCACCAGACGATGTTCCAGGTATGGTGATTGGGGTCGTACTAGGGGTATATCCTGATGGAATAGGGATACTGGTAGGGATATTATTTGTAAATTGATTCTCGACAAATTGGGTTGAAGGTGGGTTTTGGGAACTTGAGGGTGGGGAACTAAACATATTAGAGAAATTTTGATGAATTTGAGATGACAGAGGATTACAATCTTCTTACATATCTTCAGTTTCACCGACAGACCCAATTGGAACATCTTTAAGCATGTTCCACTCAACATCTCGTTCAAAAGCTCCATTGTGTATGTTAGAATATAAACTTTTCTCAATTAACATCTACATAATTGTAAACAAACCGTTAATAAGATACGCGTATATTAATCTATTTAATAAGCACCATATACGAAAACTATAATAAACATATATAAATAACATACCCGGTTAATAGGGTCAATGCCCAGATTAGCTATTACCGCTCTTGCAACACAATGGGAGAAGTCATCCACTTCACCCTTGATTTTGCTAATCCGATTACGAACGCTTTTTAAAGTGCGGTCGTTCCGATTTCCGCCACAAACTTCCACAAATTTATTAAAAAGCAGTTCCCAAAACACTTTCTTATCCGGATAATTCTGATAACCAATAGCAACATACTGAGTAATCATGTGGTGATCTTCCAAAGTAGTAAATCTTGTTTTGTGTTTCCTTTTTTTCCTTTGAGTCTCCGACATTGATGAGCAAAACAAAAATTGAAACTATTACTTAAACAAAAACTAAATTAGAAAGATTTAAGAGAAGAAATCAATTAATGTAGGAAGAAGAAATTGATTTGGTGTGGTTTAAGTAGAGAATTAGAGTGGTATTTATAGAGGATTTTGAAAAAATGGTCGTTGGGATCCGACGGTGTAGAAAATAGAGCCGTTATTAACGATGGATGGTTAGGATCGGGTGTGAGAGAGGTGTGAACGAGAAATGGTCAAACAAATATATTTCCAGAAACACGTACTTAGCAGCCGTGTAAAAAGCTACGCATACTGACTATGTGTATCAACGGCTTTACAGGTACTCAGTACGCGTAAAGCGTAAAATAATACGCGTACTGAGTACCCGTGTGATTTCCCTTCCCTACAAGGGTGATCAGATCTGATCAGCCTTGTAGGGATACACCAACCATCCCTTACCCACACAAAATCTGGGAGACCATAGTAGATGTTTTTTTTGGGTTTCGAGGGATGGAGAGGGATAGGGAAGGGATAGCCCTCCCTATAGTGCTATCACTTATGTGCTTGACTCTTCGTCGTTGGCTGGTTGATGTCGATTCAGTCGCCTAAAACTAGTTCATCTTGGACCATCGGCATGTAAATCAGTTGTGTGTTATGCAAAAAGAGTAAATTACAATAAAAAAAGTACTGCACCTAATTTATTCTTATTTTGGAAAGAAAGGTACACCTAATTTTTTGTATTAAACCAAAAATTTGCGGAAACAAGAGATTCATCATCATCCTTAATTGAAGAAACAGATCTCAGTACAATCTCACCTAATTATTCATCTGGACAGGAAGCACATAATTGAATCCTTAGTCACTTTACCAGAAATCGGGTTGCACAAGAACCGATCAAGAATAGCTGTACCGGAATGGGACCGGAAAAACCATACCGGAACCGATGTAGCCGGTACAGGGACCAGGACTGGAGTGAGAGAACCGGTGTTGACCGGTACAAGTAACCGGTTCTAGGGGTGTACCGGCATGTACCGGACCAGATGTCCCGTTTGATACAACCGTTAGATATTTGGATTAGGTTTTAATCGTGGTCGTCCATCCTAGGTATTTGAGGTATATTATCTATCGATTCATCTTTTCTTCTTCATTTTTCTTCTTCTTCTCTAAAGCTAAGAGTATTTACTGCAAAGGAGATTGCGGCTCACTGAAGAGGAGAAGTTGTTATTGTTGAACGAAATCAGAGGTGGTGTTTGCTCTTTGTTGAAGATGGATATTAAATGAAGATGATTATGCTATGAAGAAAAAGAATCTAAGGATCTGAAATTGGTGAAGAAGGTAACTAAGATTTAGGGTTTGTAAAGGAAGAAGAGTTTATTTCAATTGATTAATGGGTTGGTGACAAATCGAAGATGAAGATTGCAGATGATTTGAGAAATCAGAGAAGAAACATTGAAATTAGGGTTTTGAATCTTGTGTTGTTGGAGCGAGAATAGAAGATTGGGTTCATTTGTTGCTGCAATCGGAAGAATTAATGGATCGATTGATCTATAATAGTCTGATTTAGGGATCTTAATCGATCTCTCCTCGCTTCCGCAGCAAAAAAAACCAAAGAAAAGAACACCTTCTTTATCCCTAATCTATGTATATACTGCTTGTTTTAATTGATTTATGCGTGTTTTTGTTTGATTATTTTTTTCTTGTAGATTTGGGTTTTTTGGATGTTAAATTGGTTGTATGGTGAATGTTTTTTTGCATGTAAACCAGTTATGGTCTTATGGATGTGAATTTGATGCCAAATTGTGGCCATCGATTGATTTACTGGCATGGGTTTGAGTTAATTTGCATAGTGACAGTAAGATGAAATGTAAAGATTGATTTTTGCATGGAACAAGAACTAATTCGAACGTAATTTCTACAGTTGCAGCTTGCAATCTGAGACAGGGCCAGACTTGTACCAGACTTGTACCGGACCCGTACCGGAGGACCAATACAACATCAGGTACAGGTACCGGTCCTCAAAATGAGGTATCGGCCAACACCAGGCACATGACCGGACCGGTACCGGATTTCCACCGGACAGGTAACGGAAGACCGGTACAACGTCAGGTACAGGTACCGATCCTCAATACGAGGTACTGGCCAACACCAGGTACAGGGACCGGTTCCATAAGAGAACCGGGCCATACCGGAGTATGTGCACCCCTAGAAATCATGCTGTTTGGGTGTCCAGTAGGGTAAGTATATCTTGAATCTCAGTCCTTTGAAAACAATGTCCGGTCTGAGGTAGGTGACGGAAGGGAAGTGGGGAAGCAGTACGTATTAGAGATTCATCATCTTCTCACTCATTGGAACTTCATTACTTTCAAATTGAAAACATCAAATGCAAACTAATATAAGAATTTGATCTATAATTATTTCATTTCCATAATAATAAGAAATCTAACTACTACTACTTGTTAAAAAAATTGTCAGTACATCAATGGACAATGTGTTCCTTTAATTACAATCATGAACATGTTATTTATTCCACTAGATGCATAAAGGAAGCGAACTAAATCAGGTCAACGGCCGCAAGTTCCGCGAAAAAAATGAACACTTGCGGGAAGTAAAAGAATTGATTTGTCAGTAGTAAATTCCTTTCCCGGTTGTTGTACTCGAAGAAGATTTCAGTCTCTCTACAATCTACACTGAAATCGATCTAGCATTCTTCAAACGAATCTCTCCAATTGGATCAACATGACACTTACATCATCTACTGATCCCCGCGATATTGCTAAGTCTGCAAGCTTTTTGCAAGCTGATAATGGTGTTGCCTTCACAGTATCTATGCAATAAGGCCGAGCCATATCTACAGCCTCTTGATTACTCACCTGGAAGCAATAATAGAAAATGGATGATTGTTAGAACAGAAACATGACAAACTCACAAACACAATCATAGAATTCATATTCAAAGAAAGAAATACGGAACGGAAGTTCAAAATGTAGTTACCTTATCCCATAAACCATCGGAGGCAAGGAGTAAGAACTCACAATCTGGCTCGATCCTAAGAACTTTAGTCTCTGGTTCGGCTATTACCCATTCCTTGAGATGTCTATCACCTATCCCTCTTGATACAGCAAGAGAACCTTGTAATCTCAATACACCATGGCAGAAATTCACATATCCACCCTGCAGACACATTTAATATCCTATTCAGGAACCGATACTAGAACTTAGCTAAGATGGTGAATTGTACTGCAATTTTGTGTTGTTTGACAGACATTAATGTTTGAAAATTACCTTGGATTCAATCCTTTCTTTTTCATCTTCCCTTGAAGGACGATGATCAGATGTGAGGGCCTCCGCAATCCCTCCTCTACTCATAACAGCGCGACAATCCCCAGCATTTGAAACAATAAGATCACCGTTTCTAATCAATGCGGTCACACAGCAAGTGCCACCACGAAGGTCCTCTTTTAAAAATTCTGAATCTGTTGCAAGGTAACCATCTTTTACAGCTTCAACAATCTCCTCTCCTCCTCTTCTTGTTACTTCACTCATAATATACTTATCCATGTTTTCTGCTGCAAATTCTGCAGCTTTCGCACCTCCATGCCCATCGAAAACACCGAAGAAGCCCTGCAATTTGACGCGTAAACCATGTTAATGGAATCCAATTTAACACCCTTAGTACTTCAAATTTCAACAGTTTTACTAGAAAGACAATTTTCCAGCAAGTTTCTATACAATTCTTCTTCTAAGCATAGTGCTCTGTTGGTGGTGGTGTTGTCGGTACTGGTGGTGCTCTGTTGTGTAGGTGTCTTAAATTTTTCAAGTCTTACATTAAGCTGACCACCAGTCCAACAATATCACTACCACCAGCTACAATAGTACCGCCACCACCACCAACCAAATTTATTAGCACCAGGAGCACTACCAATACTTACCACCACCACTGAATTCGGTCAAACGATGATAAGACTACTACTATACAAATGAAGCCTAACACTGTTCCTCATCTAATCTAGAGAAACTGAGATAAACCCTCTGATTGCAAATAATTTATGGCAACCGAATACAATTTGGGGAAATCGAGTGAAATCTTAATGTCAAAACCAATGAAATCAAAGATACTAACCCTAGTTCCAACTTTATTCAGAAACTGTAGGACATAAAGCAAAATTCAGCAGAAATCCAGATTCAAAATCACACAGTAAATGAATTAAAAAAAAAGGCACCTGTTTAGTATCCCCTTGTGAATCAACAACCGCTGAGTACCTATCTTCCATAGCAGCTCTCCTTCCTTTCTTACAATAAACACCATAATTTTCCCTCTCCACTTCACTCTCCACCACCACCTTCACTTCACTATCCTTTTCCATATCAAAACTCAACGACACAACCGGCGGTATACTAATCATCATCGGCGGTCTCTTCCTCTTCAAAACCGGACTAGTCGCCGTACTAGTTGAAACAGAATTTACAACATCCTTGTTGCTGTTACAAACACGTAGTAATCCACCGCCACCGATCGGTGATTTCTGTAGTTTCAATCTAAACGGTGATGATGATGATTGTCTGCCGCACGGAGAACTACATGGCGACGGCGATGATAATCTCCGCGGTGATGCTGATGATGTTTTGCTAAAGATCGATGAAACTCCTCTTGACGGTGAGAACACCGGCGAATTTGCTACTGCAATCGACATTTTTCTCTTTTCTTTTTGGTAATGAGAAATTTCCTGTGAGTTTTAAAGAGGAGAGAAGGAGGAGGAGTCAAAAGAGTGTAAAAAGCGTTATTCATTCAAACCAGTGGACACGGTATTCGTTGTTGAAATTTTCAGTCAAAGTCAGAATATTTTATTATTATTTGTGAGAGCGGAGAAATCGGTGTTGTTACGTGGCGGGTGTGCAGTGGTTGGGAGACTCGAGAGAGGTTACCGTTACTTTAGCTGCTAATGGTCGATAATAATTATGAGGATCGTAAATAGCGCGTGTTTGTGAAGAAGAATATAGACGTTGGTGACCGTTAGTAGTACTGTAAGTTGATCTGACAGCTACCGTTAGTATCACTTTTACCTGTTTAGATTATCGATATTTATCTTGTTTTCCATCGTCTTATGTTTCACTTTTGTTATAGTGAGGAGGTTCTTGGATCACGGGAGGAGTGGAAAACTCATAGTCAACTCACTCGATTCAATACTTTTCCATGAATTGGACAGCAATACCCTTGCACAAAAGCTACGTTTCAAAACAACCCAACTCATTTCTTTCACTTTTTATTTCTATCACCCGGAAGAAAGAAGCACAAACCCTGGAATGTTTTTCAATCATTTCGTAAAATCTTAAACTAGTCTTAAACATGTTAATCAAGGTATTATTGGACAGGTTAAACAAAAGCAATCATCATCACATGATCTCTCTAACATTAGATTGTATTCATAAAAATTAGAATGAGTTGTGCACAGTTAATCAGTGTAGTCAATGCCCTTCACAATTTTACCATAACTTTCTAAGTTTATTTATTTCGCTTAATTTTGTTACCATTTCTTATGTTTTGTGGAAGTAGTATTGTAACAGAAGAAGGCTGAAGAAACCTTTCCTTTGTATCACTGGACAAAAGGTCATACATTTTACTTGATTCCAGCGATGACGTGCCTGTCTGTACTTTGTTGATGGATTTCTTGTTAAACTGCATTGGACCTCTATAGTGAACGTGAGTGAGAACCAACCCTTTCATTTATTTTTTTTTTGTTTTTTTATTTTATTTTTTTTTACATTCTCGTTCACTCTGGTTGTCGAAATATCAACAATTCTTGTTCTAAAGATTTTTAATGATTCTCGTTCACTCAGGTCGTCGAGAAGTTACTATGCCTCTACATATGCAGTATACGATAAAGGACTTCTTTTATTTAGGTTCATTAGTGTTGCAGATAATTGTTGGCTTTCTCGATGTCCAGATAAAACACGAATGACTAGTTACCTTACAGGACACCACCTCCGGTCGTAGATACTGCTGTCGTTGATTTGGTAAGGTGCTTCTAGCTGTTGTCGTTGATTTGTATTGTGTCCGTGTAAGGTTAGTGTGTAACTTTCAAAATAATTTTCTTTTTTCTTTTGTAAACAAAAATTACATCGCCAAAAACATAAATAATAGCGATCATTAACAACACCACTCCCAGTAACCTTTTCTTATTCTTTGGTTTCGTGACAGCCTGTCACTCTCTGTCATTCCTAGCTATCAATCCTTGTGACGTGTTACTCTTTCATTGGTTCTTTTAGATCTAGACATGATTGGTCAGCTGATCGTGTTGGATTCCTATATTAATATATGCTTTTCTCTTTCCTGTTGTTGTAATGAAAGACAATTACTTTGAGTAATTGCATAGTGTCTGTAATTGAGTTCTTGAAGAACTTTGTTTGTTTTTTTGAATAACTCAACTATGGTATCAAGAGGACCAAAGGTCCTCACTTCGGCTTCATCTCTCTTATCTTTTCATTCGTTTTTCTTTACCAAATTTTGTTTTTAGTTTCTCTTTCTGGTTCATAAATGGCCCTGAATGCTTACGAATCACGAATTTCACAAATTCCCCTTAATCAGATTTCCAGTATCATCAACTTCAAACTCAAAAATGATAACTTCATCACATGGAATAAAGTAAAAATCGTGTTCCTTTAACAAAAGGTTTTAACAAAGCCTTTTGACAAAAGTAACAAACCGTACGATCATACCTAATGAACGGTTAAGGTGTTTGATGACATGCCACGTATTTTGTTTTTAACTTGTGTTTGGTTGTGAGCGATCTTCTCATATTTCTCTCTTTGACATGAAACTCAAAAACTCTAGCCTTAGTTATTTTCTCCTGGTAAACTTTAATATCCGACATGGGAAACATCTAATCCTACATCTGATTACATCCCTAAAGATATTTGTAACTCATACATTATTTATTTATTTTTGATCGACCGCTAATGAGATTGGTGATGATTCATATATTCGATAGTTTGATTAATAGTGTGGAGAGCACCTAATTAAAAATAAAATGTAACCATCAATGATCAGGGGAAAAATTTAAACTTCGATTTATATTGAAGTTTTTATGTGGTATCTTTGTTTTGATCATTATACTGTTAAACGAATTTTTTAAGCCCTATTCACGATTCAAAATCATTATACAATCTAGAGTTCCAGATTCACCATGGTTGCTTAGCCAAGATCAACCATCACAATCTGATCCCATACTTACATACTTGTTAATTTATTATCGTTTTAACGCGCTAGTCATGATTATCACATACATAAAAAATTCAGTTATTTTTTACTGAAATTTTTCCTGCTTTTTCCATATATTCAAGCTCGCTAATTTCCAAACACATGCCAAAGCTAATTTGTGTGCCATGTCACGGAAAATCTGAACCATAAGATATAAAAAATCTTAGGGTTATTATGTTTTGTCAAATGAATTTGTTAATCGATCCCGACCTATAACTTAATTTTACCACTACTGAAGAGATACAAAGTTCTTGGTCTAATTGATGGTTTCATCATATGTCCTCCAAATATCTTAATCAGGAAGATCTCGACCAAAAAAATGTAAATCCAAACTACGCTGCTTGGATTGATGATGACAATACATTGATTTTATGGCTCCAATCGATTATTTCAGATGCAGTGATTCCATATGTTGTTGGCGCTGATTCTTCTAGAGATCTTTGTCTAAACATTGATTCAAGGTTTGCAAGAACTTCTACTGCACATTCTATACAACTACGCACAAAGCTGCAGTCGTTAAAGCTTGGATCTAGAACGATTACTCAATTTCTAGGAGAAATCAAGAAACTCTCAGATCAACTCTCTACTGCTGGATCTCCTGTTTCTGATGATGAGTTAATTGTTTTGATTCTTAATGGTATTGGTACTGATTATGCCTTTAGCACTTCAATTCATGTTCGCAATCCACCAGTTTCTTTTGATGAACTTCACAATCTATTGCTCAGTGAAGAAATTATTGTCAATGAAAGATCCAAAAATCTTGTCACTAGGCAAACAACAAAGTTTTTCAAGCTTTCCAATCTCAACAGGCATTCTTAGCTCAGGATCGATCTTACTCTTCAAGTTTTCCTTATTTCTCTCCATCTAACAGAGGAAGAGGTTGAGGTAATTACTCTCATAATTCTTCTGTCAGAATCAATTTTCAATTACCTGCTAGAGCATCAACCTCAAATATATTTCATTCTCAACCACCACATCCAACACCACCACCACTGAAAAAGCGGGGGTCTAACAACACCACCCAATATTTCGCTTAACAATCTGTATGGACAAAATACAATATACTTTTTATGAGAATCAACTAGACAGTCAGACTCAATCAATAAAAAAGATATATCAAAGAGTTTATATCTCAATCTCTCGATTTGATCATTACTCAAGCAAATAGAAATCTACGAGTCTTTATGAAAGAGAGATAACTTGGACGGTACCAAAGACCAATGTCCAAGGATCAATCAATATCAATCAACAACCAAAGGTTGGATTTCCAATTGATGATCACGAACACACAACCTGTATTATTTCAATTATATAAAATATAATGCGGAAAAAAAATAACACAGACACCAAAAAATTTGTTAACGAGGAAACCGCAAATGCAGAAAAACCCTGGGACCTAGTCCAGATTGAATACACGATGTATTAAGCCGCTACAGACACTAGCCTACTCCAAGCTAAATTCAGACTGGACTATAATTGAATCCCAATCAGTCTACCATCGATCCAAGGTACAGTTGTACTCCTACGCCTCTGATCCCAGCAGGATACTGCGCACTTGATTTCCTTAGCTGATCTCACCCACAACCAAGAGTTGCTGCAACCCAAAATCACAGACTTGATAATAATAAGATCTGTCTCACACAAAAAAGTCTATCAAAGGATAAATCTGTCTCCCACAGATAAACCCTAGGTTTTGTTCCGTCTTAAGATATAAAATCAAGGTGAACAGGAACCAATTGATAATCTGATCTTATATTCCCGAAGAACAACCTAGATTAATCAATCACCTCTCTACAATCCTTCCTGACTACACAGGCGTTTTGTCGAGGAATCTCAAACAGTGAGACGAAGATGTTTGTGACTTCTTTATCTTTCCTATCGGAGAACTCTCACGATCTCAAGTCAATCAATCGATTGTACTTGTACGATAGAAGATGCAAGATCAAATCACACAACTACGATAAAAGTATTATTGGTCTGGCTTCACAATCCCAATGAAGTCTTTAAGTCGTTAACCTGGTTTTAGAGAAGAAAACCAAAGGTTAAAGGAGAATCGATTCTAGCGAGCGTACTAGTATCACACAGACGTGTGGGGATTAGTTTTGCTCAAAGCTAGATGTCTCCTTTATATAGATTTCAAATCAGGGTTTTGCCTTAGTTACAAAGCAATCCATATTCACCGTTAGATGAAAACCTGATTTAGATTCAAGCTAATATTTCTCAACCGTTAGATCGAAAACTTAGCTTGTCACACACACTTGGATAGATGTTTACTGGGTTTGTGAAAACCATGCCCAAACGTGTACGTGTATGTTGGTTCAACATAGTAACCCAAAAGGTTAACCATATGAGCATTTCATATTAACCTTGTTCTTCTTCACCATAACTAGTTCAACTAACTCAAATGAACTAGTTAAAGAGTTGTTCAATTGCTATAAGATCTTATGTAACTACACAATACACAATTGAAACAAAAATGATTCGATTCAATTGAATTGGCTCATGAACATTATAGCCACGGTTTCCATAAAGCATTCATTAGTAATTTAATGTATCATGTTCGGAGCACATCTTTAGATCATAACCTCTTAAGATCACAAACAATTTCGCGGGGACTTAAGTTAATCAGTTGAGTTTTCCAAACTCAGCAGAAATTCTCGGAAAGAGAACTTCCGCCAGTTCGCGGACTAGGTTCGCGGACTTAGCACATAAACGAGTTTTGGAAAATCCAGCAGAAATTCTCAGTCGAGAACTTCCGACAGTTCGCGGACTTCGCAAGCCAGTTCCACAATCCTTCTGATTTTTCTTGATCAACAAAGTTCGAAAACTTCGGTTCAAGGAATACATGGTTATGTAATCTAAAATCTCATTTCAATCATTGAGACATTCTCAGAGGACGCTATGTAGCCGTTATTCACAGACCGATTCACGTCAGAGCAATTCTCAAAGTGATTGAAACTTTTCATCACTTTCGTCACTAGGTGAAGATAAACTTGATCAAAGCGAAACGCTTTACCAACACACGATTTCGAGAAAAATATAAGCAATGAATGCTCATCTCGAAATGTCTAATGTGTATAATTTAGGTTATATAGCATACGACTTTTGTCTCATAAGAAATAGGAGATAGAAGAGATAGACTTTTGAGTGATATATAAGTTCAAGTCTCCACATACCTTTTTGTTGATGAAGTTCCACGGTTCCTTGTATAGATCTTCGTCGTTGTATGATGAATCTCCATGAAGTCCTTGAGCTCAACTACACTTTTCTATCCTAGTACGAGACTTAGCTATGTAGGCTAGAAATCATGACTCATAGTTTTGATCACTAACATTGTCAAACATGCTTGAGATAGCAACGCATGCGAGGTTGACCGAGTATGCTCTAAAAATCTCCCCCTTTGTCAATTTTAGTGACAAAACTATTAATACATATGGAATACAAAAAAGATAAACTTTAGTGGCTCCTATTCCATTGTCTAATCTTCAAAGTTCCATGAAATCTTCGTCCTTCCAAGTATTCCAATAATCCCAAAGGTTGTAAGTTTTGCATCACCGTTGTTGAAGATCCGTAGCTATAACAATGAGAGAAATCGAGATTCTCGATCATTATTATACAGTGTCATAGTATTATTATGTAACATAAAAGTCCAATTGTATCACGACTTTAACAATAATACTACGGTGATATGTATCAATCCCCCTTATTCAATACTCCATCTCGATCATGGAACCACTCCCCCTTACACAATGATCCGAAAACCATATGTATTTGTAGTGTGAACTACATTATTTCTCCCCCTTTTTGTCAATAAAATTGGCGAAGGTACAAGAACGAAATCATAATGAAATTTCCACAAGAGACATTTCATAGACTAAAAGAAAAATACATACCAACTTAATTTAGATGCAATCATTAAGCCGAAGCTAAATGCATTCATCAAGGAGTTTTAAGATACAAGATAACCCCTATAAAATTCCACAGCCGCACACCCCGCAAGATATTACCATTAAGCACAAGTTCAAAATAAATCTCCCCCATTTGATGTCATTCCCGAAAGAACAACAAGAACGACCTTAATTTCGAAAGAAAAGAAGGATTTTTAAATTGGACACCAAAAACCATAGGAATGATTTTCTATATCCAAACCTCAACCAAATTAATCATAAGTAAACCCATGATTAATTCAATTGGAATATGCAACCAAATCAAACCACAAAAGTGATCAATTTAATTGAAGGTGCTCAACATAAGTAAACTTACGGAGCTATGACTAAGGTAATCATACGGAGATGACTAACTTAATCGTTCAAATACTTAACATAAGGAAAACCTTACGGAATATACGACTACATTAACCAATAGAACATGATAGTGTAGCCTTTCATATACTCAACACAAGAACACGTGGAATATATGAAAACTCAAATAAATTAATTACAAGAGAACCTATAATTAATATAATTGGAATACAAACAACCAAACTAATCACCGAAGTAATCAATTTAATTATTTTGGGCTCAACATAAGAGAACTTATGGAACCCCGACTAAGTTCATCATAGAATATGACAACCTTAACCGTACATGTACTTGACATAAGAAAGAAAACTTATGGAGTACAAACTAAATAACTAAACTTATGGAACCCCGACTAAGTTGATTGATTTAGTTCCTAATGCTCAACATATAGTATCTTACGGAACAACCAACAAAGCCAAGTTAAATCGACTTAATTGTAAGGTGCTCAACATAAGACATACAATGGAGTATTCACGGTAAAACATAGCAAGATGGATCAATGAAGATCAATACCATGGATAACATACAAGGATCTATTCTGTTTTCCATCATAACGACATAATAGACTTTATCCTTGTCACACAAAAGATTTTATCCTATTTTCCATCAAATACATGACTGCATAGGCATAAATTTTGTATTTGTCAAAAGTCCATTCGTCATTTCATCAATACGAATACTAATTCATGAACGACTTTACTTTTGACCGCACATGGGAAACATATGTAGCAAATATTTTTATAACGAACCAAAAATATTCAAGGCTAACTAAAAGTTATTACAACCCATGAAGAGTTTAAACCAAGGTTTTAGAAAAACAAACATTAGCATTCATACATTATAGAGATTACTCACTTTCATAATAGTGATCTCTCTCAATTTCATAGAGCTTTTCTCCAAGGATAGGTACAACGACTACAACATACTCCACCTTTTCTTTAAGAACAACAATTTCTTCCTTGGCACGAGCAAGCTTTTCTTTTGTTTCAGCAAGTTCAATCTGGAGAAGGTCCATCTCATCCACATCAACATCAGGTGGAGCTACAGGAGCATTTCTGACAGTTGAGGGCATCATCTTTCCAATGCTTGACCTTTTTATCATTGATGGTCCTCCGAGATTGGTTCCAATCATTTGAAGGTTGTAACTAGCACAGATTCTTGAAATGAGGCAGGGAAGTCCGGGTTTTCTATTACTGCTTTGTTTAACATTGATCATAGAGTTGATAATTACTCCACAGAAATCGATCTGTCTCCCTTCAACAATTAGATAGATAAACTCAATAACATCCTTCGTCCATCGGTTGTTGTCACAGGTGCTTGGAAACATATTTGCCACAATTATCTTAGCAGCAACCTTGAGATGAATACCTGCTCCTTGTACACGGACCTTACCATCATTTCGAACGAGATTCTGATTAAACAGTAAGACAGAAAGGTCTTCTAAAGTTCGTCTTTCGGCTGGAGGAAAATGAGTGCCACCAATGGGTACTTGAACAAGTCTTGAGACAATTTCTCTGTTAACATCAATTACAGTTCCCCCCACCATGGTTTTGAAAGAGCCGTTTACACGATTCACATCAGGAATATTTGCATAAAATTGTGCAACCAATTCACTATGAACATTACCCGAGGGTTCGTGAATTATTCCCCAATGATGATTACTAAACAAATTGTTAAAGTAGGGAATATCACCAATAGTTGGATCAAGAAAATGTTCGCGAATGGGTGTTTTGCTCATGAGTTCAACATACAGTTCATGTGCTGCATGGTTAAAGAATCTAACACCTAATTCTAGGTCAAGGAACGATTTATCCCTGGGTTGATGACTAAAGCTACCAACTTGTCTAGTTCTTCTATAACTCATGATTGGAAGAAGAAGAAAAAACAAAAAGAGGTATAAGACTTACTCGGTTCGCGGTCTTGGACTAATGGTGATTCTCGTACACAAACTCGAAACTCAAAACGAGATTCAACCCAAGATGCAAAAGCTTCTTCTGAAGACAGGGTACTCGCGGATTTTTATTTAGTTCAGAAATGTGAGCATGAGGGTGGAAAAACCGAACACGAACTGTTGAGTTCCTTATCTCATTTTCGAACTGAAGAAGCAAGGGAAGAAGGAGAAGTGACCGAGGGGAGGATTTTTCACTTTTTATGTGTTAAGCAAAACACTTTCCACGTTCGCGCACCGGACTCGTTTGTGAGACGGTTCCAACCGCATCACGTGCGAGCGGCTTGTGTGGTTCCAAGGGAGTGTTTGTTTGACCCTCATAACACCATGGGAGGGCTTCCTTCCAACAACTCTTACAACTTGCAAGAATTAGATAATTCCAGAGTAAAATTCTTTCAAGATAATCAAAGAGTATAATCAGGGACAAGAAATTTTTCTGATTTCTCTTTTTCCATATTTTATGTCGAAGATTTTTTATGTTTCATAAAGCAATTTTTTTGAGAGAACAGAACATCCTCGTTCCTTCATAGGGCTTGACAATAGAATTATCTTGGTGGAAAAAATTAGGAACTGAGCAATGAATCAATTCACGCTTTGAGATGATATACTAAGATGTCTGAGATTTAAAATCCTCTTGTAATTCTTTTAGTTTATCAAAACTAATTGAATTACACCAAGGGGGGGCATTAAATTCACTGATTAGTAAATCTATGTCAACCTCAACATGAATACTATTTATCACAACTTGATTTATCCTATCAAGAGACTCCTATTCCTTCAGAACAAAAAGGTCAACATCAGAAGTTAGGCTTTCAAGTCTCTTTTCGATCTCTGAAAACATTTCAAGGGATCTTAAACCTGGTGAAGGTTTAGACAATAATTCTTCTACTGAAATGATAAAATCAGGCATGGAAGAAAATTCTTCAATCCCTGGATTTGCTGGTGCATTTATTGGGATAGCACTTCCGTCCATATAGTCAGATCGCCACAAACACAGACTTGTTAGGTCGTAAACGTGTTTGCTAGCTCTGATACCAATTGAAAAAGCGGGGGTCTAACAACACCACCCAATATTTCGCTTAGCAATCTGTATGGACAAACTCCAATATACTTTTTATGAGAATCAACTAGACAGTCATACTCAATCAATAAAAAGATATATCAAAGAGTTTATATCTCAATCTTTCGATTTGATATTTACTCAAGCAAATAGAAATATGCGAGTCTTTATCAAAGAGATATAACTTGGACGGTACCAAAGACCAATGTCCAAGGATAAATCAATATCAATCAACAACCAAAGGTTGGATTTTCAATTGATGATCACGAACGCACAACCTGTTTTATTTCAATTATATAAAATATAATGCAGAAAAGAAATAACACAGACACCAGAAATTTTGTTAACGAGGAAACCGCAAATGCAGAAAAAACCCGGGACCTAGTCCAGATTGAATACACACTGTATTAAGCCGCTACAGACACTAGCCTACTCCAAGATAACTTCGGACTGGACTATAGTTGAACCCCAATCAGTCTCCCACCGATCCAAGGTACAGTTTTACTCCTACGCCTCTGATCCCAGCAGGATACTGCGCACTTGATTCCCTTAGCTGATCTCACCCACAACCAAGAGTTGCTGCAAACCAAAATCACAGACTTGATAATTACTTGATAATAAACAGATCTGTCTCACACAAAAAAGTCTATCAAAGGATAAATCTGTCTCCCACAGATAAACCCTAGGTTTTGTTCCGTGTTAAGATATAAAATCAAGGTGAACAGGAACCAATTGATAATCCGGTATTATATTCCCGAAGAACAGCCTTGATTAATCAATCACCTCTCTAAAATCCTTCCTGACTACACAAGCGGTTTGTTGAGGAATCACAAACAGTGCGACGAGGATGTTTGTGACTTATTTATCTTGCCTATCAGAGAACTCTCACAATCTCAAGCCAATCAAACGATTGTACTCGTACGATAAAAGATGCAAGATCAGATCACACAACTATGATAAAAGTAGTATCGGTATGGCTTCACAATCCCAATGAAGTCTTTAAGTCGTTAACCTGGTTTTAGAGAAGAAAACCAAAGGTTAAAGGAAAATCGACTCTAGCGAGCGTACTAGTATCACACAAACGTGTGGGGATGAGTTTTTCTCAAATCTAGATGTCTCCTTTATATAGCCTTCAAATCAGGTTTTTGCCTTAGTTACAAAGCAATCCATATTCACCGTTAGATGAAAACCTGATTTAGATTAAAGCTAATATTTCTCAACTGTTGTATCGAAAACTTAGCTTGTCACACACACTTGGGTAGACGTTTACTGGGTTTGCGAAAACCATGCCCAAACGTGTACGTGTATGTTGGTTCAACATAGTAACCCAAAGGTTAACCATATGAGAATTTCATATTAACCTTGTTCTTCTTCATCATAACTAGTTCAATTGACTCAGATGAACTAGTTAAAGAGTTGTCAATTGCTATGAGATCTTATGTAACTACACAAGACATAATTGAAACAAAGATGATTCGATTCGATTGAATCTGCTCGTGAACATTATAGCCACGGTTTGTATAAAGCATTCCTTGGTAATTTAATGTTTCATGTTCAGAGCACATCTTTAGATCATAACCTCTTAAGCTCACAAACAAGTTCGCGGACTTAAGTTAATCGGTTGGGTTTTCCAAACTCAGCAGAAATTCTCGGAAAAAGAAATCCCGTCAGTTCGCGGACTTAGCACACAAACGAGTTTTGGAAAATCCAGCAGAAATTCTCGGTCTAGAACTTCCGACAGTTCGCGGACTTGGCAAGCCAATTCCACAATCCTTCCGATTTCTCTTGATCAACAAAGTTCGAAAACTTCGGTTCAAGGAAATGTAATCTAAACTCTCATTTCAATCATTGAGTCATTCTCAAAGGACGCTATGTAGCCGTTATTCATAGACCGATTCACGTCAGAGCAATTCTCAAAGTGATTGAAACTTTTCATGACTTTCGTCACTAGGTGAAGATAAACTTGATCAAAGTGAAACGCTTTACCAACACACAATTTCGAGAAAAAGATAAGCAATGAATGCTCAGCTCGAAATGTCAAATGTGTATGATATAGTCTATATAGCATACGACTTTTGTCTCATAAGAAGTAGAAGATAGAAGAGATAAACTTTTAAGTGATAGATAAGTTCAAGTCTCCACATACCTTTTTGTTTATGAAGTTCCACGGTTCCTTGTATAGATCTTCGTGGTTGTATGATGAATCGACATGAGGTCCTTGAGCTCAACTACACTTTTCTATCCTAGTCCGAGACTTAGATATGTAGGATAGAAATCAAGACTGATAGTTTTGATCACTAACATTGACAAACATGCTTGAGATAGCAACGCATGCGAGGTTGACCGAGCTATGCTCTAACAACCACATTCTTTTAATCCTACTGTTCCTACTGCTATGGACAATGTTATTTCTTAGATCTGCAATAAAGGCGGTCACACAGCCCTGGCTTGCAGGCATAGGCTTAATTTTGTCTATCAGAATGTTAGCACTCCCCATAATATGAGTGTTATGCTAGCTACAACCAATATTCTTGGTGAAAATCCATGGTATGCAGATACTGGAGCAAATAATCACATTACTTCAGATGGCTCTCAACTTCAGTTTGCTTATGTGTATGATGGAGCAGAGGAAATACAAGTTGTTAATGGTGAAGGTATGTAAATAACTAATACAGGATTTTCTTTCAAATCTATACCAAATCATACTTTTAAACTATCCAATGTTTTCCTAGTGCCCAAAGCATCTAACAACTTGTTATTTGTTCACAAGTTTACCTCTGATAACAATTGTTCTATTATAATTGATTCTAATGGATTTATTATGAAGGAATTGGCATGTGTGAGGACTCTTTTACAAGTCCCTCATCTTAATGGCCTACATCCATTACATTTTCTACATGAGTCATCTCACAAAGCTCTTGATGAAGTCACTACAACTACAACAACTGCAGACCTATGGCATGGAAGACTTGGACACACTTGTTTTCAAACAATGCATCATGTGTGTAGAACTTTAGATTTGAAGAATGTAATCAAAGTACCTTTGTTCTATCATGAGTGTAGTATTGGAAGAAGTCACAAATTGCCCTTTGATGAATCTAGTCATTGTAGAATAAATCCCCTGGAGCTGTTACATTTAGATCTTTGGGGTCCTAGTCCTGTAAAGTCAAATTCAAGATATAGATATTATGTGAACATCATATATGACTTCTCCAAATACTGTTGGATATTTCCATTATATGGAAAATCTGATTTTAAGCAAGTTTTTCTTCATTTCAAAGCACAAGTTGAAAATCTTCTTAATCATCATATTGACACTATTAGAACAGATGGAGGAGGAGAATTCTTATATAAAGATTTGACTGCTTTTCTTAACATTAGTGGTATTGCTCATGAGTTATCTTGTCCACACACACCTGAACAGAATGGTGTTGCAAAGTCTAAACACAAATACTTAGTTGATGTTGGAAGAACCTTATTACTTCAATCTATTTTTTCTGATTCTTTTTGGGTAGAACCATTCCGCACTTCCAATTTTGCTTTCAACAGATTACCTACAAGAGCAATTGGTCATAAGACACCATATGAACTTTTATTTCATCATCAACCTGACTATACTTTTCTGAGGTCTTTTGGTTGCCTGTGCTATCCTTGGATTAGACCTTATTATTCATCAAAACTTGATGCTAGAAGTAAAGCTTGTATCTTTATTAGTTACATCCAGCAACACAAAGGTTACAGGTGCGTAGACACTACTTCAGGCAGAGTCTATGTGTCAAGACATGTGGTATTTATGAGGATATTTTTCCATTAAAGACTACTTCAGTTCCTACTTCTCTTCCGCATACTTCTTCAGAAGATCTCAATACTTCACCAAATACTTCTTCAGTACCTATTTTTACTTCTGATACAATACTTGACTTGCCAGTATGTGACACACCACAAGGGAAAACTGGTCTTTTGAACACCACCATTGCAGCTGACATATCTTCTGATTCATCTATTGTTTCTCTTGCACCACCACCTTCATCTATTCCAACACAAGGTCAATCTTCATGACCATATGCATCTACTAACACTCACCAAATGATCACTAGACGCAAAAATAGAGTTTTTAAGACAAAAGTTTATTCTACCAAGCATGTTCTGTCCGCTGCAATGGCTGCCAACATCTCACCTACTGCACCAACATGCTTTACTAAAGCTAAGAAGAGTCCAGATTGGCTATATTATATAAAAGAAGAACGCAATGCTCTACAAGATGCATGTACCTTCTCTCTTGTTCTTCCCCATCCTTCTCAAAATTTAGTTGGATGCAAATGGGTATATAAGATATAAAAAAATCCATATGGTACCATTGCTAGGCTTATATCCAGACGTTTTGCCAAAGGATTTCATCAAAAAGAAGGTCTTAGTTATACAAAAACTTTTAGTCATGTAGTGAAACAAACCACAATAAGACTTGTCTTAGCTCTTGCAGTACATTTTGATTGGTTCATTTCTCAAGTTGATGTGAGTAATGCCTTTCACCATGGTGATCTATTTGAAGATGTCTTCATGACTCAGCCACATGATTTTGTTGATGCCACCAAGACAGACTATGTTTGTAAACTACACAAGTCATTGTATGGACTGAAGCAGGCTCCAAGATCTTGGTACCAGAAGATTATGGATTTTTTACTCTCCTTTGGTTTCCAACCTTCAACTGCAGACACATATTTATTTGTTCAAAAATTTGGATCCAGATTAACCATCATTCTAGTGTATGTTGATGATATCCTGATTACTGGAAATTCTAAAGCATACTACTCTTCTATTATATATTCACTTGGTGAACACTTTCCTGAGAAAGATTTAAGTGTCATTCATTATTTTCTTGGTCTTGAAGTTAAGAGGAATTCGAATGGACTTTTCTTGTCTTAGACTAAGTATGCACTTGACCTTCTGGAAAAATATGACATGGCTGGTGCTAAGACTTATTCTTCTCCAATTACTGTCAGCTACAAGTTAACTGCTTCTTCAGGCACCATTTTATCTGATCCAACACCTTTCAGATCTCTAGTTGGTGCATTACAATATTTAACATGGACAAGACCTGAGATCAGCTATGCAGTTAATCAGGTCTGTCAGCATATGCAACAACCAACAAATGATCATGATAAGTGGTTAATTTACATGTTTAGAATGTCAATTCCATACTTTTTTTAGCTATAGTTCTTTAATATTACATGTTATTATGATTACTTATTAGTTTATGTCTCATATCAGGTGAATCATCCAAAAAGGAGCTATAAAGTGCTTAAATGAACAAGAAGTGGAGTCTATCAATGAAGGAAGGCCAAAGTCCAAATTCAACTCACTCAAATCTAGAAGTTCTCAATACCATCTTGAATACAACGAGAATACGAAAAGAACGCAAAAAGAATGAGGTCATTCCGAGTTCGGACGAAGAAGTTGTAGGCGAAACAAGATTGGAAGAATTAAAGTTATAGAGAGAGGTTCAGCTCAAAACTCATCAGCTCGAGTCAGCCGAACCTGGAGCTTAAAAATCAATATTTTCAAAGAGTATACAGGAGAGTGTTCGGCTCAAAAGAAATTTAATCGAGTGAGCCAAACTTGACACTCACCTGGAGTAACTTTCACTTGTCAGGTTCGCCCGGAAAAGGTCGGCAAGTTATGAGCCGAACCTGACAACTTCTGAGACATATTTGGACGCGAAATTGACTTCTAACTCAAGGAAACACGGTCCCGGAGGATTCTAAATCCTAACTTTGAGAGTTCCGTATAAGAAGACATCCAGAGCCTTAAGAAAATCTTTTTTTTTATTATTATATTATTGATACCATACCTTGGGAGACACAATTTGACCTCCCATATTACATATTTTATATCTAAACCTAGGGTTTACCCCTTTAGGGGGAACATATTATTCTTGTAATTATGTGTAGCTAAACCTTTGATTGATTGAGGATGAATTCAATGTGCTAGCGTGAAGCTTTATTATTATACAAGTTTGTTCGGAGTTTTTAATCATCATCGTTTGTCTTTATTATGTTTAGGGTTTATGACTGATTCTTAGATTGATTTGGGATGCATACTAGATTAGTCTATTGATTGTTCTATTGCTAGTAGAAGTCATGAGATAAGTAATCGTCGATTGACTTTCTACACAAGTAGAAATCGCGAGACCTTGCAGAGGGATTCTGTGGAGCTATTGCGAGTGAAGATAACATCAACAAGTGGACCTTGATCTAAGAGTTCAACTACTGGGACCAATCTAAATTCACAGAGCTTAAAGCATTCGGTTGGATTACACCTTGAGTGATCTACTACTTGGTGGTTCGTTGAATAGAATCTGGTAGTCGAGAACTTCCGTATCCAGTGATAAAAGGAGTTTTGGGGATAACACTGATCTAGATGTTTTCCTACGGTTGGTGATGAATGATTCTAATGAAAAATAGATAAGTATTCTAATCCAGTTATCGCTTGGTAACGGCGAAGGATTCCTTGATCATCTCTTTCTTTTCTTATTTGTTTCTTTTTATCCATCTTACAATCAAACCCCCTTTTGTTTTATCTTTATTTTGCTATATAAATAACCTATCAATTACACAGCTCTATGTGGGAACGATCTCTTAGTACCACTGTATACCAGTTAATTAGTGGGAAATATCTTTAATTTGTTGTGGTTACGACACGCATCAGATCATTTCATTGCTGTTAAGAGGATTCTAAGGTACATTGAAGAGACTTTGGATTATGGTATGCTCTTTTCAAAAGGTATTTTTGATGTTCATGGTTTTAGTGATGTTGACTGGGATGGTGATCCAGAAACAAGAAGAAGTACTAGTGGTTTTTGCATCTTTTTTTGCTCCAGTCCTATTTCTTGGTCTAGTAAAAAGCAGAATACTGTCGCTAGATCCTCAACTGAGAAAGAATACAGAAGTTTAGCTTATTCTGCAGCTGAGTTATCATGGGTTTTGTAGTTGCAGGAAATCCTATACTGCACCCCTCGTATGATTTCATTATTAATCAACTCATTTTTAGGTTTACACTCTTAATTTTATTGATCAACCTTTGAATATTCTTACAAGAAAAGATAAAGAAATCAAGAATGATATCTGCTCTAGACTTTGTCTCTCCTATTTACTTGTTTCTTACTCAAAAAAGAACTCCCCCTCTTCACAACTTGAATGACTATTTATAAGGAAATACATAGTGGGTGACAGCTAATCTCTCCTTCATTTTCGGGTATGGTCTGCGACATTCTCGAAACCTTACAAATGTTAATTTCGCAATCTCTCTAATTTTCGCAGGACTATCACATCTTTCTCGTGATCCTAGCTGACGTCGTTCATCGTATCATTTCTGAAATTGTTATGAGATGCTGTTGTGCTGTGTTATTGATAATTTCGCTGAAACATTGTCATTGCGAGATTCTGGTCCTACATCTTGCCTCTTCTCATATCTTCTCTGCAAAGTAGAGAATGATGTGAGAAATGCCGCAGCTGTTCATCTTTTCATATTCTGCATTTATCACACGTATTCTTTCTTCCATTTGTTTCTTGACACGTCTTCTGTAACCGCTGCTTTTCAACCGCTCACGTCTTTTCGTCTTATTGATGTTTATTTCTTCGAGTAAAAAAAAATCTCCTTTATATACTCTTATTACTCTTCTTTCCACTTTTCTTTTTACTTTCTCTTCTATTTTTATTCTCTCATCTCTGCAACTCTGTTATTCTTATGCAAGTTCTGCTGCTGTAATTTTTTTCTCCTTCAATCCTCTTACTTTTTATTCATTCCGGACAAATTTGTTGTGGGATACTTAATCCCAACAAATTTAGTTGAAATGACATCAAACAATTCCAAACATTCACTTACATGTATTCCTTGTTGCCACTCCTTAGCAGTTGGTAGTATCTTGAAATCATTATCCAAATCATCTAGCCTAACAAAATCTTGTCTCAGAAAGATTGCATCCTTTAGCATCTTAAAGGTGGAGTTCCACCTGGTATCCACATCTAAACCCATAGACCTTGAAGCAGGAAGCTTAACTTGGGCAATAACACATTCAAATCTCTCTTTTCTAGCCTGAATTGGTTTGACATATTTTACACACTCTCTAACTGCATCTATAAATGGAGCAGCCACTCTCATTCCACAACCCACAATCAAGCGCAATACATGAATACTACACCTCATTTGGAACATATCCCCATTAAGAACTAAACAGTCTTTGGTATCAAGCCATTTCTTCAGATGGTCCATCATAACATTGTTGGAGCTAGCATTGTCAGCAGCTACAACAAAAAGCTTAGTGTCTATGTTCCAATCTAGACATACTGATTTCACTACAGATGCTAGAACTTCTCCAGAATGTGGTGATGGCACTAAAGTATATGCTAGTGTTTTCTTAATCAGTTTCCACTCATCATCTATGTAATGCATTGTCACACAACAATAACCAGCCTTTGTATGCTTACATGACCACATATCTGTTGTTAAACTACACTTAGATGTAATTGTCTCAAATTGTTCTTGTAATTGCAGTTTGAACTCAGTTCTTAGTTTCATGATATCTTGCCTAACTGTATTCCTAGTGTAAAGCTTAGCAGCAGGATTTAAAGACTTCACAAACTCAACAAAATATGGATGCTCAACTATAGTGATTGGATAACCATGTTTAACAATCATTTTGGCAACTAGCATCCTAGTAGCATCAACATAATACTCCCAATTAGAAATCTTAGTTTGTGCATTACCTGTTTTGATTGTAGCAATCTTTCTTTGTCCTTTCTTGTTTGCAGGCTTTTCTTTGCAGTTTTAGCATGGTAATGCAATTTGCTGGTTCCTTGGCTACTGGGTGCAGTTATTCTCCTATGACAATGTTTGCATTCAGCTATAAGTATCCCAATCTCCTTAACTTTTACCATCTTCTTTTCAATTAACCTTTCAAAATCATTCCAAGCGTCAGACCTTACTGCACACAGTTTCTTATTTTCTTCAGCTATAATTGGATCTTCATCTACTTCTATTTGTGCTATTGCTTCTTCTGTTGCAACAACAACAGGTGTTGAATGAATTCCTGATTTTTGAACTTGGTTTGATGCAAAAGGTAATTGAGATGCAACTGAAAGTGATTGAGAGGGATTGCTTCTGCTTGATGAACCAACGCAATTGGATGATCCTCTTTCGCTTTGGGACATGATTAATCTCTCGAATTGAAAACCCTAATTTCAGAAACCCTAAATTGAAAATTTAGTTTTTAGGATTCAAATTAAACTCGAAAGAAAAAGAAGAAGATAACCCTAGTTTTCTAATCAGTAATCACATATGATTTGTATAGAGAAGATGATGATTTTGCTCGAATTGAAAGGAAGGAGATGAGGGTGAGGGGTGAGTTTTTCTTCTCTCGTTTGTGTTACTGAAGAAGAACATAAGAAGTGATTCTGTCGAGTATAATATAAACCTAGGTATAGCGGAATTTACACGTGCTAGTCACACGTTAGCGGTTATCGGAACTAAGGCTAACGGAAATAGCCCAACTGGTACCGTTACGGTAGGATAAAATTATCCGCTACATTATCAGTTATGGTTAAGCGGTTACAGGTATAACGGAACTAAACCTAAAGGAAACCGGGTAATCGGATTTGGCTAACGGATAACGGTTATCCATTGACAGGCCCATCCATAAGAACAATCGTATCTTTAAGCTCAAACTCTTCAACAAAAAAATGTCCTTGAGGAATGAGCCTGAGATAATATCTGGAAGTATTTAAATATTCTCCCTTATTCCTGGATACCCATTTAGAACCTTCATTATAGACTTTGGACATGCATGGTACAAGGTTCCACACAGCTTGTCTATGAAGTTGATCTAACTCATCATTCATTGATTTTTTCCAAGAGGAGTTGTTCAAAGTTATATAAATATTTTCAGGTTCTGAATGAGAAGAATAAAAACCAATCTGAAGATGTCCTTTTGTCTTGGTTGTAGAGTCTTTTCCACGTTTAGTGACGATAGAGGATACACACAATGAAGAATCACCTAACACATGTAGAAAAGGGTCACAACAACTGTCACTACACCATTGAAGGCAAGAAGTAGGACCAGAAGTAAGAATGCCTATACCATTGATACTTTTCTGTATATAATTTCCTGATAGTATTGTACGTCCCTTTTGAGTGATGCAAGGTTGCACAATATTCTTGCAAGGATTACATGTAGCCTCCAGACTCTTTAAAGACGACGTACAGGGTCGTCGAGGATGATCGGATAAACATCCATGTAAGTCAGACCCTTGGCATTTTTCTGAGTGGTTCCTAGTCACAAAAGTTTTCTAAACAACGACCGTTGAACATTATCTGAAACGTGACAATTATTTAGGAAGGAACTACTGGTTTCTCTAAGATTCAACGAGGGATTCTTACTAGATATCAAATCCTTAAGAGTTGCAATTTCTGCAATAAGACCAGAATAAATACGTATTTGTTCTTCCAATCTCTTTTGAAGATTAACCAGTTTATCAGACCTTTTCTTACGGTTGTTTTTTAAACCTGGTGAAGCGTCAATTGAGACTTTATGGTCCATATAGTCAAATCTCTACAAACACAGACTGATGAGGTCTTTAAACGTGTTTGCCTGCTCTGATACCAATTGGAAAAGCGTGGGTCTAACAACACCACCCAATATTTCTCTTAGCAATCTGTATGGACTAACTCCGAAATACTTTGCTAGAAAATCAATTAGAAAGTCAGACTCAATCTAGATAAAAAGTATCTCAAGGAGTTAATATCTCAATCTCTTGATTTAATCTTACTCAAGCAAACTGCGAGTCTCGATTAAAGAGAGATAACTTGGACGGTACCAAAGACCAATGTCCAAGGATCAATCAATATCAATCAACAACCAAAGGTTGGATTTCCAATTGATGATCTTAACGCACAACCTGTATTATTTCAATTATATAAAATATAATGCGGAAAAAAAATAACACAGACACCAGAAGTTTAGTTAACGAGGAAACCGCAAATGCAGAAAAACCCCGGGACCTAGTCCAGATTGAATACACACTGTATTAAGCCGCTACAGACACTATCCTACTACAAGCTAACTTCGGACTGGACTATAGTTGAACCCCAATCAGTCTCCTTCCGATCCAAGGTACAATTGTACTCCTAGGCCTCTGATCCCAGCAGGACGCTGCGTACTTGATTCCCTTAGCTGATCTCACCCACAACCAAGAGTTGCTGCAATCCAAAATCGCAAACTTGATAATAAACAAATCCGTATCACACAGAAAAGTCTATCAAAGGATAAATATGTCTCCCAAAGAAAAACCCTAGGTTTTGTTCCGTCTTTTGATAAATCAAGGTGAACATGAACCAATTGATAATCCGATCTTATATTCTGATGAGTGCTAAAAAGTGCATATTTCCATATATTTTTCTTGGCATTTAACTCATCTTCTGTGCATTAATTCTACATTTTATCCCATATTCTGTATTTTCATTGTTTTCAAGAATAAATATTTTTATTAATTAATTTTGTACTTTTAGGTACTAAATAAAGCTTGGATGAATTGTTGAGCGAAAAGAGCAAAGAAACGGTCAAGACTCCCGCAGGAAGGCAGCAAAGAATGATGTTTGCAAGAGCCGGATAAACTAGAAGTGGGCTTGAAGAGGAAGAATTGTTCTTAAAGAAGATACGGGCTTGGCATACCCAAGTCCCAAAACCCTTACCCAAATCCATTTCCAATATCCATACCCATTTCCATGAGAACCGTCAGATAGGATCCATCACATCATCCTACGGTCGCCTCATCATCGTGCATCAAACTCTGAAGTTCCTGTCAAACATCATAGTACCTAACTCCAATCTAAGCCGTCAGTTTTGATGTATCATATATCCAACGGTCGCTCCAAGCCTGCTTCCATCTTGCCGTTAGATCCATTTCAGAAGTGACAACCCAACGTTTATCCTCGTTGTTCATCAACATTTGCTACACCCGCCTAACACTACAACACCAAACCCACCTTCACCTAATCGAACCAAACACACCCTTCTCCCAAAACCATCGAATCCATCTTCTTCCCCTCTCCGTCTGCAGAACCCGTACGCCATCACCACCACCTTCTCCCCTGCCATCTCCACCAAACGCCACCAACAACTCTCTCCACCAAATCAAACAAAACCCATCATCACCCTACCTTTCCATAGCCTTCTATTTCATTAATTTCCCCTCTTTTCTCTCTGAAACCCTATATGAGAAAATGATGAAATAGGTGAAGCTAGAGGATCAATTGAGGCATGGGAATGGAGCAGGAGAGTCAGAGGAAGAATGGGTCGACGCATGGGGGAGAGATTGTGCCATCAAATTAGGTAAAGTCGAACCCTAATTTCAACTGCCAATATGGGGGAAAATTGTAAACCCTAAAATTTGGGTATAAATAGGATGTATGTTGTGTTGTAGAAGGTATGCCTGGACTAGCCAGTGCACCACCAAGAGGACTGGAATAGCCAGTTCCTCAATTCCTCAATTCCTCAAATGTTCTGTTTTTGTTTTTGTTTTTGTTTCAATTTCAATTACTCTTTATGTTTATCATGTTTTTAATTACTGTCAACATGTTCTAGTTCTTCAGTTAGGGCTTAGATGAAGCCTGAAGACCTTGTTGGGTAGCAAAATCTTAGTGAACACTCTTGTAGGCTTAACTGAATTAGGATGTTAGTGTTCTTGGTCATCAAATGCACCTGTGATTGAGTGTGCTGTAAGAAGACACTCAATGCTAGGGGTGAACTAGAGAATTTAGGGACTTAACCATCCACATTTAACTGAAGTAGGGAAGTAATGAAGCTTAGGGATCAAACATCACCTGTGATTGAGTGTGCTGTAAGAAGACACTCAATGCTAGGGGTGATGCTAGTGAGCTTATCTGATTAACTTTCCATCTATGTATGCCCTGGATTATAAGGAAGGCATGAGCCTCCACCTTTGTCCATTAGGGACAAGAGCATAAACTAGATTGATGCTTCCTATCTAGGCCATAAGGTGAATTCAAATCCCCTAGTGCATTTACTGCTTAGCTTCTTTGCCTTATCTCACTGCCTTTGTTTCTTTGTCACTGCCTTTGGCTCACTGCCACTGATTTTTCTTTGTTTCTTTGGCTCTTTACTTCACTGCCTTAGGCTCATTGCCTTTGTCCTTTTGCTTCACTGTCACTAGCTCAGAACTATCTTGGAAACTTCAACTCACACACACCTTGTCTCTGTGGATCGACCCGTATTTGCATTGTTCTACACCTCGACACCGTGCACTTGCGGTATTAGTTTGTGACTCTTTTAGAGAGCCACCAAGTTTTTGGCGCCGTTGCCGGGGACTTGGTTGTGTTGTGTTGAATTTTTCTTGGCTGTTTTTGCATGTTAGTTCATTTGCATCATTGCATACTCTTTTGCATATTTTTTCATTCTAGCATACTCATCATGCATTGCATTCTTGCATTTTAGTGTAACTATCTGTTTTAGTAGCTGCTGTGTAGTGCAGCTGAACTTCTTAGCTTCTAGCAAGAAACTAATCTTCTCCTTGAGCTGTCTAGGTACCTTGCTGTGCTGCTGTTCAAAGACTGCTGTGCTGTGCAACTTGCCTTGAGCTGCTACAGCTGCTGTTGTTGAGCTGAGCCTGTGTTGCTGGTCCCCTGCTACTGCTGCTGAGCTTCTGTGGCTGCTGTTGCAGCCTGTTGCTGCTGAACTACCCCTGTTGCTGCCTGTTGCTGTTGTTGAACTGTACTGCTGCTGCTTCTAAGCCCCTGCTGCTGGTGCAAAGCCCTGAACTGGTGAAGCTGCTGAGCCTTGATTGCTGCTGCTGCAGCTGGTGTAAGATAAAGCCCAACTGGGCTGTAAGATGCAGAAGGTGAAGAAGTTGAACCAAAGCCCAACTGGGCCTCAGAAAAGCCAAAGCTTAGGATGATCCAAAGCCCAACTGGGATTTTGCAACCAAACTGAGCATCTGGGCTGTGCTTAAGCAAGTAAGCCTAAACCCATTAAGAGAACCCAACCTGTGGGCTTCCATTTTTAATTTGTGGGCTTGTAATAATTTTTTCCATCTTTCTGTTGGGTTTGTAATTAATTTCTTGTGGGCTTGTTTGTTTAATTTCTTGTGGGCTTGTGGTTTTATATTAATTTGGGCATGTTGTTTAAATTAGAGAAAACTGAACTTTTGAAAGCCCAGTTGGGCCTCATATTTTAGTTAGTAGCTAGCCAAAGCCCAACTAAATTTCTGGGACTGTGGGCTTAACATCCATTTGAAAACTAAACATTTACACTGTGGGCTTGACCCAAAAACAGAAAACGTTTTCAAAGCCCAGTTGGGCCTCGACCTTTGGCTATTTAAGAGCCCAAATTTCAAATTGTTACCTGGGCTTGTTTCTGAACTGTGGGCCTGAGTTCAAGTGGGCCAAAATTTCAAAATTCCAAAAAACAACAGTGAGCTTTACTCACCAGCAGTGGGCCTGTTTTTCAAAAACGTAGCTGGGCTTCGCAAAACCCAACAGTGGGCTTGGTCTCCTTATCCCAATAAGAACCAAATTTTTAATCTCATAAAAACCAAAGTTTTCAAAACCCATAAAAACCAAATGTTTCCCATCAAAAACCAAATGTTTTTCATTCCCATCAAAACCAAAATTTTCCCATAAAAAACCAAATTTTTGAAAACCCATTAAAACCAAATAGTGGACTTTGTGTCTTTTCAATAGGGGCCAACCTCGTGCTCTCCATGAATACATGTATCCCACAATAAAAATTCCATTATCATGTATTGTCTTACCTCAAACCAATAACCCTTTTAAAATAAATGCAAGCATGATACAAATACTTCCTATATTTCGAGGGCTCGATTCTGAGAATCCCTATACTCATGTAAGAGAGTTTGAACAAATTTGTCGGACTATGCAACCTGATCATATGTCCGAAGACTCTCTGAAATTGCGTTTGTTTACATTTTCTCTAAAGGAAAGGTCCAAAACATGGTTTTACGGTTTGAGACCACAATCAATCAACACTTGGGACCAACTCACAGATCTATTTTTCAAAAAATTCTTTCCACATCATAGGACCATCGTTATTCGTCAAAGTATCAATTGTTTTGTCCAATTGGATGAGGAAACTGTTTTTGACTATTTTGAACGTTTTAATGATTTGTTGAGCGAATGTCCACACCATGGATTTGAGAAGTGGAGACTTGTCGCTATCCTCTATGAGGGACTAGACTTTAAATCTCGAGTCATGGTTGAGTGTATGTGTAATGGTGAATTTCTTGATAAAACTGTGGACGATGCATGGAAATTTTTAGCTGAGATTGCAGAGAAAACCCGTCAATGGGAATCCATTAGGGAAACTGAGACACTGCCACATGATATAGGTGATAATGAATTGAACTTTGAAAATAGCATGTTTAGTCCTTCCCATGTGTATGATATTGAATATGAACCTAATCTAGAGGAACATGAGTTGACTAATGACACCACAACTGCTAATAGGGACAAGTATGCATATTACTATGATGATGATGATGATAATGTTATGTTAGAAGAACATGTCTATGCTGAAAATGTTGTGGAACCTTTGGTTTCAAATACATTAGGCTTTTATGCCCCGACCTTCATGAATGATATTTCTTCTAATATTCCATATGCATGTGATGTTGATACTGATTTAGATATTGTGCAATTATCCTGTGAAGAGCATGACTTAGGTAAATCTTTTGTTGACACTAATGATCCTATGCATGAAAACATAGTTGATGTGTCTGATTCCATACTTAAGCCACAATATATTGCTTCTGTTGATGATAATTTGAATATATCGGATAACCATGATTCTGAATTAGGACTTGTGCAAATTTTTTGTGATGAGCATGCTACACATCTTGAGTGTGACTTAGATAATGCAGATGTGACTGATATTATTGATACTCTTGATCTCATGCATGTGAGACACTTAGATGTCACTTTCTTGCCTAAGTCACAATCTGATAGCCTTGCACCCTACCTAGATTTGGTTTGTAACAATATTTTCAAACCAATTTTCATGAGAATACCTAATCTAGGCCTGGAACTGTGTGCCTCTCAAGTCCTCTTGGACTATTTTGCATCCAAATACAATACTTTCGAGGAGCCACAGTTAGGATATGCATGTTTGCCCGTCCCTAGCAAAGTTCACTTTGAGTTAGACCTTGTACATGATGAACCCCCAAAACTGCGAGATTTCGTTTCCAAAATTTTATTCGTTGAAAAATCCAGGTTTGGGGGTAGCTCATTTTGTTTCACAGCTTCACTTGCATGCCTATCATATTATTATTGTGTGAAGCTGTTGAAATGTCTACATTTCGTCTTTTGGGTTGATCCTCAACTCTTTAGACTGTATGTATATAGTGAATTGTTTGTATATAATCCGGTAGGTAATGTTTAGTGGAATCATATGTTTCTTGTATATATTGTGTTAACCCAATGTGAATTCAGTTGAGTTACTGTTGGGTTTTGCCCTGAATAACGGAGTTCTAATATTACTTTCGCCGAAATCGGGTATTCTCTTTCCTTTTTCTCTACTCAACATGATACTCTTCATATGTTGTATTATAATTTTGTTCATATTTTGAAACATTGAGGACAATGTTTAGTTTAGGTTTGGGGGTGAAAAGTAGATACTTTGATAATATGCCATAATTGAAAACAAGAACTCCTTCTTTTTGAAAAAATTAAAAATTCCAAAAAAAAAATAATAATAATAATAATTAAAAAATCATAAAAAATGGAGCTCATTTACCTTGAAATGTTGACTCTTGTGCAAATATGTAATTTTTAGGAGTCTTAGTCTAGATATTTAGGCACCCTGATTCTAGCACAATTCACATAGTGATAAGAAATTTGCACGCGTACGATCTACCAATACATGTATAGCCTCGATCTTCAAGGTGTTTGATAGGAAGTTAGATTTCCAATCACTTTAGAATACTGAATGAGACTTGACTAGCTTGTTCTTTGGTTGGCTGGGATAGAAGTTGGAGAATATGTTAAGAAAAGCAACCATAGAATTTGACCAGATGCATTCGATAAGGGCCACCTCTTGCTAAGAGTCATGTAATTATGTTTTTCTTTTTGTTCATGTATCAAAAGTGTCACTATGAGATCAAAGTTATTTACAAAAAAAAAAAAAAAAAAAAAAAAAAAAAAAAAATCAGAAAAAAAATCAGAAAAATAAAATAAAAAATCAAGTATTTATTTATTCCATGTTTTGTCATGTTAAAGACAATAGTTCTCTCTTGTTCCAAAAATAAAAGAGAGTAATCAATGTAAATAAGAGTCATGTAAAGAGTCATCTTTTTGTTGTAAATAGTCTTGTAATAAGCAAGGAGGGTGCAGCCATCGATGTATAACGCGGGTAAACTGAAATATCACCAACTCATTGGGTGAACATTCACAATTCTCGTAAAGCCGGACAGCTAGCTTGGCTTAGAATTCGGTTCTTAGCCTAAAAACTATCTGTTGGTGATTAGTAGTCATAACTTCAGATCTTTCTTTACACATGTGTAGATACACTTTACACTCTTATCACATGTCTTTATTTGTTATCAGTGCTAGATTGTGCCTTTGATAGCTAGATTGACATCTCCATTTTGCTGTGAGCTTAAACTGACTTGCACATGTCACATTTGATGGAATCTGAGCTTATATTTTGACCTAGAACTTCGTAGGTACGTTCTAAGCAAACCTTCACGAGACTTCACTCGTCCACTAGGGACACTTAGTGGTTTAAAAGGCTTAGTGCATACGCTAAATGCATTCGAGAAACCAGCGACAGTGGTATAGGTAGGATTTTCTTAGTTTTGTTTTACTTGAGGAAAAGTAAAATTCAGGTTTGGGGGTATTTGATGAGTGCTAAAAAGTGCATATTTTTATATATTTTTCTTGGCATTTAACTCATCTTCTGTGCATTAATTCTACATTTTATCCCATATTCTGTATTTTCATTGTTTTCAAGAATAAATATTTTTATTAATTAATTTTGTATTTTTAGGTACTAAATAAAGCTTGGATGAATTGTTGAGCGAAAAGAGCAAAGAAACGGTCAAGACTCCCGCAGGAAGGCAGCAAAGAATGATGTTTGCAAGAGCCGGATAAACTAGAAGTGGGCTTGAAGAGGAAGAATTGTTCTTAAAGAAGATACGGGCTTGGCATACCCAAGGCCCAAAACCCTTACCCAAATCCATTTCCAATATCCATACCCATTTCCATGAGAACCGTCAGATAGGATCCATCACATCATCCTACGGTCGCCTCATCATCGTGCATCAAACTCTGAAGTTCCTGTCAAACATCATAGTACCTAACTCCAATCTAAGCCGTCAGTTTTGATGTATCATATATCCAACGGTCGCTCCAAGCCTGCTTCCATCTTGCCGTTAGATCCATTTCAGAAGTGACAACCCAACGTTTATCCTCGTTGTTCATCAACATTTGCTACACCCGCCTAACACTACAACACCAAACCCACCTTCACCTAATCGAACCAAACACACCCTTCTCCCAAAACCATCGAATCCATCTTCTTCCCCTCTCCGTCTGCAGAACCCGTACGCCATCACCACCACCTTCTCCCCTGCCATCTCCACCAAACGCCACCAACAACTCTCTCCACCAAATAAAACAAAACCCATCATCACCCTACCTTTCCCTAGCCTTCTATTTCATTAATTTCCCCTCTTTTCTCTCTGAAACCCTAGATGAGAAAATGATGAAATAGGTGAAGCTAGAGGATCAATTGAGGCATGGGAATGGAGCAGGAGAGTCAGAGGAAGAATGGGTCGACGCATGGGGGAGAGATTGTGCCATCAAATTAGGTAAATTCGAACCCTAATTTCAACTGCCAATTTGGGGGAAAATTGTAAACCCTAAAATTTGGGTATAAATAGGATGTATGTTGTGTTGTAGAAGGTATGCCTGGACTAGCCAGTGCACCACCAAGAGGACTGGAATAGCCAGTTCCTCAATTCCTCAATTCCTCAAATGTTCTGTTTTTGTTTTTGTTTCAATTTCAATTACTCTTTATGTTTATCATGTTTTTAATTATTGTCAACATGTTCTAGTTCTTCAGTTAGGGCTTAGATGAAGCCTGAAGACCTTGTTGGGTAGCAAAATCTTAGTGAACACTCTTGTAGGCTTAACTGAATTAGGATGTTAGTGTTCTTGGTCATCAAATGCACATGTGATTGAGTGTGTTGTAAGAAGACACTCAATGCTAGGGGTGAACTAGAGAATTTAGGGACTTAACCATCCACATTTAACTGAAGTAGGGAAGTAATGAAGCTTAGGGATCAAACATCACCTGTGATTGAGTGTGCTGTAAGAAGACACTCAATGCTAGGGGTGATGCTAGTGAGCTTATCTGATTAACTTTCCATCTATGTATGCCCTGGATTATAAGGAAGGCATGAGCCTCCACCTTTGTCCATTAGGGACAAGAGCATAAACTAGATTGATGCTGCCTAGCTAGGCCATAAGGTGAATTCAAATCCCCTAGTGCATTTACTGCTTAGCTTCTTTGCCTTATCTCACTGCCTTTGTTTCTTTGTCACTGCCTTTGGCTCACTGCCACTGATTTTTCTTTGTTTCTTTGGCTATTTACTTCACTTCCTTAGGCTCATTGCCTTTGTCCCTTTGCTTCACTGTCACTAGCTCAGAACTATCTAGGAAACTTCAACTCACACACACCTTGTCTCTGTGGATCGACCCGTATTTGCATTGTTCTACACCTCGACACCGTGCACTTGCGGTATTAGTTTGTGACTCTTTTAGAGAGCCACCATATTCCCGAAGAACAACCTAGATTAATCAATCACCTCTCAACAATCCTTCCTGACTACACAGGCGGTTTGTCAAGGAATCACAAACAGTGAGACGAAGATGTTTGTGACTTCTTTATCTTGCCTATCGGAGAACTCTCACGATCTCAAGCCAATCAAAAATTGTACTCGTACGATAGAAGATGCAAGATCATATCACACAACTACAATAAAAGTAGTATCGGTATGGCTTTACAATCCCAATGAAGTCTTTAAGTCGTTAACCTGGTTTTAGAGAAGAAAACCAAAGGTAAAGGAGAATCGACTCTAGAGAGCGCACTAGTATCACACAGACGTGTGGGGATTACTTTTGCACAATGCTAGATGTCTCCTTTATATAGCCTTCAAATCAGGGTTTTTCCTTAGTTACAAAGCAATCCATATTTACCGTTAGATGAAAACCTGATTTAGATTCAAGCTAATATTTCTCAACTGTTAGATCGAAAACTTAGCTTGTCACACACACTTGGGTAAACGTTTACTGGGTTCGTGAAAACCATGCCCAAACGTGTACGTGTATGGTTGTTCAACATAGTAACCCAAAAGGTCAACCATATGAGCATTTCATATTAACCTTGTTCTTCTTCACCATAACTAGTTCAATTGACTCAAATGAACTAGTTAGAGAGTTGTTCAATTTCTATGAGATCTTATATACTATACAAGACATAATTGAAGCAAAGATGATTCGATTCTATTTGAATCGGCTCATGAACTTTATAGCCACGGTTTGCATAAATCATTCCTTAGTAATTTAAGTTTCATGTTCAGAGCACATCCATAGATCATAACCTCTTAAGTTCACAAACAAGTTCGCGGACTTAAGTTAACCGGTTGAGTTTCCCAAACTCAGCAGAAATTCTCGGAAAGAGAAATTCCGCCAGTTCGCAGACTAAGCACACAAACGAGTATTTGAAAAAGCCCAGCAGAAATTCTCGGTATAAGAACTTCCGACAGTTCGCGGACTGGGTTCGCAGACTTGGAAAATCCAATTCCTCCGGTTTCTCTTGATCAACAAAGTTCAAAAACTTCGGTTCAAAGAATACATGGTTATGTAATTTAAACTCTCATTCCAATCATTGAGACATTCTCAGAGTACGCTATGTCACCGTTATTCACAAACCGATTCACGTCAGAGAAATTATCAAAGTAATTGAAACTTTTGATGACTTTCGTCACTAGGTGAAGATAAACTTGATCAAAGCGAAACGCTTTACCAACACACGATTTCGAGAAAAAGATAAACATTGAATACTCAGCTCGAAATGTCAAATGTGTATGATCCAGTCTATATAGCGTACGACTTTTTGTCTCTTAAGAAGTAGGAGATAAAATAGATAGACTTTTGAGTGATAGATAAGTTCAAGTCTCCACATACCTTTTTATTGATGAAGTTCCACGGTTCATTGTGTAGGTCTTCGTCGTTGTATGATGAATCTTCATGAAGTCCTTGAGCTCAGCTATACTTTTCCTATCCTAGTCCGAGACTTAGCTAATAGGCTAGAAATCAAGACTCATACTTTTGATCACTAACGTTGACAAACATGCTTGATATAGCAACGCATGCGAGGTTGACCAAGCTATGCTCTAACACATACTCTTGGTTCCCGGTTTATGGACTTACACACTAATGTGAGAACACACTATTAATGATTATATCCAAAGATGGTTACATCATCAACTCTTTATTTCAATCATTGAAACATTCTTCTATAATGACAATAGTTATGACGCTCCGTGTCTTTCTCTCGGGTTTGGTGCATATCAATTGAGTTGAGAATCATAAAATTTTCTTTTGGTAGTGCTAATGAAACCCAAGTTTGGGTTCTTTTACGAGTTGAGTCCGCCCAAATACAAAAAAAAAATTAGAAGGAGAATTGTTAGCTTCAATCGTAAAATTGGGTGCCTAAGAGGCTCTACATGCAATAAGGCACGTGTCCCATTTTTATCATCCATAAATTTTGCGAAACCAAGGGATAACGGGAAAAAAAAACTTTTTCCTCCCCTTTCTCTTTTTCCTATCGAGTGAATTTGTTATACTTTGGAATCAATTTTTCATTTCGAGTTAATCCTTTGAGAATTTATTGTTATTGAAACTAGAGATTTAACCCACGACTCCTCATTCATACAAAATTGAAGGAATGGAATTTGTGTTTGGGTTGGAATCAAGAACTACAGAGTTTCCAGCCGGAGAAAAACTAACGGAACAAAAAGGAGTTTGCACCTGCTTTCCTATTTTCTCTAATTTTAGTTTTATTGTCAGGTGATCTATAATCATTTTTTGGTATACATAGAAAGATTATAATGGAACAAAAATTGTGCGCATGCAACTTGGTTATTATACTGTATGAACCAAAAAGAAGTGATATGCATTTCCATTTCTTAGTTTTCTCTTGTAATCTCATTCTAGTGGTTAAATTAAATGTTGGGTTTGTGTGAGTTTGACTTTTACTGTGTACACTAGAAGAATTTGTTTATGCATGCAACATGTTTGTGATGTTGCCTTCACAGAAATTCGTATTTTGCTATTACTAATACTTGTTATATAGTTTTATGTTATAAAGGGTGCATACTGAAAACTAGGAGAGGAAGGCTACTGAGAGATCTTAATTGCTTATACATGGCTTTGGTTTGATGGACAGTGGTTTACAAGATGAAAGCATAAATAACATGCTAAGAACGGGTATATCTAGAAGTTCATGATAAATGTAGTCATGTGCATATAGTTTTACATGGGAAATCATTTTGATTAGTGTCTTGCTCGCTCCCTTATCGACATATAGTTGGATATTAACATTCTTTGATAATATTTTGACAAGTTGTACAACCTTATTTTATTTCTAGAGCAGATTCCCTGAATCGGCGTCTTGTCTTTTTTGCTAGTGTAAAATATATCTGTGAGTGCTATGGATGCAATTAGGACTGTTGTTGATACAAATATTCTTTGCTTGGATATGGGAAAAATGAGCACTTATCTGTATTGTTTTGCGATGTCGATGTGCAAACTTGTATGTGGTTGAGTAGTTAGCTTATGGACTCCATGTGTGGACTGTGTCTAAGCAATCAGAATTTGAAAATGAAATTGTGTCAGTGACGGCACTGTAGTGGCCATGTTTAATTCAATGTGTATATACTTCTACATGTATATGTAAACCATTTTTGAGTTGTGCCACTATATATAATTAAAAATTAATATTGGTGCGGATTTAGAGTGACGCATACAGTCAACGTCTTTAGTCAGTCCTATTGTATTTATTTGTTTAATTTGGATACAGTTAGACACTAAAATTCTAGGTTAGTGTTCTTATTATATGAATAATGTCAAGTTAATGGTAAGGAATATGGGTGTTACTATTATGATAAAAATGCTTGTCCATTTCTTTTAGTGGATTTGTATCGTACCCACATAGCGGTCCATTTTATTGATTCAGTTGATTCCTTTAGATAAATCAAAAGAGATCCTCATAGAATTTGGATTCGTTTTTTGGGTAAGAGAGACACATGGTATACTGTACTCGTATGCTCTTTGGTTTGGATCTTTGCCACCTTCACTTTCGTCCTTGGTTTAGGAATTGTGGTTGTGCTGGCTATGTAGAAAGCTAATAGAAAACTTTGGTTATTCTGATCATTCCTGTGCAGAAATCCTTGACGGTGCATTTGTACAATTTAGAATCTGGGGATGGTTGTTATTATGGAATTCATACTATCCATTGAAAGATATCGTTGCTGCCACGACAAGCATTTCATACAATCTACGCAAGAGACGATGATTGCCACCCAAATGGGATAAATCATATCATCTTCATAAGAGATAGTTACTACTAGTGAGGGTAGTTCATACTATCTACACCAATGAAGAACTACGGTCGTGCTTGATCCGAGGTAATTTATATCATCTGTCCGATCAACAAGTGCGATACAGATGATTGTTACCATTCAAGGTAACTCATATCATCCAACTCCTACCATGAGATAAGAGATGATTATTACCAATGGAGGTAATTCATATCATCTGTGTCGGTACTTGAGAAGGGATGGTTACTGCCTATAGTGGCACTTCATACCATTGATCTGGTAATGATTACGTACTCTTTTTAGTAGTCATATAATATTAAAAAGATGTTTTGTTGAGCTTGACCAAGTATCGTGAGTTTTCCAGGCCCACTGGGCCCCCACCTACTGGTGGCAACCCAGAAGACCGTTAGCTGTAACGGTAGCTGGTATCTGACTATCCTGATATTGGCAATTGGCCATCCGTCAGGTCTTAATTGCCCCCATCTACAAGTGGCAACCCGGAAGACTGTTAGATGTAATGGTGGCTGGTATCCTACTACTCTGGCAAGAGATACATAGTATCCTCATAGTGGAAAGATGGAGATCATTTATCCAATTCGATGACCTTGTGAATTTGAGAAATCTTGTGGGATTTTTTTGAGTATTATGGTATGGGTCATATGCTCAGATAACCCGAAAATTTGAAAGCCCTATCTCTCGAGTGATGTATCGGGAAGTTAGAGCTTGCCAAACGGGTCTTAACCCGACCCATTTGGAGCATAAATTCCTTGGTCCGTCACAATAGCCGTTTCACACACTATTAGCATCAAATCAATTTTCAAGATATCAAAATAATCATTATAGAAACATTCCAAGCCTACATCAAATGATTATATCACACAAAATTTGTAAGATATTACTAGGAAATTTTCTCATGGTATAAGATGAACTTGGTCGAAGCGAAAGCTTACCAACACATATTTCGAGAAATATGTAAGCGAGATATACTCAGCTCAAAATCTAAAATGTGTATAGATAAAACCATATCGCAATACGACTTATGTCTCAATATATGAGATAGTAGAAATAGACTTTCCAATTGATAGATGAGTTCAAGTCTCCACATACCTTTTTGTCGAAGAAGTTCCACAAGCTCCCCTTAGTATTTCTTCATCTTCAAGAGATGAACTTCGAGAGATCTAAGTTCAACTACACTATCTATGTCCTAGTCCGAGACATCTACAAATAGGCTAGAAATCAAGACTTATAGTTTTTATCACTAACATTGACAAACATGCTTGAGATGACAACGCATGCGAGTTCGACCGAGCAATGCTCTAACAATTTTCCTGTTTGTCAATTTTAGTGACAAAACCATTAATACATATGGATTACAAAATAAATAAAGATGTAGCTTCACATTCACATGCTTGATCTCCTTGGAATCTTCAACGCGACTCGAAATCTTCGTCACTTCCAAGTACTCCATGATCCTAAAGGTTGTAAGTTCAGCATCACAGTTGTTGAAGATCCGTAGCTACAACAATGAGCAAACAATATGCTCTCAGTCATTGTTATACAGTGTCATAATATTATCACACAACATCAAAGTTCAATTGTATCACAACTTTGACAACAACACTATGGTGATATTCATCACTCCCCCTTAGTCAATACTTTATCTCAACATGAAAACCACTCCCCCTACATAATGATCCGTAAACCATATGTATTTATAGTATCACACTACACGTTAATTCTCCCCCTTTTTGTCAATATAAATTGGCAAACGTACGAAAACTAGTGGAATCCTCATGAAATTTTCACGGAGATACTTCATGACTAAACGAGAATACCATACCAACTTATTTAGATGCCATCATAAAGCCGGATCTAAATGCATTCATCAAGGAGTTAATAAAGATACAAGATAACCCCTAATATTCCACAACCTCCTCCCCACAAAGATTTGGAAATTAAGCACAAGTTCAAAAGAACTTTCCCCATAAAATGGCATCCCCGAAGGAACAACAAAAGCGACCTTACTTTCACAAGAAAATAAGGATTTCTTACAAACACTAGGATACTCGACAGAAACATATCTACTAGAAACAAAAGCAAATAAACCTTAACATTATTCTGTAATTCCAAACTCAATTTCCCAAAAGATCGAGATAAAAGCAGGGGCAAGAGTTATGAGGATCTAATGAACTAGAACAATACCAATAGACTGCCGCAAGTGCTGAAATGTGGAAGTGTCTAATGGTTTGGTGAGAATATCAGCCAATTATTGTTCAGAAGGCACAAAGTCCATAGCGATAATACTATCTTCATAAAGATCTCGAATAAAATGGTACATGATGTCTATATGCTTAGTTCTTGAGTGCTCAACAGGATTTTCAGTGATGGTAATCACACTTGAGTTATCACAAAAGATTTTCATTGTTCCAGAATCGATTCCATAAATCAGTAAGAATTTTTTTCATCCATAGAAGTTGAGTACATCATGACCCAGCAGCAGTGTATTCCGCTTCACATGTTGAGAGACATTGTGAATTTTGTTTCTTGTTATGCCAAGCTACAAGATTCATTCCTACATAGTAGAATCCGCCTGATGTACTCTTTCTATCTTCTACACATCCTTTCTAATCGGCATCTGAATGGCAGTAAAGTCAGTGTTAGTATCAAAAGTGTAAGAAAAACCATACCGGAAGTGTGACTGATGTAACATATGATCCTTTCTGTGGCGGCAAGATGACATTCCTTTGGATTTGCCTGAAACCTAGCACATCAACAAACACTATAAGAAATATCAGGTCTCATAGCAGCGAGATAGAATATACTTCCAATAATAGATCGATGAAGTTTTTGATCCACATTTACACCTTTCCCATCTCTATGTAGTTTACCCGTGGTAGGCATATGAGTGAGTTTTTGAGTTGACTTATCAAGACCAAATCTTTACACAAGATTTTTTGCACATTTTTCTTGAGATGAGTAAATTCCATCTTCGTGTTGTTGAATTTGTAAACCCAAAAAGAATTTTAATTCACCAACATTGCTCATCTCAAACTCCTTACCAAGAGAACCTTGAAAATATTTTGTAAGTTTCTCCGATGTTGATCCATAGATGATATCATCTACATAAACTTGAGAAATAACAACATCCTTTCCACTCCATTTGGTAAACAGAGTTTTATCAGCTCCACCTCTTGAAAAACCTTTCATAAAAAGAGAAGTAGTTAGTTTTTCAAACCAGGCGTGAGGTGCTTGTTTTAACCCATATAATGCCTTATTGAGTTTAAGAACATGATTAGGGAAATCTGGGTTTTCAAAACCTTTAGGTTGAGCGACATAGATTTCTTTCTTTAAGTTTCCATTTAGGAATGCGGATTTAATGTCCATTTGAAACAGCTTAACCTTAAGGAAACAAGCATGAGCTAATAACAAACGAATGGACTCAAGGCGTTCCACAGGAGCAAAGGTTTCGTCAAAGTCGATTTCTTCAATCTGTGAATATCCTTGAGCGACAAGTCTAGCTTTGATTCTGACAATGGTTCCAAATTCATCAGACTAAATATCCATTTGGTACCAAAAATATTTATATTGGGGGGACAAGGTACGAGTTTCCATACATCATGTCTTTGAAACTGATTTAACTCTTCATGCATGGCGTTCACCCAGAAGGGGTCACTAAGAGCTTCATCAATTTTCCTAGGTTCCACTTGCGATAGATAACAACCAAAATTGCAAATATTTTGAAGTTGACCTCTCGTCTTAGCAGTAGAGTCCTTACCACCAATAATATTGTCAGCATCATGATTCTTTTGAACCCAAAGATGTCGAGAAGGGACACGTTCTTTTTCAACAGGAATAGCCTGACTAGAGCTTGTCTCCTCATCACTAGAGACATCAGGATCAACAACATTTGGAACAACTTCTTCGAATTCTGACGTTTCTTTGATTTTCTCAATTATTTCGGTAGGGGGAAATTCAGCAGGAGAATTATCATGACTAAAATTACTTAAATCATCAACGATAACATTTGTTGATTCCATCATGACTTGACTCGGAAACCACGACTGTCATATGCATAGCCAAGAAAGATACCTTCATCAATTTTTGAATCAAACCTCCTTTTCTATTCATGATCCTTTAGGATGTAGCATTTACTGCCAAACACTATGAGATAATGTAAGTTGGGTTTCTTACCATACCACAAACCATAGGGAGTGTTTAGAGTCTATGACCGAAAATAAACACGATTGATCAAGTAGCAAGCTGTAAAAAAAGCCTCACCCCAAAACCTTAACGGTGAGTTTTTGTTATGGAGCATTACCCTTTCCATTTCCTAAATATTTATGTTCTTCATTTCTGCAACTCCATTAGCTTGTGGAGTGATGGGTGGAGAGTATTGTTGAATAATTCTAAGAGAGTCACAGTATTCAAATATTTTGGTGTATTTGAATTCTATGCCACGATCGCTTCTAATTTTCTTTAGTTTGCGACCTTGTTCATTCTGGATTCTATTAACAATAATCTTGAACTCACTGAGAGTTTCATTATTGTGAGCCAAAAATGCCACCCAAGTGAATATGGTGCAATCATTTACCATAACCAAGGCATACTTCTTTCCAACCACTGTAGATTGTTGAATTGGGCCGAAAATATCCATATGAATTAAATCAAGTGGAGCTTTGGTGAGAATATTTCGAGATGATTTGTGTGGAACTTTCATTTGTTTACCCTTTTGACAGGCACCACATACACCGTCAACCTTGGCACTGATTTTGGGAACGCCTCTAACAAGTTCTTTGTTAATGATCTTAGTTAAAAGACGATAATTGATGTGACCAAAACGTTCATGCCAGAGATGAGTAGATTCTACTTTAGTCAAGTTGCAACAGTTGCGAACTGAGTATCTACAAGATTGAAAAAGCGGGGGTCTAACAACACCACCCAATATTTCGCTTAGCAATCTGTATGGACAAACTCCGAAACACGTTCTAGAGAATAAACTAGACAGTCAGACTCAATCTAGGTAAAAGTATCTCAAGGAGTTAATATCTCAATCTCTCGATTTAATCTTACTCACGTAAACTGCGAGTCTCGATTAAAGAGAGATAACTTGGACGGTACCAAAGACCAATATCCAAGGATCAATCAATATCAATCAACAACCGTTAGGTCGGACTATCCAATTGATTGATCTAACGCACAACCTGTATTATTTATATTATATAAACAAATATAATGCGGAAAAGAAATAACACAGACACCAGAAGTTTTGTTAATGAGAAAACCGTTGTAGTGGCAGGAAATCCTACACTACACCCCTCACAAGATTTCATTAACATTCAACTCATTTTAGATTTACAATCTTAATTTTATTGATGAATCTTAGAACAATCTTACAAGAAAAGATAAAGGAATCGAGAATAACCACTGCTCTATATTTTCTCTCTCCTATTTACTTGCTTCTCAATCAAAAAAGATCTCTCTCTCTTCCTTACAGCTGATTGCTTCTTTATATATAGTTTTACATAGTGGATGACAGATAATCTAACCTTTATTTTCGGATATGGCTTGCGACATTCTCGCAACCTTACAAATGTTAATCTCGCAAACTCTCTAATTTTCGCAGGACCATCACATTTTTCTCATGATTTAGCCGACGTCATTTATTATTTCGTTTCTGAAGTTATTCTGCGACACTGCTGTGTTGTGTTGTTAATAATTCCGCTGAGTCATTATTGCTGCGAGATTCTGATCCTACATCTTACCTCTTCTCATATATTCTCTGCAAAGTAGAGAATGATGTGAGAAATGCCGCAGCTGTTCATCTCTTCATATCCTGCATTTATCACACGTATTCTTTCTTCCATATATTTCTTGACACGTCTTCTGTAACCGCTGCTTTTCAACCACTCACGTCTTTTCGCCTTAATGGTGTTTATTTCTTCGAGTAAAAAAATCTTCTTTATATATTCTTCTTACTCTTTTTTCCATTTTCTTTTTACTTTCTCTTCTCTTTTCATTCTCTCATCTCTGCAACTCTATTGTTCTTCCTTAAGTTATGCTACTGTAATTCTTCCCTCTTCAATCTTCTTACTTTTTATCCATTCCCATACTCTATATTCAGATATGTCTCCAAGTGGCCACAAACATGAGAAAAACTTAAAAGATGTCCAAAAAGATCTTGCTGAGAAAGGTTTCACACTTTCTACCATTCCTGGTGAAAGTGCCAAGTCAAATCTTTCTATCAAAATATTCTCTGATCAACATTGTGATGATCAATCAATCATAATTTCGCAAGGTCAAATTCTCGCAGGTCTCCCCATTCCTCTTTATGACCCAGATATTCCTCTGTTCTATGAAATTCTCGCTCACTCGGTATTTTCGCGAGCTATCTTCCAATTGAGTGGGGATTGCATCCTTCTGATGCTATAATTCGCTAACCGTGGTGCTGGTAAAGGATTTTTTTACTCCAAAGAACTTAGGGATCCTAAATTCGCAGACTTGGAGATAATTGCTGAAAAAAACAAAGTAGCGAGTTTCTTTGAAAATTATGAATTGATCTCCATGAAGAAAGAGAATACTCACTGGGGTATTCGCTTGAAAAGGAAAGATAATATTGATGAAGCTAAAATACTCATGCAAGACATTAATTGGCATTCTGGTAAGAACACAACTCCTAGCCAATCCAAAGATGATAAATGGTGTGTTTTTCCCTTGATACTGAAAGGACCTTACATTGCTGGGTCAAATGTCCTTCCTGAGATCTCGCTTTCTATCAACCTTGGGTATTCTCTTGGCCCGAGAAGGAGAAAGAGGTATGTCTCTTCCAGTGTTACCCACTTTATATTTCTTTATTTGTCTTTATTCTTTTGTTCGCTGACTCTTGCGACATTCTACAGATCCAGAAACTGAAAGATAGCTATCATAGGACTAGGAAGGCTAGTACCTTGTTAGCTCTTCGCTCATACACAGATGAGGTAAGAAATATTCTATTATGATTTTAAAAAGTATACTCTTTCTTCTATTTCTTATTTCTATCTGTGTGTGAAGATTACTGCTGAAATATAAGAACCTGCCAATGTTATGAGGACTGGTGATAAAGGAAAAAGTGCTCTTCGCAGGGAAAAACCAACTGCTCCTCCTTCAAAGAAGAAAAAAACCCGTTCTTCCTCTCCTTCAAATATTCCTTCTCAAGAAAACTCCGAGAGTGATGAGGATGATGAGGATAATGATGACCTTGCTGCAAATGAAGATTCTCCATCTGAATCTTCTATGGCTAAGCTCTCTGGCCTCTTTTCTGAATCTTGACAAGGAATGGGAGATAATCAATTCGCTAATACCTGCAAATCTCTTGCTACAATTTGTGATATTCCTTTAATGGATGGTGATAATTCTCTTCGCGGAGTTTCTAGATCAGTTACTCCCAACTTCCTGCATTCTCTTAATAGTCTGGTATGCTTTCGTCTTTTTACTTCTTCATTACTGTAACTCAAAATCTCTTTCTATTTTAATACTTTTTACATTTTCTCGTAGGCTGGAAAAGCTTCTGTCGCTATTGCCTCAGATCTGGATAGGAGACGCGAAATTCTTGAAAAGAAAAATTTTCAATTTCGTGCAAAGAATGAGGAATTGGAAATTGAAGTCAAAGATCTTCGCGAGAAGAACAAACAACTAGAAATTGATTCTTCTTCGTACAAGAATAAAATCTCTAGTCTTCAGCAAGCTAATAATCAACTCTATGGTATGTTTATTTTTCTCCTTTCCCTTCATTAATTCATCATGTTGTTTTGTCTTATTTGATTAATCCTTTTTGCAGACATTTATGGTCTTTCTGATGAAGCTACCATTCTTCGTTCATTTCCTAATGCCTTGGAAAATGATACCCTTCTTGAGCACCTTAATAAATCTTTAAATAGTTTCTGAAATGATAAAATTTCATCTCTTTCTCTGAATGAACTGAGATCCAAATTTCACCTCTTAGAGATTGACCATAGATCTAGTTTAGGCTTAGCCAACCGATTTAAGCGTCTCTTTCTTAATTCTAAAGAGAAAATCAATGAGCTAAGAACCAAAATTAGCGGTCTCATAGATGATAAGGATCACATCTCTGATCAAGGTGCTAAGGCTTTGGCGAAATTTCAAGAAACCCTTCTTGAAGTTCAACTTGAACGAGATGAAGCTAATCGCAAGAATACCGAGTTCTGCGAAAGAGAAAACCAAATTCGTTCTCGTATCCTTATAAATAATGAGGATGAATTCGCTTGGGCTGCGAAAATCTTAGACAATGCCAGGAAAGATTTAGGTGTCTGATAGGCTTCTAAAAGGTCCTAAAAATTATCCCCGGCCAAAAACTTGGTGGGCCCGGAGATATGTATAAAATTAAGCGCAATGAAAGCGCGGGCCTACAGTAATACCGCAAGTGCACGGTCGTCGGTTGTAGCTCGTGCAAGTACGGGTCGATCCACAGAGATCGGGTGTGTTTGGAGTGTTTCTAACTATTTTGGGTTCTAGTTGCTATTGGGCTATGAAGCCTTTTGGCTTAAATTGGGCTTTGAGTGCTAATGGGTTTGATAACAATGAACTGAGCTTGGGCTCAGTTAGTCTTTGAAGTGTAAATGGGCTTTGGCCTTAAACTTAAGCTTTTGATTAAGCCTGAATTGGATTGGGCCTTAATAATGAACTTGGGCTTTGGTCTTAAACTTAGGCTTGGGCTCAGTTGTACAAACAATAGACAGTGGGCTTAGAACTGAGAACTAGGCCTTGAACTGGACTGATGGGCTTTTGCTTGGCAGCAGGCTTGGCAGCAACAACAGCAGCAGGGGAAAGAAAAGGCAGCTGCAGCAACAGCAAAAGAAAGCAGCAACAGTGGAGCAGCACAACGACAGCAATAGGGAGGAAAAGGCAGCTGCAGCAACAGCAGCTGCAGCACAAGCAAGGAAGAAAAGCAATGCAGCAACACAAAGTAAAGAAAGCAGCAGCAGTGCAAAGGGAGGCAACAAGAATAACAAGTAGCAGCACTGCAAGTGCACAGCAGCAGTGCAAGGCAAGTGCAAGAGAGCAATGCAGCAGTAGTGCAGCAGCAGACAACAACAACAGCAGCAGTGGGGGAAGGAAAGCAAAACAGTGGCCAAAGGCCAAAGATGGAAGCAAACCAGAGAGGCAAAAGAGTTGCAGGAACAGCAAAAACTAAACAGATTAAAAACTAAACAGCAACAAAACAGTGAACAAAAACAAAACAAAATGGAGCAAAGTGAAAGTGACACAAAGGCAATTAGCCTAAGGCAGGGGGGATGGTGAAGCTAACATGGAGCAAAACTAAGGCAAGAATACAGGCATACAAAAAGAATGGGAAGAGAATTAGCTTGCTATGAGCACTAATTTCTCCCAATGCTCAATCAACAGTGCAACCTAAGCATACACAAATAGAATGGCAAGATAATCAGCTTGCTATGAGCACTGATTTCTTCCATTGCACAATCAGTTCAATGCTTCAAAGGTATCTAGCCTAGCATTCCATCAAACTAACAGCAAATTAAACACATTAACATTACACAAACATCAACAAGAACATAACAAATTAACAGGATATGAAACCAAGCACATTAACAGTAACTTAAACAGGATATGAAAATACATGAAATTAAAACTAACACACATGAACATAAATGAGTTTGAGCTGAAATTGAAAAGAGAAAAAAAACATTAACAGGACATGAAAGTCCTGGATGCTGGCTATTCCAAGCATAAAGTTTTTACATCACACCCACAGGGCTATTTATACCCACAGACCTCATTTCCCCAAAATACAAAATTAGGGTTCTTCACCCAAATCCCCAAAATCCAACAACACAGAAATTAGGTATTTGATTCTACCTAATTTGATAGTACAATTTGAACCCATGTTTTATCTTCTCTTCCTCCTGCTTTCCCTAACAGAAATTAGGGTTTTCTATAAAAATCCCCAAAAACCTAATTTGGACAGTTGAAATTAGGGTTTCGAATTTTACTCACCAAACATGTGATTTGACACTTCAATCGTCGACCCATTATTTTCCTTGTTCACCTGCTCCGTCCCATGCCTCAATTGCATCTTTCCAACTCGTCCTATTTTATTGATTTCTTCCCTAGGTTTTTAGAGAGAAATTAGGGGAGAAAACTATATAATAGGAGGCTAGAACAAGGGGGTAATGATGGAGAAAGATAGGGGTGATGATGGTGGAGGTGTGGTGGTGGCAGTGGAGGTGAAGAAGGTGGTGGTACGGTTCTGTTGAAGAAGGTGGTGAAGTTGCAGAGAGGAATGGGGGAGGTGAAGTCGATGGTTTGGGAGAAGGGTGCGTTTGGGTAGCTGGTATAGGGTTTGGTGCTCCAGTGTGTGTCGGCTTCATCGATTTTTGATGTTCAGCGAGACTAAGCCGTGAGATGTGGAGCTGGTAGGTAGATCGGACGGTGATGCGGAGGCAAGCGAGGATCGACCGTCGGATGAAGTGATACAACGAAACGAACGGTGCTAGATTAGGTTAGGTGCTGTAGTGTAAGGCGGAGATATCAAACTTTGATGAACAGCAAGGGAGCAACCGTTGGATTCAACTACCATCTAATCTGAAGGCTTGGAATTTCAGCGCTGTGGTGTTTGGCAGAGACTTCAGATTTTGATGCTCTATGAAGGAGCGACCATCGGATGCTTCTGAGAACTGATCTGATGGCTGAGAACGGAGGCGCTTTTGTGTGTAGAAAATGAGGTTGTGCGCACCATTCTTCGCGGCTTCCTTGCGTGATTTCTCCCGGCTTTTCACTACTTTTCTGCTATTTTTGCTCCGCAAGTCATCCAGACTTTATTTATTACCTAAAAATGCAAAATTAAGTAAGAAAAATATTTATTCTTGAAAACAATGAAAATACAGAATATGGGATAAAATGTAGAATTAATGCACAAAAGATGAGTTAAATGCCAACAAAAAGGGATAAATATATACAATATTTGGCACTCATCAAATACCCCCAAACCTGAATTTTACTTGTCCTCAAGTAAAACAAAACTAAGGAAATCCTAACTATACCACTGTCGCTGGTCTCTCGAATGCATTTAGCGTATGCACTAAGCCTTTTAAACCACTAAGTGTCCCTAGTGGACGAGTTGAAGTCTCGTGAAGGTTTGCTTAGAACGTACCTACAAAGTTCTAGGTCAAAATATAAGCTCATATTCCATCAAATGTGACATGTGCAAAACAGTTAAGCTCACAGCAAAATGGAGATGTCAATCTAGCTATCGAAGGCACAATCCTAGCACTGATAACAAATAAGGACATGTGATAAGAGTGTAAAGTGTATCTACACATGTATAAAGAAAGATCTGAAGTTATGACTACTAATCACCAAGAGATAGTTTCTCAGGCTAAGAACTGAGGTCGAAATCTAGCTAGCTGTCCGGACTTTACGAGAATTGTGAATGAGTTGGAGGTATTTCACAATTACTCGCGTTGTACATCAATGGCATACACCCTCCTTGCTTATTACAATAAAACAACAAAATGACTATTTACATGACTCTTATTTACATTGACTACTCTCTTTTATTTTTGGAACAAGAGATGATGGAATTGATAAGTACTTGATTTTTTGGTATTTTTCTGATATTTTTTTTTTTTTTTTTTTCCTGAATATATACATCGTTTTTTTTTTTTTTTTTTTTTTTTTTTTTTTTTTTTTTTTAACTAGGAAACACTTTTGATACATAACAAAAAGAAACAAAAGATTACATGACACTTTGCAAGAGGTAGCCCTTTTTGATGCACCCAGTTAAATTCGATGGTTGTCTTTCTTAATGTAACCTCCACCTTCTATCCCAACCAACCAAAGAACAAGCTAGTCAAGTTTCGTTCAGTATTCTAAAGTGATTGGAAATCGTAACTTCCTATCAAACACCTTGAAGATCGAGGCCATACATGTATTGGTAGATCGTGCGCGTGCAAATTTCTTATCAATGTGAATTGTGCTAGAATCAGGGTGCCTAAATATCTAGACTAAGACTCCTAATAAAAATACATATTTGCACAAGAGTCAACATTTCAAGGTAAATGAGCTCCATTTTTATGATTTTTTTTTCAATTTTTTAATTTTTTTTGAATTTTGATTTTTGAATTTTTTTTTTTTTTGGAATTTTTCAATTTTTTTTCAAAAGAAGAAGGAGTTCGTTTTCAATTATGGCAAATTATCATGGTATCTACTCTATACCCCCAAACCTAAACTAAACATTGTCCTCAATGTTTCAAAATATGGAAAGAATTAAAATGCAACATATGGAAAGGGACATGCTGAGTAGAGTAAAAGGAGAGAGAATACCCGATTTCGGCGAAAGCAGAATTAAAACTCCGTTATTCAAGGCAAAAATCCAACATATTTCAGCCGAGATCATATTGGATTAGCAAAATATATACAAAAGGAACAAAAGGGTTTTTAAGAAATTTTATCTACTGGATTATATACAAAAAAATCACCATACACCAAAAGTCTAAAGAGTTGAGGATCAACCCAAAAGAAAAAGTGTAGAGACATGGAAAGTTTCAAAACACTAAAATTGGACTTAAATGGGAGAAAAATAAAACTTTTTTTTTTTTTTTTTTTTTTAACAAAGAAAATAAAATTTGGTTTTTGAATGGGAGCAAAAGAAAATTTTGGTTTTTTTTTTTTTTTTTTTTTTAAAAGAAAATAAAATTTGGTTTTTGAAATGGGAGCAAGCCCACTGTTTGTCCTCTAATGGAATGAAGGCTGCGGCCTACGAAAATCCAAGTTTTAATTTTTTTTGAAAGTTTAAAATTCGGTTTGGCCCCGTTGGTTAAGGCCCGACGTTTGTTTTAAAACTTTGGTTTCGAGGTCCACTGTTGAGTGGAATACAAGCCCACAATCAGTTATAAGCTCAGCTGGGTTTAAACCCAGAGTCCAAAATACAAGTCCAATGAAAGAATTTAAACAAGCCCACAAATTAAACAAACAAGCCCACAGAAATTAATTACAAACCCAACAGAAAATAAAAAGCCCAAAAATTGGCTTTAATATTACAAGCCCACAATTAAAAATTGGAAGCCCACAATTCGGGTTCTCTTAAATGGTTACCTTTTAAGCACAGCCCAGCTGCTCTGATATTGTTGCAAAAACCCAGTTGGGCTTTGGTTCTTTTCCTTGGTGGCGTCCCAGCAGAGGAAAAACAGGTTCAGAACAGCAGGTCCAACAGCAAATGAAGTGAAGCAGATGCAGATGCAAATGCTATGCAGTGAAATGCAAAAATAGCTAATAAAACTACAAGAAAAACACAGCACCAATCCCCGGCAACGGCGCCAAAAACTTGGTAGGCTTCTAAAAGGTCCTAAAAATTATCCCCGGCCAAAAACTTGGTGGGCCCGGAGATATGTATAAAATTAAGCGCAATGAAAACGCGGGCCTACAGTAATACCGCAAGTGCACGGTCGTCGGTTGTAGCTCGTGCAAGTACGGGTCGATCCACAGAGATCGGGTGTGTTTGGAGTGTTTCTAACTATTTTGGGTTCTAGTTGCTATTGGGCTATGAAGCCTTTTGGCTTAAATTGGGCTTTGAGTGCTAATGGGTTTGATAACAATGAACTGAGCTTGGGCTCAGTTAGTCTTTGAAGTGTAAATGGGCTTTGGCCTTAAACTTAAGCTTTTGATTAAGCCTGAATTGGATTGGGCCTTAATAATGAACTTGGGCTTTGGTCTTAAACTTAGGCTTGGGCTCAGTTGTACAAACAATAGACAGTGGGCTTAGAACTGAGAACTAGGCCTTGAACTGGACTGATGGGCTTTTGCTTGGCAGCAGGCTTGGCAGCAACAACAACAGCAGGGGAAAGAAAAGGCAGCTGCAGCAACAGCAAAAGAAAGCAGCAACAGTGGAGCAGCACAACGACAGCAATAGGGAGGAAAAGGCAGCTGCAGCAACAGCAGCTGCAGCACAAGCAAGGAAGAAAAGCAATGCAGCAACACAAAGTAAAGAAAGCAACAGCAGTGCAAAGGGAGGCAACAAGAATAACAAGTAGCAGCACTGCAAGTGCACAACAGCAGTGCAAGGCAAGTGCAAGAGAGCAATGCAGCAGTAGTGCAGCAGCAGACAACAGCAACAGCAGCAGTGGGGGAAGGAAAGCAAAACAGTGGCCAAAGGCCAAAGATGGAAGCAAACCAGAGAGGCAACAGAGTTGCAGGAACAGCAAAAACTAAACAGATTAAAAACTAAACAGCAACAAAACAGTGAACAAAAACAAAACAAAATGGAGCAAAGTGAAAGTAACACAAAGGCAATTAGCCTAAGGAAGGGGGGATGGTGAAGCTAACATGGAGCAAAACTAAGGCAAGAATACAGGCATACAAAAAGAATGGGAAGAGAATTAGCTTGCTATGAGCACTAATTTCTCCCAATGCTCAATCAACAGTGCAACCTAAGCATACACAAATAGAATGGCAAGATAATCAGCTTGCTATGAGCACTGATTTCTTCCATTGCACAATCAGTTCAATGCTTCAAAGGTATCTAGCCTAGCATTCCATCAAACTAACAGCAAATTAAACACATTAACATTACACAAACATCAACAAGAACATAACAAATTAACAGGATATGAAACCAAGCACATTAACAGTAACTTAAACAGGATATGAAAATACATGAAATTAAAACTAACACACATGAACAGAAATGAGTTTGAGCTGAAATTGAAAAGAGAAAAAAAACATTAACAGGACATGAAAGTCCTGGATGCTGGCTATTCCAAGCATAAAGTTTTTACATCACACCCACAGGGCTATTTATACCCACAAACCTCATTTCCCCAAAATACAAAATTAGGGTTCTTCACCCAAATCCCCAAAATCCAACAACACAGAAATTAGGTATTTGATTCTACCTAATTTGATAGTACAATTTGAACCCATGTTTTATCTTCTCTTCCTCCTGCTTTCCCTAACAGAAATTAGGGTTTTCTATAAAAATCCCCAAAAACCTAATTTGGACAGTTGAAATTAGGGTTTCGAATTTTACTCACCAAACATGTGATTTGACACTTCAATCGTCGACCCATTATTTTCCTTGTTCACCTGCTCCGTCCCATGCCTCAATTGCATCTTTCCAACTCGTCCTATTTTATTGATTTCTTCCCTAGGTTTTTAGAGAGAAATTAGGGGAGAAAACTATATAATAGGAGGCTAGAACAAGGGGGTAATGATGGAGAAAGATAGGGGTGATGATGGTGGAGGTGTGGTGGTGGCAGTGGAGGTGAAGAAGGTGGTGGTACGGTTCTGTTGAAGAAGGTGGTGAAGTTGCAGAGAGGAATGGGGGAGGTGAAGTCGATGGTTTGGGAGAAGGGTGCGTTTGGGTAGCTGGTATAGGGTTTGGTGCTCCAGTGTGTGGCGGCTCCATCGATTTTTGATGTTCAGCGAGACTAAACCGTAAGATGTGGAGCTGGTAGGTAGATCGGACGGTGATACGGAGGCAAGCGAGGAGCGACCGTCGGATGAAGGGATACAACGAAACGAACGGTAGTTGATGGAGTTAGGTACTGTAGTGTAAGGCGGAGATATCAAACTTCGATGCACAGCAAGGGAGCAACCGTTGGATTCAACTACCATCTAATCTGAAGGCTTGGAATTTCAGCGCTGTGGTGCTTGGCAGAGACTTCAGATTTTGATGCTCTATGAAGGAGCGACCATCGGATGCTTCTGAGAACTGATCTGATGGCTGAGAACGGAGGCGTTTTTGTGTGTAGAAAATGAGGTTGTGCGCACCATTCTTCGCGGTTTCCTTGCGTGATTTCTCCCGGCTTTTTACTACTTTTCTGCTCTTTTTGCTCCGCAAGTCATCCAGACTTTATTTATTACCTAAAAATGCAAAATTAATTAATAAAAATATTTATTCTTGAAAACAATGAAAATACAGAATATGGGATAAAATGTATAATTAATGCATAAAAGATGAGTTAAATGCCAACAAAAAGGGATAAATATATACAATATTTGGCACTCATCAGTGTCAATGTTAGTCTCCAAGTTGAGCATACAACCTTGATTAGAGATATGATTTCTGACGGAGAAGGTTATTAACTGTTCTTCTTCACTAATCTTTTGTTTCTTATGAATCTTCATCAAGTTATTAATTGATTGCCTTTTGCTCACAGATTCTGAAAGTAGATATCGCGAAAGAATTGAGGAACTTGAAGCTGCAAAAGAGGAACTCGCAAAGAATCTTTCTTCTCGCAATGATAAATATTCTAGATTAAAGATCCAAATCAAGATCACTGTTGCGAACTTTAAGAATGATGCTATGCATTTTCACAATCAAACTATTCAAATGGTTTGTGATGACCATAGCATTCCTCATTCTGATTATCCTTGTATCTTGGAGGAGATCCCAAAGAACATTCCTAGTCTGACTATTTCTGATAGCGAAGCTGATGATGAAGAATCTGATGGTGATGAGGGTTCTGATGGCGATAAAAGTTCTGATGCGGACGAAGAAGGGAACAAGTCTGATGAAGATGATGAAGGATCAACTAAGAAGTAGTCTTTGTTTATTTCTTTAATCTTCTGTAATATTTGTACATTTATTCCTCCTTTTTGTATATTTGTGAATTCTTTTGGTTCTCCATATTCCTTAATATATGAGTTTCTTTCATTTTGACCTGCATTCATTAAAACAATTCTTCCTTGCAATACGGTTAATCAATATAATCATTAATTTTTTAATTTTTGCGTAAATCTGTCATGTGGAGACAAATAACATTTTCTAATTTCATTCATTCCCATACTTGCCTCTGTTATTTGTATCCAAATGGGAGATTTTGCAGAATTTTCTTATTTTGTGCCTCAACTTCGCAGTTGTTTATGTATAATTTCGCAATCATATGCAAAGTGAATTTTGATTCTTTTCAAAATCTCATCCCTGTTTGGTCTTATTTTGCCTTCCTAGTTAAAGGTATTATTATGCCACCTCTTGTCATTGCGACAAAATCGCAGGACGTCCTTGCACTTTCATGCAAAAACCCATTGATATTGCCTTAACTTTTTTCTTTTGTATTATGGCCTCTTCAGGAATGTTGCGACAATATAATAGGCCTAAATATTCTTGCGAAAATAAAGCCCCATTACATTGTCGTCTTGCGACGAAATCGCAGGACGTCTTCGCACTTTCATGCGAAAACTCATTGATCTCGTCTTATCTTTTTCTTTAGTATTATTGCCTTTTCAGGATTATTGAAAAAATATGATAAGCCTTGATACCCTTGCGAGTAAAAAGCCTCATGACATTTGCGTCTTAAGACACTTATCAGCTCCCTAGTGGAGGGTGCCGCCCTTATCTCCCCCCTGGTTGCCCCTTCAAGGAGGCGTACTTATACCATACAGGGTTAGCTCCTCCCATCCAGTCTTAACAACAACTAGTTGTTTTCACAGCCTCTTATCCCTTTTACCTATAGGGTTTATGGTTACGAGACTGCACCCTAAGTGGGGTTTTCTTCGGGCCGAGTGCAATATAAGTCAATACTTGTCACGAATGCCAAGGTACGCTCCATACGCCCCTGGCACTCTTGACTCATCTGTGTACCTCAGCGCCTTGATCAGATTCTGCACTCCTTGAGATAATCTTTATTACCTTAGTCGCCCAACCTAAGTCATATGCTTAAGCTGAGAATCCAAGGTGCCTCTCCCGGATGGGCTTTATTGACCCCAAATCTCCATGACTCAGGTTCCGGTGGTGGTGTAGCCTTTCCCTGAGCCATGCAACAGGTACCCCCTTATATGACGTACTTTAGGTCTTACAGTTGCCTCTTGCAAAATTGTATTCGCGAACTAGGGTGTATGCCATAAAGGTTCGCCCCTTTCTCTTTTGTCATTGTTCTCTGATTATCTTTTGTAGAATTCATTATCTCTGCGAGATTCTTGCACATCATCATATTGTATTTGCATTTCGCAATCTCAATTTTTTCATTCAATAAAATGTATTTTTGAGAATTTTATTTATTGCGAGAGTGTCGCAACAAATCAATCATACATTACCTTTGCTATCCTCTACTTCTTTATTATTTTCTGCTACTGTTTCCTTGGTAGTGGTATGTTCACCATTTTTGTATTCTGAGCTAGCATTAGTTTGACAACATCTCTTCTTCTTTTCTTTCGATTGCATCCACTATCAACCTCTCACTTCTTTGTGTCTCTTTGATTTTGTATCGCCAATTTTCCTTCTTGTTTTCTCTTCCTTCGTAGGATTCTACCTCAGTTTCGTAACACCTCTTTCCTTCAACCCAACCTCCATTTATGATTCCTACACCGCTGGGGTGAGGGAATTTGATGCACTGGTGGAAAGTTGAAACTACACCTAGAATCCCATGTAGCCAAGGTCGACCAATTAATGCATTGTAGGGTGATTCTACATCAACGACACAGAATAGGATTTCAGAAAATATTCCCTTCAATGGAATTCGCATAGTAACCTCCCCTTTAGGCTTGTTGGCAGTACCATTAAAATCATTTATATTATATGTTGATGGTATAAGATCATCATCTCTTCCTCCCATAGTTTTATAAGTATGATAAAATAAGATGTTCACGGAGCTTTCAGTATCGATTAGAATCCTATTAGTTGCCCATGAATCTTCAGCTTCATCATCCTCATCTTCTTTTGATTTTGGATTAATTTCTAATTTTACTACCAATGGATTATCATGTACCTCTTCACCTTCGGGGATTTCTTCTGCGGTAAAAGAAATAATCTGTTTCTGCCATTCCTCCATAAGTTTCTTGCAGCTGATCAAGTCTTTGAATTTTGTTATTTCCACCACGATTGTAGAAATTTCTTTCTCTTTCATACTTCTCTTGATCTCGGCTTCCCATAGCCACCAGTTTCTGTTGATTGTTGCCCATCACCTTTTCTTGTTGTACTTGCGAAGTGCTCTCCACTGTGTTTATTAGTTTGGGTAATAAGCTTGCATTCGCTGTTTGTGAACTGGTGTTCGCAACCGGATATGATTCCATTTCATTTTGCCTTTCCTCTAGAGCAATATATTCTTCCTGAAGTTCTCGCAATTCAGTCATTGTGATTGTATTCTTGACTCTGAAAATTTGGATATACAATAGGTTGGTTGCAAACATAGCATTGATAAATGATAAGATATCCCTCATCTACACGGCCAGCCATTTCGCTACACATAGTCCTCCATCTTTTAGTTAGGTGCTTCAAACTTTCGCCAATCCTTTGTTTTAATCCAAACACGTCTTCAATACCAGGTCGCGAAGAATTATTACTTATATATGCCCCCAGGAATGTAGTCTGCAAATGATTGAAGGATGTTATTTTATTCTTTGGTAGACCTTCGAACATTTTAACGCCTCCCCTGTTAAGATGGATGTGAAATACTTGCATAATACAACATCATGATTTTCCCATTGCAACATGCACCTCACGTAGGCTTTAATGTGTTGAATTGCACAAGTTGTTCCATCAGAAATGCTGGTTAATGCGGGCAAATTGCATTTCGGTGGTATTCCTCCTAGTTTTACTTCCCTTGTAAATGGAGTTTTCGCAGCTTCTTCTATAGATTCATCCAATTGTCTTCTGCCTACTTCTCCTCTATTAGTTAGCATTCCTCTCCTTTCTTCTAATTCTTTTAAGATTTGTTTATTTACACCTGAATTTTGATCCATTGGTCTTTTTAATTTCGCCTCTCTTCTTCTGCGTTCATATCTCGCGAAATTTTGCATTTCTTCTTCATCATCTTCATCTCGTCTTCTTCTGCGATTCTCTTCCTCATCTCTATCTTGAATTCGCATATGATGATGTCTCTCATTTTCCCCTCCATGATTTTGTTCATTTCTCATCAATTCCATTCGCTGTCATTCAGCCATTCTCTGTACTCTATCATACTCTTCATTGATATTACCGTTATTCCGATTTTGTGTTCGTCTTCTTTCTCGGTTGTCGTGATTGTTCTGGCGAATTGTTTCCTGAAGCTCTCGTTCTTCCATTTCCGCTCTCAATCTTTCACGTTCGCAAATTAAACGTGCTTGTTCATCATAATGTCTTTCAATTTATTCTTCGATTGTTTGTTGATTTCTATGAGCTTCTCTCTCATGTAAAATTCTCCTTCCTTCCTCTCGATTCTCTTCTCCATCTTGATTATTTTGTCCCTGACGTTGTCTGTTCTCTTGATTTCTATCATTCTGCCTATCATCAAAAGTTTCATTTTGTGGAACGTAACGATCATCCGTCCTTTCTCTATTTTCGCGATGTTCTTCATCAGGATTTGATATTTCTTCTTGAATGTTGTTTCCGGTATTAATTGTGGGTGAATTTCGCCTCATCTCTCTTCTAGTCGATCTTGAATATGATTTTGTAATACTTCTCGATCTTCTACTCCGTAGTCTCATATTTTTCGTCCCCAATTCGTGATTTTGCCTTGTTAAATTCGCACATTTTTCTGCCTCAACTCTTCTTTCTTCATGTATTCTTCGTCTGAATGTGTCTAATGCTCCAATTTCCTCATCTCCATGAATTATTTCTTCATCTGCCTTGATTTCTCTTTACCTGTCTATGGTTTCTGGTTTCTTGCTCTTCTTCTACTTCTTCTGCTGAATTTGATTGCCAAGTGTGTATACTCACCCTATCATAATCTGTATTCCTCCCTTGTATTAGTGTTTGTTGAACTGGTGGTTGAATTTGATTTTATCTATTATGTCTCATTCTAGTAGATTCTCCCATTTCACTTCTTTCCCTTCCAACAATTCTCTTGCTTTTTCTAACAGTAGTTGGTTGTTCTGATGTATTTCTTCCTCTAGCCATTTCTTCAATATTAATGAATTGCAAGAGATTATGTAAAATTCTTAATTAATCACTCCAAATCTTCACAAATATCAATATTAATCTTCAATTTTTTCTATAATAATCTTCAATCTTCAATCTCATCCCTGTTTCTAGCGCCATTATGTAGTGGCAGGAAATCCTACACTACACCCCTCACAAGATTTCATTAACATTCAACTCATTTTAGATTTACAATCTTAATTTTATTGATGAATCTTTGAACAATCTTACAAGAAAATATAAAGGAATCGAGAATAACCACTGCTTTAGATTTTCTCTCTCCTATTTACTTGCTTCTCAATCAAAAAAGCTCTCTCTCTTCCTTACAGCTGATCGGTTCTTTATATAGAGTTTTACATAGTGGATGACAGCTAATCTAACCATTATTTTCGGATATGGCTTGCGACATTCTCGCAATCTTACAAATGTTAATCTCGCAAACTCTCTAATTTTCGCAGGACCATCACATTTTTCTCATGATTTAGCTGACGTCGTTTATTATTTCGTTTCTAAAGTTATTATGTGACACTGCTGTGTTGTGTTCTTAATAATTTCGCTGAGTCATTATTGCTGCGAGATTCTGATCCTACAACCACAAATGTAGAAAAACCCAGGACCTAGTCCAGATTGAATACACAATGTATTAAGCCGCTACAGACACTAGCCTACTCCAATCTAACTTCGTACTGGACTGTAGTTGAACCCCAATGAGTCTCTCAATGATCCAAGGTACAGTTACACCCCTACGCCTCTAATCTCAGCAGGATACTACGCACTTGATTCCCTTAGCTGATCTCACCCACAACTAAGAGTTGATACCACCCAAAATCGCAGGCTTTAAAAATAAACAAATCTATCCCACACAGACAAGTCTATCAAAGGATCAATCTGTCTCCCACAGAAAAACCCTAAAGTTTTTGTTTCGTCTTTTGATATATAATCAAAGTGAACAGAAACCAATTGATAATCCGGTCTTATATTCCCGAAGAACAGCCTAGATCAATCAATCACGTCACAACAATCTTAATCGTATGGTAGCGAAACCAGACGTCGTGGAATCACAAACGAGGAGATGAAGATGTTTGTGATTACTTTTTATATCTTGCCTATCGGAGATATCAAATCCAAAGCCAATCAATCTTATTGTACTCGTACTATAGAAGATGCAAGATCAGAACACACAACTACGGTAAAAGTAGTATCTGTCTGGCTTCACAATCTCAATGAAGTCTTTAAGTCGTTAACCTGGTTTTAGAAGAAAAAAACCAACGGTTAAAGGAGAACCGACTCTAGCACGCAAACTAGTATCACAATTGAGGTGTGGGGATTAGTTTGTAGAGTTGATAGATGTCCCCTTATATAGTCTTTCAAATCAGGTTTTCGCGTTGCTCACAAAGCAAACACTATCCACCGTTAGATGAAAACCTGATTTAGATTCAAGCTAATATATCTCAACCGTTAGATCGAAATCTTAGCTTGTTATAAACAAATGAAATGCACGCTTCTAGGTTTGTTAACCGTACCCAAACGTGTACATTGTTGGTTCAATAATAGTCAACCAAAAGGTTAGCCCTTTGAGCATTTCATACCAACCATTTTCTTCTTCACCATAACTAGTTCAAATGACTCATATGAACTAGTTAGAGAGTTGTTCAATTGCAAGGAAATCTCATGTACTACACAGAACACAATTGAAGCAAAGATGATTTGATTCACATGAATCGGTTCATGAACTTTATAGCCACGGTTTGCAAAAGCATTCCTTAGTATTTATAAATTAAGTTCAGAAATCATCTTTAGACATATAACCTACACAAGTTCGCAGACTAGGTTCGCGGACTTAAAAGAACTGTAAAGAGTTTACAAACTCCAGCAGAAATTCTCGGGTTTGAGAACTTCGCCAGTTCGCGGACTTGGATCATGCAAGCAGTTTGTTAACTCAGCAGAAATTCTCGGGTTTGAGAACTTCGGCAGTTCACGGACTGAGTTCGCGGACTTGGCTACTATCCATTTTCTAGTATAGGACTTATGAAGATATGTGTTTCCACAACATACTTATGTCCATTATGGATATGTAATCTAAACTCTCATTTCAATCATTGAAACATTCTTAGAGGACGTTATATAGTTGTTACACTATTTCTCGTCAAAGCAATTTTCAAAGTGATTGAAACATATCATGACTTGGGTCACTAGGTAAAGAAAAATATGGTCGAAGTGAAACGCTTACCGACACATATTTCGAGATATAGATAGGCGAGATATACTCGGATCGAAATACCAAATGTGTATAATCTAAGTCTATATATATAGCATACGACTTTTGTCTCAAGAAGTAGGAGATAAAATAGATAGACTTTTGAGTGACAGATAAGTTCAAGTCTTCACATACCTTTTTGTCGAGAAGTTCCACCGGTTTCTTGAGTAGTTCTTCCACTTGTATGATGAATCGCCATGAAGTACTTGAGCTCAACTACACTTACTATCCTAGTCCGAGACTTAGCTATAATAGACTAGAAATCAAGACTTATAGTTTTGATCACCAACATTGAAAAACATGCTTGATATAGCAATGCATGCGAGTTTGACCGAGAAGTGCTCTAACAAAGATAACTGTTATTTTTGCCACGTGATCCTTGAAAAACCACTTTTCCAGATTTATCAACACTGTCATATCCTTTATCATTGAAGACAACCTTATGTCCATTTGTCACAAATTTGACTAACAGAAAGCAGTTTAGCAGTCATACCTTTTACGTGTACGACATCATGTATTTCAGGAACTCCGTGAAATTTGATCGTCCCCTTCTTACTTATGTAGCAACAACTTCCATCTCCGAAGGTTACTGGTCCACCATCAAAATCACTTGAGTTGGTAAGCCACGAGAGATCCCCAGTCATGTGTCTGCTACATCCACTATCAAGAAACCATTGAAAGGGTGTTTTTAACTTTAGAGAAAAGGCTCCCATACTAGCACTACTAACTATATTTGGTTTTTGATAGTATTGAATGTCTTTTAAGAGAAGACTAAAGTTGTAAAGTTTTCTTATGAAGATCACCTCCAACTTCTAATCTTTTCTTGAAAAGAACACACGCGTGTTGAAAGTGATTACGAGCACCACAAAACAAGCATGTCCCAAGATCCTTATCCTTGTTCGAAGAAATCTGAGCACTATCAGGTTTCACAAAGCCTAGACTTCGTTTGTTACCTGATTTATGGCAATTCTTTAAGGAAGAATTAGAGGATTTATTTAAAACCATTGAAGGAGATTTTTCATAGTTCAAATCCTTAAGCTTTGCAATTTCTTCAGCAAGATCATAGTTGATCCGGATTTGATCATCTAACCTCTTTTGAATGTCAACTACCTCTTCAGCATGTTCTTGAAGCACGAATTTTTTAATATGTACTTCGTGATGAAGATCATTAAATTTTCTTGTCAAACAATCTATTTTGACACAAAGAAAATTGATGAGTTTCTTTACATTAGGATTCTCAACTTTATTGATGGTTTCTAGAACACATTTAAACTTGAGTTTACCTTTTCTGGTGAAGCGTTTTCAGTGAATATGCTTTCCATCATCAGATAGCTACAAACAAAGACTTATGCAGTCTTTAATGTATTTTCCTGCTCTGATACCAATTGAAAATGCGGGGGTCTAACAACCACACCCAACAATTCCGTTTGGCAATCTGAGAGGACTTACTCCAATAAACTTTCTAGAGAATCAACTAGACAGTCAGACTCAATCTAGAATAAAGTATATCAAATAGTTTAATATATCTAACTCTTAATTCAAACTGCAATCAGCAAATAGAAATCTGTGAGCCCGATTGAATATAAGAGGAGTTACTTGAACGGTACCAAAGACCAATATTCAAGTGTCAATAAATGTAAATCAACAACCAAAGGTTGGATATTCTAGTTGATTGATCTTAATGCACAACCTGTGATATTTCAATTATATAACAAAATATGATGCAGAAACGAAATAACATAGACACCAGGATTTTGTTAACGAGGAAACCGCAAATGCAGAAAAACCCTGGGACCTAGTCCGGTTTGAACACCACACTGTATTAAGCCGCTACAAACACTAGCCTACGACCAATTAACTTCAGAGTGGACTATAGTTGAACCCTAATCAATCTCACACTGATTCAAGGTACAGTTGTGCTCCTTACGTCTCTGATCCCAGCAGGATACTACGCACTTGATTCCCTTAGCTGATCTCATCCATAACCAAGAGTTGCTACGACCCTGTTTGAGGGTAATAACTGGTTCTGTTGTTTTTGGTAAATTGGGTGTGTTGATGAGAAACGAATTCAAACCCTAAACAAATGCACTGCAGGGGAAAACTTTCAGATTCGAGAGGTCAATCTGTAAGACTCTGGCCTAAACCAAGAAATGGTCGTTCCAGATTCAATTCAGTCACAAAGTGAAGGAGAAGGGGTTGATCTTAGGGAGGTAAGAAAAGAAGGTGTTTGAGATCAAAATGTTGAATTATGAAGGTGTGGCTATTTTATGACTTGTATCAGAAAAATGGTTTATGTCTACTTGTGTTGATAACACTTGTGTTGTTGTTGTCGAAATAGGTTCAAAACCTATTTACACAAGTCATTTGAGCGCAACCCTGATCTCGTAGGAAGTGGAGAAGTTAAGTAGTGCGGAAGGTGGTCCGACTTTCCTGACACTTTCTCGTAATGGGCGCGTTGCACGACGCACGCTGTAAACCGCCATACCGATACCCCAGTGATTATCCCCCAGTTTTGTGACATGTTTGATGTCTCGAGTGAATGGGTCAAGTCACGTGACTTGCCTCTAAAATCAGCACATAATGCTTTTAGGTTAAATAACAAATTATTTGTAAAACCGATATTTATAAAGCACTGCTTATAATCTATGTATGTAAACTTTCGGATAAGCAGCTGAAAGTAATCAATGTGTTAGAAGAATCGTTGTTTTTTGAGCTTGATCGAATCAGTCACGGATTAAGCGTCTTAAAAGAAGCACGACCGACCATCTTTGGGTAATCGTTTGAGGACCCTATGGTCGAGCTGTCACTTGGTCGATCGCTCCCTGTGGAGGAGGGATGGCCGGTGTTCACAGTGCTACTTTACTAATTTTCTAAAAATAATTCTACACCATCCAACTAGGCTGGCGAAGTTGGATGGACGAGATGATTTGTGGCAATTGCATACTACCGTTGACGCAACTTTAGGGTTTAGAGGGCCGCGCGGCCAACCCTTTTGAGCGAACGATTCAAGGCATCGAGTGTTAGTTCGAGCAGGTCGGTCGGTTACGTGTAAAGGTGAGTCGAAGATGATCACTTTGACATCTTCGGGGTCTCCTGAAATTAAATCTAAGACTCTCAACTAGGCCGACGAAGATGGATGGTCGTGATTGATTTGCGACAGTAGGGTGATAGGTGTCTAAAACACCTAATATTATATCTAGTATTTATGCTTTCTTTGCTATTATCTTTGTGAATTGCATCTCTTATATTTAGTTTTGAGTTATTAGGTACTTTGGAGTCATTTGAAACAAAAGAATGAGAAAACGTCCATTTGGAGCGAAAATGGCGAGAAGACCCATTCGCAGGCGAGTGATGGAAGCCAAGCCAACTGAGTTTTGTTCAAGTGACTACCATTGTTGGTGGCCTGGATCGTTTCAATGGGTGTCTTTAACAGTTTCACTCATTACTATACCTAAGCTTCAGAGATTGAAATCATTAGATTATATTTCTATTCTCTGTATGAAATTCAGAGAAAGCGTGGCGGTACATGGAGCCAGAAATGGAGAGATTCAGAGAGAATCATATCGAGAAGATGGTGATATTAATCAAATCGTGAAAGACAGAAGCTAGGGTCTGTATGGAATCTAATGCTGTTGTGAAGAAATTGATGGGATTTAGGTTACAGTTTGTTGAAGATGATTGATTGAAGATGTTGGTGTTGATTAAAGGGTATGATACTGCAGTGACAAAGATGGGTTCTTCTTGGGTTCGAATTGGAAGTTGTGATTTGGGTCAGTTCTGGTTTGAATTGGTAATGGTGGTTCAATGATTGATGTAAATGAAGAACAAGGCGGTAAGGGTTAGATCTGCAATTCTGGAGGCGAAGCTGTAACTGGTTTTGGCTCGGGATTGAACTGAAACAAGAAATGAAGAGCCTGAACTGGAACCTGAGATGAATGGGTTTGATTTGTTGTGAGCAGTGAATTGAACAAGCTTTTTGTTGAAGGGAGCTGTAATAGAGTAGTTATTGGTGGTGGTTACTGGAAATTGAGAAGGTGGAGGTTGCAGTTCTGTGGGTTCTGAGTTATGGGTGAATATGAATTGCAGTCGATGAAGTTTGAGCTGAAGGTGAAGTGGAGAAGAGTAGTTGTTAGTTGATGTTGTGCAGTCAGCTAGCTATGTTGCTGGTGATGGCAATTGAATGAGACTTGTAGCTGAACTGATGTTGCAGTATGGCGATGAAATGAAGCAGGAATGGGTTGTATGAAGTGATGTCAAGACGGAGGCAGTGATGAATTTAGTTGCAGTTGGAGCTGCTGCTCTAGTGAAGATTACAGGTAAAGCTGAGAGGAACAATGAAGTGGTGATAAAAGAACATGAATTACAAATCTGAGTGGTAGTCTGTGGTGAAACTGGATGAAATAGTAATGGAGTTGAATTGCAGATACAGTCACAGAAATGGTGATGCTTCTCAGGTGGTACAAGAGACAGATAGAGAAGACTCAGGTTTCAGTGAAGTAGATGAGCAGTTGGAGATGAACTCAAGTGCAGGCATGAATTGCACTGATGAGTCTGTGAAGCAATCTGGGTTGGTGATAGATCGATGGGTTCTTACCCATTTCGAGTTTACAGTGAGTGTAGAAGAAGAGTGCTCTGAAGGTATTGAACTGCAGATGCAGGTGTTGATGTAATGACCAGAAAAGGAGTTAAACTGATGTTGCTATCGTGCCGCAGTATGTATGACTTACATGGAAGGTGGTGAGACTGAGCTGGGAAGTGCAGTTGAACACATACAAGGGAAGACTGAGATCGTGGTGGAGGTGCTGCTTTGATGGCAAGAACATGATTGATGTTACAGGTGACATGGTGGTACTATAATACGGTAAAGAATGGCATGAAAACCTAGATGTATGTTTAGGATAAGGGATGGTCCGGGTGATTGCAGGTGCAGCTGTAATATGATGGTGGTTGGCTTTGTGTCGAGGTATTGGAGTTGTTGTGCTGCAACATCTTCTTAGCTGGCTATGTGTGGATGAACTGACGTTACTGCAATGGCAGTGGCATTGAGACTTGTTGAGCTTGGAGCTGAGATGTTGAGCAGATACAAGGAACATGAGTTGTGGCAGGTGTTGGCTAGGAATAATGAGCTTAATGGATTCTGATGGCTGCAACAGCAGTGTTGATGCTGAAAGAAAGCTGAAATGGTGCTGGATATGCTTGTACAGGGTGTATGGAACTACTTAGATGAATGTTTAGGGCAGGTACAACAGTTGTAGGTGCATGTTGAGAATGTAGAGAAGAAATGAGAGCTAAGAAGATGTTGGATGAGCTAATGTTGGCATTAGGGATTCAACTGATTGCAGGTGGAACTATAGATGTGTATGGTGCAGCACTGAAGCTACATCATGGTGCAACAGTGGGTTGGCCTGGCAAGATGGCCTGCAAGCTTAAGTCATGACCAGTTAGACCCTGACTCAGCTGAATTGTCTTGACTCAGTCCTGACTTAGAGCTTACTCCTTTGACCGTTATGTTTGACCGGTGACCAGGTAGACTTTGCCAGTCACCTCAGCTCTTTTCCGGTCACTTCTCCGGACAAGTTCCAGCCATTTTACCAGTTTTCCGGCGACAACTTTTGGGTTATAATTTCTACATGGATATTTTCATATATGGACTTGGTGGCCCACATTGGATATGGGTTTTTGGAGGATTGACCTAGTTTTAGAAAGAGGAAAAGCTACCAAAAGGAAAGATTTTTACAACTTTGGAGATCAAGTATTTTCTACTTGGAGCTTTGGAGAACGACGACTAGGATTTTCTTTCATTTTTTTCTTCTTCTTCATTTCATTATTGATTATGATTATGATGAACTCAAAAGTTATGAGTAGCTAAATACTATTATTGGTTATGGGATAAAGTTGATTTCACAAATGATATTTGATTCAATGAATTAGTTTTGTCTCAACTTTATTGTTTACGATTCACAATTAATAGTGTTATATAATTTGAATACTTGTTAGGTTGAGTCCGGAATCAATCCGATTTGCATTCATTTCTAAAGCTATATTAGGATTTTCAATACGAAAAAGTTGTTTATCCCTGATTCTAAGTAGCATAATTGATAATTGTGGGTAGTGCTTGTAGTGATATATCCTACTAGTCACAAGTGAATCATAACTTTTGTTAAAACGGATTAGTGCTTTTACACGTTCGTTTGCATGATTAGTCGTATTCCGTAGAACTTAGTGCTTTTAGGGAGTTAAACTTAATTGTGCTTTTACACTTTAGGTTGCTTTCTAGGAAGAATTCACATATACATCTTTTAATGTGGTTGTGATGATATCAGGGAATTAGCGGGATATACTTGCGATCAAGGTATCCTAGGACTTTTAGTAAATGAGAGATTAAAATATCAATTCTAGTCATTGATTAAAATATATGTTTGTGAATGATCTCGTGACCAATATCTTCTCTTTATTGATTACTCAAAATATTTTAATGCTTTCTATTATTTTTATTGCTTTTCTAAAACAAAAATCCCTCCTTGGTTACCAAAAAACTGAAATTTTATAACAACAAAAACCTCTATGTGGGAACGAACTATTTCTTACCACGTACTTCATTTATATTTAGTAGAGTGAGAAAGTGAAATAATTTTTGACGCATACGACAGCGATCATAGGGCGTTGCCGCAAACGCATTTTTAGGGTTTTCAAAGCAGCGCGTTCACCCTACTTTGGGCGAATGATTTGATACCCTCTGGTTTTTCTGTTGACAGGTCGATCGACCAAGGGAGGAGTTGGTCCAACGGTGAACACGTTGGCACCTTTTTGATCGCTCGAGATGCGATCCAAGCCGTCCAACTAGGTCGGCTAAGTTGTACGGATGCGATAGGTTTTGAGGTCATTTTTGTCGGTCTCAGCTCGTTTGAGCTATTTTCAACTAGCGCGAACACCCATGTTTGGGCTAATGTTTGAAGCTCTTGTGAATGAAAAAAATAGGGTTCGATCGACTAGGGCACTAGTGGGCCCTCCGGTGGTAGATACAATGATTTCCTAATTCTGATAGGAGTAGGCTATGCTTGTTGGATAGTGCGACCAGATTGTGTGGCCGTGGTCGTTTCTGAGACTGATATTAACAGTCCAGATTTTTTCTAAGGAGTTAACATGTGTTCGATCACGCTAACTTTATTTAAAAAAGTGTGTGAACACGTTGATCTCTTTGTCAGAGAGCGATGTAGTTTGTATGAGTATTTTTGTGCAGATCCCAACACTAGCACTTCGGGAGATTCATGCTACTCTGCTGAGAGTGTGAATTGATCGTCATGTCATGTCAATATTGAGAGTTCGGCTGGGAACATAGCATATGAAAATACTTGGAAAGACATGCGTTAGTTAATAATACTAGTAGAAAATAGAATTCACAGAATATTTGGGATTGCTACTACGTGCACCATTCTGAGTGAATTTCATATATATACTAAGTTTCTCAATACATATATAAGTAAAGAGGTTTGAACACTCATTACTTTTAAATGACCTCTATTCCTTTGCAGGGTTACAACGCTAAATATAGGGTTTTACGATTTTGACCCTGAACTAAAAGCCACCATCAACATACCCAAACTCGAAAACTTGATAGACAAATCTTTCTCACACAGAAAAGTCTATAAGATTGAATAAATCTGTCTCCCACAGGAATACCCAAGAGTTTTTGTTCCGTCTTTTGATAAACCAACATGAACAAGAACCAATTGATAACCCGGACTTATATTCCCGAAGAACAGCCTAGTATTATCAATCACCTCATAATAAACTTAATTGACTAGCGAAACAAGTTATTGTGGAATCACAAAATGTTTGTGATTACTTTTCTATCTTGCCTATCAGAGATATAAAATCTCGAGCCAATTATTTCAATTGCACTCAACACGATAGAAACAACAAGATCAGATCATACAACTACAAAGATAATAGTTGGGTCTGGATTCACAATCCCAATGATGTCTTCAAGTCGTTAACCTACAGGGTCTCGATAAGAAACCTAAGGTTAAAGGAGAATCGATTCTAGTTATGCAACTAGTAACACACAGAAGGTGTGGGGATTAGTCTTCCCAGTTGCTAGAGTTCTCTTTTGAGCTGAAGGTGTGGGGATTAGTCGATGAAGTTTGAGCTAAAGGTGAAGTGGAGAAGAGTAGTTTTTAGTTGATGTTGTGCAGTCATCTAGCTATGTTGCCGGTGATGGCAATTGAATGAGACTTGTAGCTGATCAGAATTCGCTTGTACTTTCTACAAAAGTGTTAAAATAATGTCATTAGCCAAATATTGAGTCCTAGCTAATTTAAATATGGGTATAAAATATAGCATTTACGTGCTTATCAACACCCCCGCACTTATATTTTTCTAGTCCTCGAGCAAAACAAAGAATGTATCGGCTGCACAGCTGGATATGAAGAGTGTTGTATGCTAAACAGCGAGACGGATCCACTAAACAGTAAGACATTTAGTAAGACCGAGAAATGTCTGCTAAAAAAACAGCTAGACGAAACCACTAAACAGTGGTATGGATATGTCTGTTAAACAACTAGACGAAACCACTAAACAGTGGATATAGATGTCTGCTAAACAGCTAGACATAAAGACCCGCTAACCAGATGATCACATCATGCAAATTTCTTTTTATTTTTTTTAAGACCCGCTAAACAGCTAGTCATAATTATATGCATTTTTTTTTGTTTTTTTTTTTAAATAATGAAAGCGAAAACCTAAGAAAAACTCGAAAAGGTTAACCACTCCACCACACTTAACACATTGTCCTCAATGTAATTGAGTCATCCAACGTAGAAATTAAGATGGGAGCTTCATAAAATGCAAATAAACAAATAAAAATAAACCAAGAAAATAGATGTACCTACTGGAATGTAGAAAAAAGATCACCATAAATTAACAACCTGAAAACTTGGGGATCAACCCAAAATACAATATTTACAAATGACAGCTTCACACTTATGTCATGAAAACGCGGAGACACTAAAACTATCAAAAAGAAAAAGTTATCTCCAAACCTGGTTTTTACTTCACAAGGAAGTGCATAAAGAACATAATATGGGGATACTCTTTGGACTGGCCAAATCACAATTGGCTCATGCACGGTATGAGGAATAGGCAAGTCCTCTGGGTATTTGGATGCAAAATGATCCAACAAAACCTTAGAAGCACACAATTCTAACTCTAAATTAGGTAACTTTTGGAAGTCTAGGGGTCTAGAAATAACCTGTAAGTCGTGTGATGATCTTGCGAGATATATTTTTATCTATGGAACTAGGTAAATCATCCACACAAGCATCCACATGGGAATCTATATGTTCTGTCTGGGACAGAGAGTCACTACAAGATTCATCATCATCGATAAATAATTTTTGGCATTCAAGAACTCTCAATCTTTGTTCCAAACTAAGTGGTGTGTGTTTGTAATACTTCTCATATATCATTAAAGGAGATTCTTCACTTACCTCATGTGGAGAAAAAACTCCATACCATTACCTATGCATATATTCACCAAGCGTCATCTCAGATGAGGTTGCCTGATAATTTGCATTTCTACGCTTATATTCTGCCAGTGTCATCTTAGGTGACGTTTCCTGAGAAAGAGTCATCATCCTCGAAAAGGTACCTGAAATAAAATTCTAAAAAAGAAAACAAGTCAAATGGAACTAAAAATAAAATAAAAAGATTATACATACTATTTACAAATCAAAAATACTAATCATAATATTACACAGTCGCTCCCCGGCAACGGCGCCAAAAATTGATAGGATCCGGAGATTCCTATTTGTAATAAACCGCAATCGCACGGTGTCTAACTAGTAGACAGAGTCAAGTACGGATCGTTCTCACAAGGAGCGATGGAAATATCAATAATCAGTATTCTTAATTAACTAACCAACAATAATGTTTTTGGATTTTTGAAAGAATAATAACAGAAAAATAAACTAAAGTTACAAAATGAATTCAAAGGAAGGGTCGGTAACCAGGAATATGAAGATGTTAGGGTTCCAGGAATTCGTTGCAGGCAAATTACTCGTATTCAATCACAAAGGGTCTCAAGTAAACTCATGTAGAGCGGCAACCTAACTACTCATACATGGAAGATATTGCATTTACGAATTGTTGACAAGAATCATCAAAAATGAAGTATTTGTTCTCACCTAAAAGTAGAATCTCTAAGCACTAATCATACATGGCATGAAGAGTCAAGGAATATTGATAATTCAATTATTACTTAGGTTCAATGAGTTTTTCTACTAATCCAACAATGAACTATACATGGCATAGCACATGAAAAATCTAGCTAGAAACTAAACATTGATAGAGAGACAAAATTATTAAATTTTAAGTTCGATTGATAAAGAACCCTTATTCATGAGAAAAAATAAATCCTACAAATTCATCATTTCACCCTAACATGGAATTAGATAGCCATGGCTTTCTTAAAAAGCATAAAAAAATATGGATGTATAATCCTAGCTAATCAAAAATGGAGAAAATAAGCTTCAAACCCTAAGATCCTCGGCGGCTCTCCTTCTGCTTGTAGCCGCGCCTCCTCAAACTGGAACTCCAAAAACCGGCCTCCTCCTTGAGTTTCTGTTCGTGTATAATATATACTCCTCAAATAAGACCTAGCAGCTGCTTAGGCCCAGTCCATCAAACACCCACATGCTGATTTCCAAATCCAGGCCCTTCAAAATCTGAGTATTCCCTGGATCCGACTGCAACACCAGCACCAGTTTCCACTTTCTGACCGTAACCTCCACGTTCAGCTCCTTCTCTACTACAGACAACACCCATTGCCTGCGGTGATTGTAGCCTTCTCAGTCAGCTACTATTGCCAGGCCATATGTACCTTCTTCCATCCGCAACAATCATCTCCAATCCACCAACAAAAGCTCTTACTCGAGCTTAACAACTCCATTAGTCGACCATAACATCACTTCCATCACTTCCATCGACTGTCAGCAGACTAACTCGAACAACAACCATCTTTATCTATAGTTTCCGTGAATAGTATCTCCATGCCTGCAGTTGGATAACGCAGATACAATCCATCATCACCGGCAAAACTAACTCGTCAAGCTCCTACCACTCCTCCGAATCCAAACCCTGACCGTCCAAGCATAGTACCCATCCTCAATTCGATCAAACATCACATTTCAAGTATTTCTTTTCCATCCGATTAATGCTCATATTCTTCCATGGTTATCACTGTAGTTCCACCACCAGTAACAATTGAATGCGACCTTAATCTATTTCGATCGACAAACCAACACCAGTTTCCCAGCAGCACACAAAATCGATGCAGCCAACACCATCATCTCAACTATGGAACCAGCTTCTCAAACTTGCCAATCGAGTCTTCTTTTGGTAGCACCGAGAACAAATCTCAATGAGTATCGACTGTCCATTTCTCCTCACTGTATTTCAGTTCATAGCTCCGATCAACCTGAACCTCTAAGCATCTCCACCAGTTACAGTTCAATCCATACCCGCATCTCAATGACTTTCCATTCTGTTCTTTCATTCACCAGTAACACAGTTCAATGTACGATCCAACTCCAACAACAGAGCTCTAACTTGGTTGCTGCCATTTATCATACAATTCAGGCCAGTATGACCCCATACCAATCACTTCAAGCCACTAATTCCTCCATATTCTTGTCATCTCAGTCACGTCCACCTCTCCATGCAGCGTCCGTCATAACCTCAACTTCTCTGCCGTTAACCACCAGTGGCAACAGTTCACAATTTCGACCACAATAACGTCAAAACTCCATCACCACTAACTTGAGATCAAAACCAAATGATCCTCTTGTCTTCTTTCTTTGTTTGCTTCACTCTAATACGACAAAAACTCATAATCCTCTCCCTCTATTGAATCGATCTTGACTTCATTCCCATACTGTTGATTAGTCTCTACCTAGTAGAGTTTCACGTGCCTGCTCGAATGAAGAAACACAATTCAGTTTGTGTGTTGTCCCTGACATTGAGTAACTGGCCATGTCTCATCATTAGCAAGGCCCGAGTGGAGTTGACGTGCTTTTGTCGCAAATGCAATTTAATCTCCAACTTAGCAGTTTATTTTTCGGATGATCAGAATTCGCTTGTACTTTCTACAAAAGTGTTAAAATAATGTCATTAGCCAAATATTGAGTCATAGCTAATATAAATATGAGTATAAAATGTAGCATTTACATGCTTATCAAAGTCTCCACATACGTTTTTGTCGAAGAAGTTTCACAAGCTCCCCTTAGTAGTTCTTCGTCCTCAAGAAATGAACGTCGAGAGATCTAAGCTCAACTACACTTTCTATGTCCCAGTCAGAGACATCTAGAAATATGTTAGAAATCAAGACTTATAGTTTTGATCACTAACATTGACAAACATGCTTGAGATAACAACGCATGCAAGTTCGACCGAGAAATGCTCTAACAGCTACCATTGTGGAAAATTTGGATATTATAACACTAATTGTTGGTTTAAGCTGAATAAGAAGTCGGAGAAGGCAAAATTTGTAGAAATTGAGGAACCAGAAAAGTTTTTCCTTTTTTGCAGTATTTCGCAAGAAGATGGTGACAGCAAGAACACTTGTTTTCTGGACTCTGGTTGCAGTAATCATATGTGTGGCGATAAGGAGTTGTTTTCCTATCTTGATGAATTTGTTCGTGGAGTAGTGAACTTTGGGAACAAAGCCCAAGGTTCCCATTTTAGGCATATATCAATAGCGACAACTACCTGCCATATTGTTTCGCGGAATGCTTTTACATTTTCAAAGGGATATCAATGAAGCTAAATGTAATTAATCTCTTTAAAGACAAATTGTGTTGTGAAGCATCTTTTAATGTTTTCGAAACCTCCAAATTGTGTGGTTATGTTTTTGACAAGTTTTGAAGACACTTAAAAGTTCTTTCAATATGTCAATGTTGATAAGGTAGTGTTTGTGAGGATATTTAAGAAATCCCATTGTGGGTTTTTAAGTACTGTCTTTTTCATTACTATTGAAATTTTTTTGATTCTGCACCATCTATAAGTAGTCACTTTCATTACTATTTCAATTTTTCTTGAAAATCCTTCAAACTTTTTTTTCTTAAAACATACATAACAACCAACATGTACTCATCACCCTATTTCAAGTTTGTTTCTCGCCTATTGGTTGTCGGTAAAACATACTCACAACGACAGACGAGAGCTGCAAAGCAACGCGACCGCCGGCCAATAGGTGCATATAGTTATAACCTTCAAACTATTTCAAAATAACGCCTTCTCATTAAGAAGGCGACCATTGGCCAACAGGTGCATATAGTTGTAACCGTGCAACTATTTCAAAATAACGCCTGCTCATTAAGAACGCGACCACTGGTCAACAGGTGCATATAGTTATAACCGTCAAATTTTTTCAAAATAACGCCTGCTACGCGACCTTTGGCCAACATGTGAATTTCGCGAGAGATGTATATATAAGCTTTGCTCGTATCTCCTTGTAGAAATCTGCAATAAGAAAATCCTTAATACTTGTTATTTTTTGCTACTAATATTTCATCAGTAATTGTGATGGAGATGTTGCTGGAATTGACTACCGAGATATTACAGCGCCTCGAAACTACATATAGCATTTTAACAAGCAAAACGGTTTGCAAAGAGTGGAAGAATGGCCTTGCGGGCAAAAGAATTGGACTCCTTTTTGGTGTCACACACGGAATGGGGAAAGACAAAGTTACTCGAGTCTTTTATAGAGAACATATTAACGAGGAAGATTTCAACCTGATGGTAACATCCAACAATAATCACGTCCCGGATGAAGGTATCTATGAATGGACTAATTTACACCCAATAGTTGGATCCTGCAACGGTCTGGTATGTTTTTATGTTTCACACCACAGTATATAAGATCATGTTTACAGTATCAATCCAACAACGCGGGAGCACCTCCATCTTCCAAAACTAAGCATCCCAATTGCACGAGATCAAATACATTCATGGTATCCACGATACAACGTAATTGGGGGTTTCGGCTACTGCCAACGTACCAATTCGTATAAGGTAGTTCGCATTGACAGGGATGGTAAAGTTCAAATATACACTCTAGGAGACGAGAATGGATGGAGGAACATATGAGAGATTCCTTATACTTTTCGGAGTTCATGTGTCTACGCATGTGGTTGTATTTTCTGGAAGGATTGTTGTCAGTGGGATAGTGGCATAGTTTCTTTCAATTTGGACACTGAGACATTCCATCAACATTCGCGACCCCCGAACCGTATATATGGGAGTGAATTTTGGATAGTTTCTTACCCATCCCTTGGGATGGTCATGTTCGGAGATCGCCTTTTATTTTACTACATACATGAGGGACTTGATCAGGCGCCCCGGATAGATTTATGGGCTCCCATTTCCGAAGAAAATATTCATACATGGGTACCTGGCGCGGAATGGAATGGGATCACAAGATGAGCATTTTCTTGGAAGAGGATGGGGATGAATGGCCGACTTCTGACCCGGTAGCTTTTGGAAATAAAAACGACCTCTTATTGTGGCAGAATAGGCGTTTATTGCGTCACAATACACTCACCAGAACTTGGATGGAAATTTGGGGGACAGTACCGTCGGAAACATGGGTTCGAACTATTCCTCACATGAGGAGCGCAGTCTCATTGAAGAATTTTGTTGGAAAATATGAAAAATGTACTCATGATATCCATGCCACTAACACATTCCTTAGGTTATCTATGTAGTTGTTTTTTTTCCGTTGTTTTTGTTTTCATAAGTTTTGTTTTTAGTTTTTATATTGTGTAGATCGTCACTTCGTTAGTCGCAAATTCGCTGTATAACTATGATATATTTTCCAAATCATGTAAGCATTTCTGATTTGTGTCATGTTTCGTTAAACTAATCGCGTATTGGTTCAATACCATAGCAGTGACGTGTTGGCATCATCACGCCAGAAACTTCCATGTACAAACCTTTTACAGATCTCACCCCAAGAAGAAACGGGCAACTTGAATCAATACCAAAGAAATCTTTGTTGCAGGATCCTCAACCAAATAGTATATGTTCAAGCCCATAACATAACAGGATTTTTCAAGGAAATTCATGATTGAACAAGATTACCCATAAAATGGAAGGCCTTTTGGTTCACGGATGGTGATTGGTGAGGCATGTACTTTGTTGTTCGAAATCTTATGTACCACTAACCCCTCCTCCTTCTAATTGCTCTTATATTTTGAGGACCCGTACACAATAACATCTTTAGATTATGTCAAGCTCCTTTACCGGATTTACATAGGTTATACCTCTGAATTAAGGAGGCATCAACGCTGGTCTAGGTTCTCCTTTGTATGAGTGGATAAAGCAAGGAATTCCAACCTCTTGATGCTTGCTCCAGCTGTTTACAAGATAACTTGTGTTTTTCTTCTTCTACTTCCAAACAGACTTTTTGATCAATGACAATAGACATCTCTTGTTCTATTAGAGGTTAGGGATACATACGATTGATGTAGGAGGGGGGCATACGATCGATAATAACCGATATGAGTGATAAGTCATAGCGATAGCATGAGCGACAAGTCATACGGGAGAAATGGTTGGGTCATCGGCAAAATGCGCGATGATCAGATTAACCCATATCGCCATACAGATGACCCCTTCATAGCAATGGACAGAAACTTTGCGATGATCAGTTTCACCCATATCAAAATACGGGAGCAACAATATTATCATTGGTAGTATGCGCAGAGAGTTCATATAGAGATCAGATCGGTTATCATGGTTCATATGACCGATGATAATATTGCGCAAAGAGTTCAGACAGAGATAGGTGGGGGTTCTGAAAGATAAGTGTTAGAGCACTGCTCGGTCGAACTCGCATGCGTTGCTATTTCAAGCATGTTTGTCAATGTTAGTGATCAAAACTATAAGTCTTGATTTCTAATCTGATATAGCTAATGTCTCGAACTAGGATTGAAAGTGTAGTTGAGCTCAAGAACTCCATGGAAATTATCATACAAGACAAAGAACTACTCAAGGAACTGGTGGAACTTCATCGACTAAAAGGTATGTGGAGACTTGAACTTATCTATCACTTAAAAGTCTATCCACTCCATCTCCTATTTTGATACGTAAGTCGTTTTGCTATATAGACTTTGATTATACACATTTGCTATTTCGAGCCGAGTTTATCTCGTCTATCTATTTCTCGAAATATGTGTTGGTAAGCTTTCGCTTTGGCCAAGTTCATCTTTACCTAGTGACAAAAGTCATGTTATGTTTCAATCACTTTGAAAATGGCTTTGACGAAAAATGGTTTGTGAATAACAACTATATAGCGTCCTCTAAGAATGTTTCAATGATTGAAATGAGACTTTATATTATATAACCGATGATGGATATAAGCATTATGTGGAAACACATATATGTATGAGTCCTTATTTCTTAAACCAAAGTATGTGTACTTTGTTGATCAGGAAAACCGGAACAAGAGCTGTGAGCTCAGTCTGCGAAATGGCGGAGGTTCTCATCCAGAGAAAATATGCTGGAGTTTGTGAACTCCTTCTGGGAACTTAAGTCCGCGGACTAAGTCTGCGTACTTGAGTTGGTTATATCTAAAGACGATTGTTTGTGACTTATATTTATATTAACCAAGGAATGCAATTTGCAAACCGTGTCTATGAAGTTCATGAATCGATTCGAGTGAATCAAATCGTTTTTGTTTTGATTGTGTCTTACATACTTCTATAAGATTTATGCAATTGAACAACTCTCTAACTAGTTCATTTGAGTCATTCGAACTAGTTATGGTGAAGAAGAATAAGGTTGATATGAAAGTGCTAATATGGCTAACCATTTGGTTAACTATTGTTGAACCAACAAATGTACATGTTTGTGTACGGTTACACAAACCTAAAATCGTGCATTTCATTTGTGTGTAACAAGCTAAGTTTTTGATATAACGGTTGAATATATTAGCTTGAATCTAATCAGGTTTTCATCTAACGGTGAATATTGAACGCTTTGGTACTAAACTAACATTGATTGCAAACCCTGGTCTGGAAGACTATATAATGGAGAACTCTAACAATTGGGAAACATAATCCCCACACCTCATGTGTGATACGAGTTGTATTAGCTAAAGTCGATTCTACTTTAACCTTAGGTTTCTTCTCGAGACCCTGTAGGTTAACGACTTGAAGATTTCATTGGGATTGTGAAGCCAGACCGATACTACTTTCTCGTAGTTGTGTGATCTGATCTTGATGATTCTATCCTGTTGAGTACAATCGTAATCATTGGCTTGAGATTAATATCTCTGATAGGAAAGATATAAAAGTAGTCACAAACATCTTTGTCTCATGGTTTGTGATTCCAAAATATCTTCTTTCGCCGCGTCGATTAAGATTATTGTGAGGTGATTGATAATTCCGGGTTATCAATTGGTTCATGTTCGCCTTGATTTATCAAAAGACGGAACAAAACTCGTAGGTATTTCTGTGGGAGACAGATTTATCTATAACCATAGACTTTTTTGTGTAATAGAGATTTGTTTATGTAAGTCTTCGACTTTGGGTATTGGAAACTCTTAGTTGTGGGTGAGATCAGCTAAGGGAATCAAGTGCGTAGTATCCTGCTGGGATCAGAGACGTAAGGAGCGCAACTGTACCTTAGATCAGAGTGAGATTGATTGGGGTTCAACTACAGTCCAGACCGAAGTTAGTTTGTAGTAGGCTAGTGTCTGTAGCGTCTTAATACAGTGTGTGTTCAATCTGGACTAGGTCCCTGGGTTTTTCTGCATTTGCTGTTTCCTCGTTAACAAAATTCTGGTGTCTGTGTTATTTCTTTTCCGCATTATATTTTGTTATATAACTAAAATATCACAGGTTGTGCGTTAAGATAAATCAATTAGAATATCCAACCTTTAGTTGTTGATTTACATTGATTGACACTTGAACATTGGTATTTGGTACCGTTCAATTTATTTCACATAATAATTAGGCTCACGGATTCCTATATGTTCCAATTGGTGATTACATTGTGAAACACAGATATTAGAACTCTTTGATATACTTTGTTAAGATTGAGTCTAGTTGATTCTCTTGAAAGTATATTAGACTTAGTCCATACAGATTGGTAATCGAAATATTGGGTGTGGTTGTTAGACCCCCGCTTTTTCAATAAGTTTGTGTCCATTAATCTGAAGGGGTCATCCGTATGGCGATATGGGGTAACGATCATCGCGCATTTTTCCAATGATCCAATGATATTGCCCCCATGACTTGCCGCCCATATTCCCGCTATGACTAATGGTTGATATTTGTTTGTTGTCTTGTACAACAAAAGGACTTACGGGTCATTACGATGTTTCTTTTAACCCCTAATGGTAGAGAGTTCCTTAGTTCGCCAATATCAAATGGCACGTCCATGCGGGAGCAATATTAAAAAAGCCCGTCCCTGTCTGAACCATTACAACTTCTTAGAATCATATTTCGAGACTTTTAACAAGACAATCTTGACTTGAAATTTCTTCTTTATAAATATACTAGTAGAAGTTATATGACATCGTCTCATAAAGATAGAATGGTAAGATAGTGAGTAAAATAGAATGGTTTAGTCTTCACATACTTGATACAGAAGTTCTCCAAATATCTTCGTCGATCTTTAGTCTTCATGGGTGATGTATGATACTCAACTACCAAATTCTAACCTAGTCCAAGACTTGACTTAGTAGACTAGAAATCAAGATATAGATTTGATCATCTAATATTATCAACAAGCTTTATATATCAAAACTTGTGGGTTCAACCGAGCGTTGCTCTAATAATAGCTTCTTTAACCAGTTTTTGGTTTCTTTAGTTCATCATTTTTTCCTTCCCTTAAATGAATACAACCATTATTTCACAATATCCTTCAATCCAGAAGTGTTTCATCCCTTTATATCTAGCCCATTTAACTCCTTGCAGTTGAGCTAAGCTTCAGGTTTTTTTGCACATGAAGCCTTGTGTATTCCAGACTTAAATCCTCTTCCATTACTTGCATCATCTCGTAAAACTAGGCCAAACCCAACATTCATGGTCTCAGAAATCTAAGAAGCATCATAATTCAGTTTAAAGCAATTAAAAATTGGGGCTTTCCAATGGACATTTTGTATGGAATTTGAGATACTGCAAGCATTTTGATGATTCATGTTTTTGCCGTTGTTACTATAGAAATTCAAATATCTCTGAATTATTACAGAAGTTTGAAAAGAAGATGCAGTTTATTTTTCTAAAACTTTGTTGCATCTTTCCTTCCATATGTACCAACATTTAGTTACACTGATTTCAGTTACATCTTCACCTTGTACCTGCCAAAAATCATAGTGATCTTTGAAATACATAGCTACTGCATTATTTTGCCCACCCCCATAAAATGATGGAATCATCCATATTGTTTTAGCAAACCAACAATCAAAGAGTAAGCGTTGTAAAGACTCTATATTGTTTTTACAGTAAATACATTTATTATCTATGCCAGGCATATAGCGGTTCAGAATCTGAGTTACATGAACATCACCATTTAAGCATTTTCATAAGAAAAGCTTAACTCTTTGAGGCAGCTGTGCAGTTCAATTTTTTTTTCCAGAATAATTCTTTTTTAGTCTTCAACATTTTTTCTTCTACAAAATATTTCGTACAATGACTTAAATGTGAGATACCATCGTAGTTAGATTCCATCTAGGTTTATCGTGTTCTTAGATATCATTCCTATATAAGAACAACCTAATACTTAAAATAGATTGAGCAACTATGTGAGGAAAAGATGTTATGATTATTTTATGGTTCCACTTAATCGTATTAGGATTAATCATATCTGATAAAAGGGTTAACATATTGTTCTTTTCAGAATATAGTTGATCTAAAGTGACATCTAGATCAGGTATCCATTTATCAGTCCATATGTTTATGGGTTGTCCACCTCCTACGTCCCAACAGATATTGGGTATTAAACTGGTTCTAGAACATAAAATTGTATTTCCTCACATACCGGTTTGAATACTTTAACCCGGTTCCCTTACCACAGTTCCAAAATGGTTTGCATGCGAATATGCATACCTATCTGGATCACGAAATGATGGCTGTCGTAAGTGAAATCAAATTAAATCACTTATTTCTACACACTTAACTGGTAATATAATGGAAGCAAGGATGGTTCCCACGAAGAGCAGTGACTTTTAGTTGTCAAAGTGTCACTGAGGGAGGTTTTGATTTAGATTTGAAACTAACAAATAATAGCAATTAAAAATATTAATTTGTAAGTAGTAGAGAGAGATATGATCGAGGAATCCTTCTTCGTTAATAAATATTCATTGAAGTAGTATATTCATGTATTCATAAATAATCATAGATTATCACCAACCGTAGAATAACAGGTACGCTTAGCTATTCTCAAAATTCCTTAAGTCATCGGATAGCAGGTACGCTTAGCTACCATATTCTATCCGTCTGAACCACCTTGAGGTACGCTTACAAGATGTAATTCAGTTGAATGCTTTAGGGTTTGTGAATTTATGGTTTATCATAGTAGTTAGACTCAATACGCTCGGTCTACTTGCTAGGGTTGTGTTTACCCATGATTGCTTTACAGAATCCCTCTACAAGGTCTCACATTATCTACTTGTGTAAGGAATTATTCAACAATTACGGATATACAAACCCTTACTAGAAATATATTAAATCAATAAATATATTCAGTTGGCCACCTAAAAAATCTATCAATCTATCATAAATATTCAAAATAGTAAACACAAACGATAATCATATGAATAAATCAAAATAGATTCGTATACTAAATAAAATCTTGTTTAAAACTTAGAATTCATCCTCAATTAATAGGTGTTTAGCTACTCATGGATGTAGAAACATTCATGATATACATATAATAAAAGTAAAGAGATATCGTTACGATTGATGAACCACTCTGAAACCCTAGCTTTCGTTCTGTGTGTAGTTTCTTCTCTTCAACACTTACAATTTCGTGACCCCTTGATAACTCTTTTCACATGTCCTAATACCTATTTATATAGGTTTACATTGCTTGGCCTTCAAGTATCTAAGTCGGTTCAAGAACCCGATCTTAAACTACGAAAGAAAGGACCTAACAATAATTCGTGAATTTTAGCCCTCATGGTTCGCGAACACCATTTTCGAACTAATCTTAAAATAAAATTCAAGGACTTTGTTCCCGAAATGGTGATTTCACAAAATCCAGTTACGCCCGTTCCCGAATTGGCCTGTAGACGTCGGTATTTGATAAATTGGTTTGGCAGTAACTTCTTCGTCCGAACTTAGAATGACCTCATTCTTTTTGAATTCTTTTTGTAATTGAATTCTCTTCAAGATGGTGATAAGAAATCCTGAATTTGAATGAGTTAAGATTGGTATTTGGCCCATGTCTTGATTCCGAACACTTGGAACACTTATCTTCTTACATATTTTTAGCACTGTGTAGCTTCTTTTTGGATGATTTACTAATAGAGACACATAAAAGAAAAAAAAACGAAAATATGCAAGAATAATAGCTAAAACAAGTATGGAATGGACACTAAAATCATATGAATTATGCACTTATCACGAACAAACATATTTTCCCATGATATGCATACGAGTATGCGTCTCACACAAATATGAAAGTCGATATATAGATACAACACTACATGTACAAGTACACGTAATACGGATTTAGGCATCTAACTATTTTCCCAGTTTGTAAGACTGATAACATTGTCTTGTATTATGAATATAATAGTTCTATATTTCTCTAAATTAATTCGAAACATTCCTGAATAACATCAATGACATATATCATTGTTTTCGAGAAATTCGTAAACTAAATAATTAGTTCTCGACTTGAAATTCTTTAATTTCTATGCAAGCTAGTCTATTTAGTTATGTGACAATCGTCTCAAGGATAGAAAAGTGAAAACAACTTGAGAAATAGGTGGTTCAGTCTTCACTTACCTTTTGTTGATGAAGTTCTCCAAAAGCTTCGGTTGATCTTCGCCTTCATATGGTAGCACGCAAATGATGACTGGTTCGTTTCCCAACTACCTCTATGCTAGACCCAGACTGTAGGATCAGAATCTCGCAGCTGCAACACTTCAACGAAATTATTAACAACATAACACAACAATGTCGCAAAGCAATTTCAGAAACGACATAATAAACGACATCAGCTAAATCATGAGAAAAATATGATGGACTTGCGGAAATTAGGAAGTGTATGAGATTAATATTTGTAAGGTTGCGAGAATGTCGCAAACCATATCCGAAAATAAAGGACAGATTAGCTGTCATCCACTATGTAATTCCCTATAAATAGACATTCAGTTGTAAAGGAAAAGAGAGAGATCTTTTTAGAGAGAGAAAAAAGCAATTAGGAGAGAGAAAATCAAGAGTGGTTGTTGTTCTTAATCCCTTTATCTTTTCTTGTAAGATTGTTCAAAGATTCATCAATAAAATTAAGATTGTTAATCCAAAAATGAGTTGAATGTTAATGATATTTTGTGAGGAGTGTAGTGTAGGATTTCCTGCAACTACATAATGACGCTAGAAACATGGACTGAAGATTGAAGATTGTTCTAAAAAGAGTTGAAGATTAATATTATGATTTATTAGAATTGAAAGTAATTGGTGAAAAAATTTACATAATCTCTTACAATTTGTTAGTATTGAAAGAATAGCTAGAAGGAGAAACGTATCGGAACAACCAACAACTGCTAGAAGAAGAAGTAAAAGACTTGCTGGAAGGGAGAGAAGTGAAATGGAAGAATCTACTAGAAGGATAAATAATGGAGAAAATCAAGTTCAACCGCCAGTTCAGCAAACACCGGTACAAAATGGAACAATAGATTATGATAGAGTGAGTGTACACACTTGGAGATCAAATTCAACAGAAGAAGTAGAAGAAAAGCAACAAACCGGGAACCATAGACAGGTAGAGAGAAATCAAGAAGCAGATGAAGGAATAATTCATGGAGATGAGGAAATTGGAGCGTTAGAAACGTTGAGACGAAGAATACATGAAGAAAGAAGAGCTGAGGCAGAAGAACGTGCAAATCTAACAAGGCAAAATCACGAATTGAGGATGGAAAATATGAGACTACAAAGTAGAAGATAGAGAAGTACTACAAGATCATATTCAAGATCGACTAGAAGAGAGATGAGGCGAAACTCACCCACAGTTAATGCTGGAAATAATATTCGAGAAGAAATACCAAACCTAATGAAGAACATCGCGAAAATAGAGAAATGACTGATGATCGTTACGTTCCACAAAATGAACCTTTTGATGATAGGAAAAATGATAGAAATCAAGAGAATGGACAACGTCAGGGACAAAATAATCAAGATGGCGAAGGGAATCGAGAGGAAGGAAGAAGAATTTTACATGAGAGAGAAGATCAAAGAAATCAACAAACGATTGAAGAAGAAATTGAAAGACACTATGCTGAACAAGCACGTTTAACTCGCGAATGTGAAAGATTGAGAGCCGAAATGGAAGAACAAGAGCTGCAGGAGGCGATTCGCCAGAATAATCACGACAATCGAGAAAAAAGACGTACACAAAACCGGAATAACGGTAATCTCAATGAAGAGTATGATAGAGTACAGATGAGGGCTGAAAGACAACGAACGGAATTGAGAAGAAATGAACAAAATCATGAAGGGGAAAATGAGAGACATCATCATATACGAATTCAAGATAGAGATGAGGAAGAGAATCGCAGAAGAAGACGAGATGAGGATGATGAAGAAGAAATGCAAAATTTCGCGAGAGAAGAAAGACATGAACGCAGAAGAAGGGAGGCGAAATTAAAAGGCCAATGGATCAAAATTTAGGCGTAAATGAACAAATCTTAAAAGAATTGGAAGAAATGAGAGGAATGCTAAATAATAGAGGGGAAGTAGGCAGAAGACAATTAGACGAAGCTATAGAAGAAGTTGCGAAAACTCCATTTACAAGAGAAGTACAACTAGGAGGAATACCCCCGAAATGCAATTTGCCTGCATTAACCAACATCTTTGATGGAACAACTTGTGCAATTCAACACATCAAAGCCTATGTGAGATGCGTGTTACAGTGGGAAAATCATGATGTCGTATTGTGCAAGTATTTTGCATCCAGTCTAACATGAGAGGCGTTAAAATGGTTCGAAGGTCTACTAAAAAATACAATAACATCTTTCAATCATTTGCAGACCACATTCTTGGGGGCATATATAAGTAACAATTCTTCGCGACCTGGTATTGAAGATGTGTTTGGATTAAAACAAAGGATTGACAAAAGTTTGAAGCATCTAACCAAAAGGTGGAGGACTATGTGTAGTGAGATGGCTGGACGTGTGGATGAGAGATATCTTATCTTGTCATTTATCAATGTTATGTTCTCAACCAATCTATTGTATGTCCAAATTTTTAGAGTCAAGAAAACAATCACAATGACCGAACTGCGAGAACTTCAGGAAGAGTATATTGCTCTAGAGGAAAGGAAAAATGAGATGGAATCATGCCCAGTTGCGAATACCAGTTCACAAACAGCGAATGCAAGATTATTACCCAAACTAATAAACACAATGGCGAGCACTTCACAAGGACAACAAGAAAAGGTGAGGGACAACAATCAACAGAAACTGGTGGCTATGGGAAGCCGAGATCAAGAGAAGTATGAAATAGAAAGAAATTTCTACAATCATGGTGGAAATAACAAAATTCAAAGACTTGATCAGCCGCGAGAAACTTATGGAGGTCAGAGGCAAAACTATCATAGAGGACAGGGAAGCCACAAGATAGTGTGAGAGGAGATCAAGATGCCACCTCTAAATGCAAGCGTGGAGAAAATATGGGAAGCTATAATTTTGATGGAGAATATACCAACACCATGGAACATGGGAATTGAACCACCTCCAAGCAACAGAAGTCACGAGTTCTGTTCTTATCATCATTTCCATGGACATACTACAAATGATTGCAGAAATATAAAGATAATTATTCTGAGAATGCTAGATCAAGGAAAGGTAAACCACTTTCTGGTAGGGCATCTACAATCTCAACCATTGCCGCCACCACCACTAGAGCATTACAGAGTAAACACGGTAAAAGAAAAGGAAACATTCTTCGTAGAAGTTGGTGCAAAAGCAAAGAATCTATTCTGTCACTCTATCGTACATTCATACAAGACAATTGAAGATTTTCATGATAATGTTTTTAGTAGAGTGTTCGCAAGAGACAATGATGGAAGAGAAATTATGAATATTGCGAAAATCTCGCCGCTAGAGGAATGACAGAAACAGACTATTTATTTTACCGCAGAAGAAGTCCCTGAAGGTGGAGAAGTACATGAAAATCCATTGGTGGTAAAATTAGAAATTAATCCAAAACCTAAAGAAGATGAAGATGATGAAGCTGAAGATTCATGAGAAATTAATAGAATTCTGATCGATACTGGAAGCTCTGTGAATATCTTATTCTATCATACTTATAAAACCATGGGAGGGAGAGATGATGATCTTATACCATCAACATATAAGATATATGGTCTTAATGGTACTGCCAACAAGCCTAAAGGGGAAATTACTATGCGAATCCCATTGAAGGGGATATCTTCTGAAATCATGTTATGTGTCGTTGACATAAAATCACCCTACAATGCATTGAGTGGACGACCTTGGCTACATGGGATTCTAGGTGTAGCTTCAACTTTCCACCAGTGCATCAAGTTCCCTCACCCCAGCGGTGTAGGAATCATAAAGGGAGATTGGGTTGAAGGAAAGAAATGTTACGAAACTGAGGTAGAATCCTGCGAAGGAAGAGCAACCAAGAAGGAAAGTTGGCGACACAAAATCAGAGAGACACAAAGAAGTGAGAGGTTGATGGTGGATGCCATCGAACAAAAAGAAGAAGAAATGTTTGAGGCTGATGCTAGTTCATAGTAAGAAATTGTGAACATTTACATCAATGAAGCAATAGCAGAGAATAACAAAGAGGCAAAGAATGGCGAAAGTAATAAAAATAAGAAGTGTATGAATGATTGATTTGTTGCGACACTCTCGCAACAAATAAAATTCTCAAAAATACATTTTATTGAATGAAAAATTGAGATTGCGAAATGCAAATACAATATGATGATATACGAGAACTTCGCAGAGATAATAAATTCTACAAAAGACAATCAGAGAACAATGACAAAAGAGAAAGGGGCGAACCTTTATGGCGTACACCCTAGTTCGTGAATAAAATTTCGCAAGAGGCAAATGTAAGACCTAAAGTACGTCATATAAGGGGGTACCTGTTGCATGGCTCAGGGAAAGGCTACACCGCCACCGGAACCTGAGTCATGGAGATTTGGGGTCAATAAAGCCCATCCGGGAGAGGCACCTTGGATTCTCAGCTTAAGCATATGACTTAGGTTGGGCGACTAAGGTAATAAGGACTCTCCCAAGGAGTGCAGAATCTGACCAAGGCGCCGAGGTACACGGTTGAGTCAAGAGTGCCAGGGGCGTCTGGAGCGTACCTTGCCATTCTTGACAAGTCTTGGCTTATACTGCACTCGGCCCGAAGAAAACCCCACTTAGGGTGCAGTCTCGTAACCATAAACCCTATAGGTAAAAGGGATAAGAGGCTGCGAAAACAACTGGTTGTTGTTAAGACCGGATGGGAGGAGCCAACCTTGTATGGTAGAGGTACGCCTCCTTGAAGGGGCAACCAGGGGGGAGATAAGGGCGGCACCCTCCATTAGGGAGCTGATAAGTGTCTTAAGACGCAAATGTCATGAGGCTTTTTACTCGCAAGGGTATTAAGGCTTGTCATATTTGTGCGACAATCCTGAAGAGGCAATAATACTAAAGAGAAAGATAAGACGAGATCAATGGGTTTTCGCATGAAAGTGCGAAGACGTCCTGCGATTTCGTCGCAAGACGACAATGTCATGGGGCTTTATTTTCGCAAGAATATTTAGGCCTGTCATATTGTCGCAACAATCCTGAAGAGGCAATAATACAAAAAAAAGTTAAGACAAGATCAATGGGTTTTTGCATGAAAATGCAAGGACGTCCTGCGATTTTGTCGCAATGACAAGAGGTGGCATAATAAGACCTTTAACTAGGAAGGCAAAATAAGACCACACAAGAATGAAATTTTGAAAAGAATCAAAATTCACTTCGCATATGATTGCGAAATTATACAAAAACAACTGCGAAGCTGAGGCACAAAATAAGAGAAATCTGCAAAATCTCTCATTTGAATACAAATAACAGAGGCAAGTATGGGAATGAATGAAATAAAAATGTTATTTGTCTCCACATGATAAATTTACGCAGAAAGTTAAAAATTAATGATTATATTGATTAACTATATTGCAAGGAAGAATTGTTTTAATGAATGCAGGTCAAAATAAAAGAAACTTATATATTAAGGAATATGGGGAACCAAGAGAATTCGCAAGTATACGAAAAGAAGGAATAAATGTACAAGTGTTACAGAAGATCAAAGAAAGAAACAAAGACTACTTCTTAGTTGATTCTTCATCATCTTCATCAGAACCTTTACCTCCATCAGAATCTTCATCACCATCAGATTCTTCATCATCAGCTTCACTATCAGAGATGATCAGACTAGGGGTGTTCTTTGGGATCTCCTGAGAGACAAGGATAATCAGAGTGAGGAATACTATGGTCATTGCAAACCATTTGAATAGTTTGATTGCGAAAATGCAGAGCGTCATTCTTAAAGTTCGCAACAGTGATCTTGAATTGATTCTTCAATCTAGAATATTTATGCGGAGAAGAAAGACTCTTTGCGAGTTCCCCTTTCTCAGCTTCAAGTTCTTCAATTCTGTGGCGATATCTACTCTCAGAACCTGCGAACAAAAGACAATCAATTAATAATTTAGTGAGAACTCAAAAGAGAAAAAGACTAGTAAAAAAGAACAGTTGGTGACCTTCTCTGTCAGAAATCATATCTTAATCAAGGCTGTATGCTCAGCTTGGAGACTAATATTTACGCCTAAATCTTTCTGGCATCATCTAAGATTTTCGCAGCCCAAGCGAACTCATCATCATTATTTATGAGAAGACGAGAACGAACTTGGTTTTCTCTCTCGCTAAACACATTTTGACGATTGGCTTCATCTCGTTCAAGTTGAACCTCAAGAAGGTCTCTTGGAATTTCGCCAAAGCCTTAACACCTTGATCAGAGATACGATCTTTATCATCTATAAGTTTGCTAATCTTGGTTCTTAATTTATTGATCTCTTTAGAATTGAGATAAAAACGTTTAAATTGGTTGGCTAAACCTAAACTAGATCTATGATCAATCTCTAAGAGGCGAAATTTGGATTTAAGTTCATTCAAAGACAGATGAAATTTTATCATTAGAGAAACTATTCAAAGATTTATTAAGATGTTCAAGAAGAGTGTCATTATCTAGGGCATCGGGAAATGAACGAAGAAGAGTGGCTTCATCAGAAAGACCATAAATGTCTGCAAAAAGGATTAATCAAATAAGATAAGACAATAGGATGAATGAATGAAAGGAAAGGAGAAAAATTGCATACCATAGAGCTGATCATTAGCTTTTTGAAGAGTAGAAATTTTGTTCCTTTGCGAAGAAGTGTCGGTTTCCAGTTGTTTGTTCTTCTCGCGAAGACCTTTAACTTCAGCTTCTAATTGTTCGTTCTTCTCACGAAGACCCTTAGCTTCAGTTTCCAGTTCTTCATTCTTCGTACGAAATTGAAGATTCTTCTTTTCAAGAATTTCGCGTCTCCTCTCCAAATCTGAGGCAACAGCGAAAGAAGCTTTTCCAGCCTGCGAAGAAAATACAAAAAATAATTAAAATAAAAAAAATTTTGAGTCACAATAATGAAGAAGTAAAAAGACGAAGGCATACCAAACTATTGAGAATTTAGGAAGCTAGGAGTCACTGATCTGGAGACCCCACGAAGAGAACTATCACCATCCAACAAAGGAGTATCGCAAATAGTTGCGAGAGCTTTGCATATACTGGCGAGGCAATTATCTCCATCCCTTGCCAAGAATCAGAGAAGATACCAGATAACTGTGCCATAGAGGATTCAGGTGGAGAATCTTTATTCGCAGCAGAGTCGTCATCATCATCTTTGTTGTCTTCATCATCTTCAGAACCATCAGGGAAATGAACATCTGAAGGAGGAGAATTCCCTCTTTTTTTCTTTGAAGAGGATGCAGATGATTTTCCTTTGCGAAGAATATCTTTACCCTTATCACCAGCCGTCGCAGCTTTGGTGGGTTCTTCTACTTCAGCAATAACCTTCACACACAAATGAACATAAGAAATAGAGGCAACAATATATTGTTTAAAATCATAAAAGAATATTTCTTACCTCATCTGTGTATGAGCGAAGAGATAGCAAGGTATTGGCTTTCCCAGTCCTGCGGCAGCTATCTTTCAGTTTCTGGATCTGTAGAATGTCGCAAGAATCAGTGAACAAAAGAGTAAATATAAATAAAGAAACATAAAGTGGGCGAAATTGGAAGAAATATACCTTTTTCACTTTATCAGGCCAAGAGAATACCCAGGGTCGATAAGCGGTGAGATTCGCAGGAATGACATTAGAACCAACAATATAGGGTCCTTTCAGCATCAAGGGGAAGACGCACCATTTATCATCTTTAGATTGGAGAGGGGTTTTATTTATTCCAGATTGCCAATCAATGTCATGCATGAGCATTTTAACTTCAGCAATAACATCCTTCCTTTTTAAGCGAACACCCCAGCGAGTATTCTCCTTCTTCATAGATATTAGTTCATAATTTTCGAAGAAATTCTCTACTGTGTACTTCTCAGCGACTATCTCCAAGTCTGCGAATTTAGGATCCCTAAGCTCTTTAGGATAAAGAGATCCTTTACCAGCACCGCGATTAGCAAACTCCAATATCAGACGGATGCAATCCCCACTTAATTGGAAGATAGCTCGCGAAAAATTCGAATGAGCAAGAATTTCATAAAATAGAGGAATGTCAGGGTTATAAAGAGGAATAGGGAGACCTGCGAGAATTTAACCCAGCGAGACTATGATTGTCTGATCATCACAGTGATGATCAGAGAAAAGTTTAATGGAAAGAATTGATTTGGCACTTTCACCAGGAATGGTAGAAAGTGTGAAACCTCTCTCGGCAAGATCTTTTTGAACTTCCTTCAAGGTTTTCTCATGTTTTTGACTGCTTGGAGGCATATTTGAATATAGATTATGGGAATGAATGAAGAATTAAGAAGATTGAAGAAAGAAGATAGAAGTAAAATTACAGTAGAGGAATTTACGGAGAAAATGATGATGTTGCAGAGAAGATAAAAAGAGAGTAAAAAGAGAGAAAAGGAGAGTAAGAAAGAGTATATATAGAGGAATTTTTTTCGAGAAGATAAACACAATTAAGGCGAAAAGACGTGAACGGTTGAGAAGCAGTGGTTACAGAAGACGTGTCAAGAAACAAATAAAAGAAAAGATACGTGTAATAAATGCAGGATACGAAGAGATGGATAACTGCGGCATTTATCATATCATTCTGTTCTTCGCAGAGACGACATGAGAAGAGGAAAGATGTAGGATCAGAATCTCTCAGCTGCAACACTTCAGCGAAATTATTAACAACATAACACAACAATGTCACAAAGCAATTTCAGAAACGACATCAGCTAAATCATGAGAAAAATATGATGGACTTGCAAAAATTAGGAAGTGTGCGAGATTAATATTTGTAAGGTTGCGAGAATGTCGCAAACCATATCCGAAAATAAAGGACATATTAGTTGTCATCCACTATGTAATTCCCTATAAATAGTCATTCAGTTGTAAAGGAAAATAGAGCGATCTTTTTAGAGAGAGAAAAAAAATAGGAGAGAGAAAATCAAGAGTGATTGTTGTTCTTAATCCCTTTATCTTTTCTTGTAAGATTGTTCAAAGATTCATCAATAAAATTAAGATTGTTAATCCAAAAATGAGTTGAATGTTAATGAAATCTTGTGAGGAGTGTAGTGTAGGATTTCCTGCAACTACACAGACTTAACTAATTGTAGACTAGAAATAAAGATATAGTTTTGGCAACAAGCTTGATATACCAACACTTGTGAGTTCGACCGAGCAATGCTATAACAAAAAGGACCCCCTCCCTTCTCATGGATATGTCGTAGGGATACTTATATCACTCATGAGGTGATTAGAAGGACTCACGATCTCAGATTGATAGTTATATCGCGGGTTTAGACACCCATCATCCGCAACTTGTTTGCGGACTATTATATTCTGCCAGCATTGGAAGACTTCCTATTGGGTACCGAAGGAGATCTATTTTTTTTTAAATTACTCAATATTTACTTTTGTTTAGATTATAGTGAAGCTTGTTTGAGCAGTATCTTTAACTCGGATTTATTGCATTGTACTATTTCTTTGTCAAGGTTTTGTCTCCTTGGGTTTTCCTTGATGAGGTGACATATGCGTGTCTAACACCAGAATCCTCTAGGGATCTCGGTGGTTTATATCTTTAGTTTTGTTTGCTTTGTTTCCCTTCCTTGTAATAACTCTTAAATATCAATTAAATTTTCTGAATAAAAAAAGTAAGAAAATAAAATGTCGAAAAAAAAATAATCTTTTGTAAACATTATGATTCTAAAGATGCAATAATGAAAGGAAGCGTCGCCCGTGAAAATAATTTTTCACAAGGCAGATGTGCATGAAGAAGGAAATAAATGAGTGAATCTTTTTTTTTCTTGCCAACTATATTACATGATATACTAATATGATTTTATTAAAATAAGATTTGTGATGAATAATGATGAGGCATTCCAATGACGCCCCAACCGTGTGCAAATATTGTTACAAAAAAAATAAAAAAGAAACTTGTGTAGATATGTGACATGTGATTGGTGAAATCCAATTTATGGAAAATGAGGAATAGTTATAAGCATATGTCTCCAAATAACTTTTTAAAGACATTCCTAAGTTATGTTTTTTAGGGCTTAATTTTCTTGGCGGCCAATCTGAATGTTTGTCATATATCCATCCTAAAATAGAGTCTAATTTTGTACACACTCCTTTAAAGAGTGTGCTCGAAACAAATTGATCCATTGGTTGGTCAAAAACCTATGTCAAATATTCATTGAATTGGTTTTTTTATTTTATTTTAATTCTAATAAAACTCAGAAAAGGAAGATACCATATATCTGTCCTAAAATAGAGTGATAGGAAAACAAAAAACGAGGTAATTAGCACATGATGTATATTAATTGTTCCCAATTTAGTCATAAAACTCCATTCACCTAGAAATATAAATCAATAAGATTTTTGATCTCTGGTGGAATTTTTTCTTTATAAGTATTAAAATAACCAAGATGAGTATGTATATCTTTGGAAAGATTAACTATTAATAGCCCACACGTGTTATTGTTGTACGATTCAAGGATTTCCAAGTAATGTAAGCTAATCTCATAAGGATGTAATTAAGATGTTATTGGATAGATTCGACTAATTAATTTGGTTACGATGATCAAGTAAAACAGGAAAAGACCTTGAAAAAAGAGCCACATTCGCCGTAGTTTCCTTCTTCTTAGTTTAACCTAGCTATTTTGTTGGTAAAGTTTTCGGTTTTCATTTAACTTCTTTTTTTCTTTTTCATTTGTTTTTTTCTCCCCGATAATTTTAATAATTAAGATGATAGGTTGTTAGATTTGTTAATACATCGTGTTCATTTTTGTTTGTTGATGGTCAATTTTATTAGAAACTAGGTTTTTCATTAACTCTTATTTTAGTTACAGCGTATCTTCTTGCTCATATTCTTTTTATTTCATATTACTATGTCCACTGATCGATTTAATGATTCTGTTGTGTCTGTGAATTTTGGTTAAAACATTTAGGGTTTTGGGATGGTTTGATATACCTGTAAAGGATATTTTAGTTTTCGATTGATGATTGTATGAATTGTGATAAATTAAACATAGTATTTACACATATTACAAATGAAACAAAAATATTATGAATAATTTGAAAATTTCTAGATAAATATTTGTTTATCATAATTTTTTTTATAGCTGAGTTTTTATTTTATCTTTTGTTAATCCTTACAACCATACTGGATAGAAAATAGGGTTTTACAATTCAAAGTTCATTAATTCTCACTGCCAGCCCCACCTAAATTAGTAGATTCTCAAGTTTACGACTTAGGCCACACCTTATATGCATGGGGTGTGGGTTCTGCATCGTCAATAAAGATTTTCTTGAACCTGATCTTGGATGCAGTTTGGATGAATAGGTTGATGCAATCCGGTAAGATCGAATTACATATGTATAATGCTTTTTGGAAGCTTACCACAGAGCATGTGGAACCTGGCATATCAAAGGAGGAAGAACTGGAAACTGGAGAATCTCTTTTCTTATTTAAATGATGATCTTTCAGAAAAAGTCTTGAATGAGGGTTCTGATTGTACACAGTCACGTACTCGACAAAACTACAATTATCTTTACGATTGTTTGAAGGCTGCTGGTGTTGATCAACTTTGAGTTGTAAACCCTAGTTTCTGGACTGTATGGTTGTAAGGATTAGCAAAAAATAAAAAACAACTATGTTATTATAGCACCCAGTTAGTCATATACTTTATCGAAACTGATCTAATCAGTGTCGATTTCATATAGAAAAAATTATTCAAATAGAAACCCTAGTTGTTCTAACCGAAAACCTTTAACATAGCAGAATTACTACTGTACAGAAGTATTGAATTGATGAATAAGTATAGAATCAATCTAAGAAAGACAAGTTAACAATAAAAAACTAAATAAATGAAAAGACAAGAGAGATTGAGTATAGTGAAACCTCTATATAAGAATATCAATGGGGACACATAAAAATATTCTTATATAGAGGTTACTTTTAGATAGAGTTTCACTTGGAAAAGATAAAGGTTACTTTTATTAACAAATTTGGTAATAAACACAAGTAAAAAAAATTATGATAAACAAATATTTATCTAGAATTGTTCAAATAATTCATAAGATTTTTATTTATTTTGTTATATGTGTAAATACTATGTTTAATTTATCACAATTCATAGAATCATCAATCGAAAACTATATATCCTTTACAGCAATATCAAACACCCAAAACCCTAAATATTTAACCAAAATTCACAAACACGGTAGAATCATTAAATCGATCAATTGGACATAAGAATCTTATATAATAAGAATATGAGCAAGAAGATATGTTATAACTAAAATGAAAGTTAATGAAAATCTAGTTTCTAATAAAATTGACCATCAAGAAACAAAAATGAACACGATGTATTAACAAATCTAACAACCTATATATCGTCTTAGCCATTAAAATTACCGGGAAGAAAAAAAACAAATGAAGACGAAAAAAATAAATGAAATGAAAGAAACTAACCTGATACAGTGATCTTGATTCTTCACTAAAAAGCTTCGTGTGCTACAGACAAAGAGAAAACCAAAGACTTTACCAACAAAATAGCTAAGTTAAACTAGGAAGAAGAATACTACAGAGGCTATGGATCTTCTCTAGGGTTCTTACAAAATAGGTTTGATCTTGAATAGGAAACCTACAACGATAAAGATGAGAGTCGTCGGTTGAAAATACAAAAAATACGGCGGATATGCAATTTTTTTGTTTTAGTTTATAATTTGTGGGGGTTATAAGAGTCTTCGTTGAAAAATGAACTTGAAAAGGTAGGAGAGGAACTTGTACATGGTTTGGAATGATTACCTACGTCAAAGGGGGTGAAATCGAAATCTTATTATGTTATCGCACTTTTAAGTCACTCGATTAGACTATGAATCTCTCAAAAACAATTCTTAGTCTTTTCTTTCCTTAATCTCATACTTACAGAACATATCCTCTTTCTCAACTTTGGATGTGAATTTTTCCTCCCTCAATATTGTTTTCCTAAGGAACAAACTATTTAAATCTCATCAAATCATCACTACTACACTTGAAAAAGTCGTTCGAGCTTCTTTATACTAGTGACTATGAAAAATCTAATCATATGAAAAATAAACACAATGACACAATTTTCAGAAGAAGATCCAAAGGATTATGTAACTCAATGGGGAGGTAAGTTTACTACCAAAAAATGTTTGCTTAAACATGTTGATGGTTTTATGTCATCAATACAAGGATTCAAATGCAAGTTTGCTATGCAAATACCAACTACTAGCATCCCGCTCGTCTCGATGAACTTGTTTAGCTTCAGAAAATATCAAATATACCTTGGAGCTTCAAGATCATCTCTCCACGGTACAATTTACCTAAAATCTTTCTAATAAGAACTATAATACAAAAATTTTAAGATGAAACTTTCTACAAAGAAAACATGGTGTTCAACCCTCAACACAACGGTAAACTTTAAAATCGAGGATCAAAAGCACTCTCAATCGAATATCCTCGCTCATATCTAAAATATTTTTTAACTTCAACAATGATCAAAGATGCCTTCCTCGCTCATGTCGAAAATCTTTTTTTAGCTTCAACAAGGATCAAAGATGACTTGGAGCTTCAAAGACATTCTGAACTGTAAAGCAACGTACTCGGCATCAAAATTTTAAAAAGATAGAGACGGAATTTCAAATCCAAACCAGTTGTTTGTTTTTGACCAAGTACTCTCAAGCATATCAAAGATCACAAATATTCATCATGTAAAAGATATTTTCTAGATCAAACAAAATCAAAGATGTTTTGGAGCTTTAAAACCTATTCAAGTGATGAAGAACGACCACAAGGATACTCAACCGATATAAATCTTCCCTGTTCCTAGCGCCAAAATGTATTTGTACAAAATCTAACATCCTACATATGATATTCAAAGTGAAGATCATAAAGCAAGACAAGTATAAAGAAGTATTAGATCAACGCAAATATGTAAGTGGTTCGACATGTGATTACCTACGTTCACGTAGGTGAAAGATGAATCTTATTATATTATCCCACTTACAACTCACTCGATTAGGCTATGAATCACTCAAGAATAATTCTTAGTCTTTTTACTCCTTACTCCCACACTTACGGGACCTATTCTATTTCTCAACTCAGCCTGGTATTTATAGGAGAGCTTACACATACAACGAATCTACAGTGTAAATCATATCCATCAAAGTTGTTATGTTCCTGTTCTTGAGTTGTGACTCGACCAACCCGATGTGTAAACCCCCGATGTCTTCTTTGTATATCCCGATGTAATGGTCGTCCCAATATGTGGCGTGAGTTCTTTGCGAGTTTTCTGACATCGAGTCCCACATTGTTTTGATATCCCGCTTACCTCGCATGTCTTTTGTTAGCGTTCATTTAATGCTCCGTCGGTCCTCAACCGTTGGTTCTCCCTCCACCTTCCACATGTCGTACTTATGGATACTTATGGTAGGTATCTAAATTGATGTGTCCGCACCATCGAATATATTCTAGACCTCCGGTGATTCGCTCTTATCTTTGTTTGATGCTCCATTCCTTCGGATATATAAACGTATCACTCCAATATTTTACCTATACAATATCGATCAACATATCATTAAGAAAGGAAGTTTAAAATTGATGTGTCCGAACTATCAGATATATTCTAGACCTCCGGTGCTTTGCTCTTATCTTTCTTTGATGCTCCACTCCTTCTGACATAGAAACATGTCACTCCAATATTTTACCTATATAATATCGATCAACATATCATTAAGAAAGGAAGTTTAAAATTTTGGTTTTTGCGATTCAAAATCGATTTTTTTACTAACAAAATCATGGTGGATTACACATCTACCGATGGGTTTTCATCACTCGCATTATCTATGATTCATCCCATCAACAAAAAGAATTCATGGTATATATATATCTCAAATGAAGGTTGCATTTACTTTCAAAATATTTTTAAGAAGATCTATACTTCCTCAAATCCTGGGAATGGTGATATAGAAGAGGCTTTAAAGTATGTCAGACTTATTATTTCCGATGAAGTTAATTCTTGTTTAATTGACATCCCTTCGATTAGCGAAATCAAGGATACAGTTTATAATATGGCTCCTTGGAGTTCTCCAGGCCCGGATGGTTTCCAGGATGGATTCTTTAATGATAATTGGGATATTGTTCATGCTGAAGTTGTGTCTCATGTACAAAGTTTTTTCAGAAATAATTTTCTCCTTAAACAAACTAATTTCACCTTTATTACTTTAATTCCCAAAATAAAAAAATTCTTCATCCCCTCATGATTTCAGGCCTATTAGTTTATCTAATTCGATTTATAAAATTATCTCAAAATTTTTAACTAATCGTTTGAAACCTCTTTTGGATTCCTTAATTTCTCCTTTTCTATCTGCTTTTGTTGCCAATCGGCAGATTCATGATAATTTTTTTTATCACTCATGAAATTCTTCATGCTTTTAAGGGAAAAAAAAAAAGAAAAACTCAAAAAATGGTCATATAACTATTAAGTTGGATCTTTCCAAGGCTTTTGATAGGTTAGAGTGTCCTTTTATTCTTGTCGTTTTTAAGAAGCTTGGTTTTTCTGAAGCCTGGTGTCAACTGGTCTTTCAGTGTATTACTACAGTTTCTTATTCAGTCTTGGTTAATGGCTCGCCGGGTGAGGCATTCATTCCTTCTAGGGGCATTAGACAAGGTCATTGTCTGTCACCATATATTTTTATTCTTTGCATGGAAATTCTTTCTCAGTTGCTTTTAAAAGCTGAAGACGACAAGCTGATTCAGGGTTTTAAGTTTAAGAAGAATAGTCCCACTATCTCTCATTTATTTTTTGTGGATGATTGTATGTTGTTTGCTAAAGCCTCTATTACTTATGCTAGGAATCTCATCAATATTATTAATGTTTTTCTTAAAGCTTCAGGTCAGTCTATCAACTTTGAAAAGTCGGGCTTCATCACCACTGGTAAGATGCAAACTCTGAAAATGAAATTTCTTAGTAGCTTTGAAAAATACCTTGGCACTCCTTTATTTATAGGTAAAGATAAAACTAAATCTTTTGACTTTCTCATTGAAATTTTTTATTCTAGATTAAGTTCTTTAAAGAAGTCCAATTTAAATGTTGCTGGTAGAGCAGTGGTTACAGAACATGTACTTTCTAGTTTAGATGTTTATCATATGGCTTGCTTTCCTCTGCCGAAAACTATTACTTCTAACATTCAAAGAACTATCTGGTGGTCTAAAAAGAATCCTAAAAATTCTGCTTATTTTTCGGTCTTGAGGTGATATAGCTAAGTCTAAATTGAGTGGTGGTTTAGGCATCAGGATCACCTTTGCTACTACTAGAGTCTTTATCTGCAACACTTGGATGTAGAGTTATGAGTAATCCGAACATCTTGCTTACAATTTCTTAAAAGACAAATATTTCCCTAATCAGAATTTGCTTGAAATAGATAAAGCTGCCGCCACTTCCTCGTGGATATGGAAAGGCATTATGAATGGTTTATACTTCCCTAGAGCTAATTCAGTGGTACAAATTAATAATGGGGAGTCCACCAGGATCTGGTGTTCTTCTTGGGTTCCAGGTTATAGTATTCCTCCTATTTCGTCTCACCCTAATCATAGTAACTACACCTTTGTTAAAGATCTTATTCGTACTCAAAGTAGAGATTGGAATGTAAATCTATTATCGTCATTATTCTCGCATGAGGATGTTATCAGGATTAGGTCTATTAGGTTAAACCTCAATCATAGTGACAAGTTAATGTGGGATCATATAAGAAACAGTAAGTTTACGATTAAGTCAGCTTACAGAGTCTATATGAATGATTTTAGTTCTTCTGAAGACTCAGCTTTTTGGAGAAAAGCATGGGATGTTGATTTTTTGCCAAAAATTAAGTACTTTTTGTGGAAATTTTTTGCTCATATGATTCTTGTTAACTCTATGCTTCAGCTTTATAACCCATATTTGGATGTAACTTGTCCTCTTTGTCATCTTGGTGAAGAAACAGTAATACACCTGTTTGTGAACTGTTTTATTGCTTCCCATATTTGGTTTGGGGTATCTCTTCAACATTTGGTTTCTACAGATTTTGATGGGTTGGATGATATTTTTCTGTATTGGTATAATTCTGCTTTTGGTATTTCTCCTTTTAAAGTCTCTTGGTATTTTTATAGTATAGGTGCTATTGTTATGTGGTCTATCTGGAAGTTAAGATGTGATGTGCTCTTCTTTTTGAATCATAAATTCTCCGATTGATCTGAACAAGGTCATCATGGAAACCAAGAAAATGATTAACACTTATATTTCCCCTAAGTCATGCTCTGTTGGTTTAACCAGGGATTTCAAGGTCCCTATATATGAAGTTGATCATTTTATTTTTGTTGATGGTTCTTATAAACATTTTAAAATGGGTTTGGGTCTTATTCGGTGTGATATCGCAGGAAACATAAGAAGGTTTCGCTTGAACTTTGGATTGATTCAAAATGCAGTGGGTCCCTATAGATGAAGTTGATCATTTTATTTTTGTTGATGGTTCTTATAAACATATTAAAATGGGTTTGGGTCTTATTCGGTGTGATATCGCAGGAAACATAAGAAGTTTTCGCTCGAACTTTGGATTGATTCAAGATTCAGTAGGTGTTGAAGCTGCTGCTCTTATTTTGGCGTTCTCTTGGACAGAAGAGATGAATCTTTCTAAAGTGGTTTTCGTTAGTGATTGTCTCCAACTGGTAGACTTTGTAAATGGAGACAGTTCAAACATTGATTGGAGAAGTAGTGACCTTCTTGTTCAATGTCGGAATTTATTTTCTAACTCCGTGTCATCTAAAATTATGTATATTAAGCGTGTGGAAAACCTTCTAGCAGACCGGATTGCACGTCGGGCTAGAAAACTCAGTCTTAAGGGTATTTGGGTCTCCTTTCCTACTTTTCTCAACTCTCCTGTTAGGAAGGAGAACTTGAACGATGTTTGTAACTCTTTTCTTTGTTAATCCTGAAAAAGCAGGGGTCTAACAACACCACCCAATATTTCGCTTAGCAATCTGTATGGACAAACTCGAATACACTTTTAAGAGAATCAACAAGACTCAATCAATTAAAAGTATATCGACGAGTTTATATCTTTATCCTTATTTGATTTCCTCAAATAAAAACTGTGAGTACTAATCAAATACAAGGAATAACTTGGATAATACCAAAGACCAATTTCTAAGGATCAATCAATATGAATCAACAACCAAAGGTCGGATTTACAATTGATTAGATCAAACACACAACCTGTATTATTTCTATTATATAAACAAAATATAATGCGGAAAAGAAATAACACAGACACCAGAAGTTTTGTTAACGAGGAAACCGCAAATGCAAAAAAACCCGAGACCTAGTCCAGATTGAATACACATTGTATTAATCCGCTACAGACACTAGCCTACTCTAAGCTAACTTCGGATTGGACTGTAGTTGAACCCCAATCAGTGTCCCACTGATCCAAGGTACAGTTGCACCCTTACGCCTCTCATCCCAGCAGGATACTACGCACTTGATTCCCTTAGATGATCTCACCCACAACTAAGAGTTACTACGACCCCAAATCGTAGGCTTTAATAATAAACAAATCTGTCTTACACAAACAAGTCTATCAAAGGATCAATTTGTCTCCCACAGAAAAACCCTAAAGTTTTTGTTTCGTCTTTTGATATATAATCAATGTGAACATAAACCAATTGATAATCCGGTCTTATATTCCCGAAGAACAGCCTAGATTAATCAATCACCTCATAACAATCTTAATCGTATGGTAGCGAAACAAGACGTTGTGGAGTCACAAGCGATGAGACGAAGATGTTTGTAATTACTTTTATATCTTGCATATCGTAGAACTCTCACGACCTCAAGCCAATCAATATGATTTTACTCGTACGATAGAAGATGCAAGATCGGATCACACAACTACGATAAAAGTAGTAGCGGTCTGGCTTTACAATCCCAATGAAGTCTTTAAGTCGTTAACCTGGTTTTAGAAGAAGAAAACCAAAGGTTAAAGGAGAATCGATTCTAGCTTACAAACTAGTATCACACGGACGTGTAGGGAATAGTTTGTAGAGTTTCTAGATGTCCCCTTATATAGTCTTTCAAATCAGGGTTTCGCCTTGCTCACAAAGAAAACGCTATCCACCGTTAGATGAAAACTTGATTTAGATTCAACCTAATATATCTCAACCGTTAGATCGAAATCTTAGCTTGTTATACACAAATGAAATGCACGCTTCTAGGTTTGATGATCGTACCCAAACGTGTGCATTCGTTGATTCAATAATATTCAATCAAAAGGTTATCCATTTGAGCATTTCATACCTACCACTTTCTTCTTCATCATAACTAGTTCAAATGACTCATATGAACTAGTTAGAGAGTTTTTCAATTGCAAGGAAATCTCATGTACTACACAAGACACAATTGAAGCAAAGATGATTTGATTCACGTGAATCGGTTCATGAACTTTATATCCACGGTTTGCAATAGCATTCCTTAGCCTTTATGAGTTAAGTTCAGAAATCATCTTTAGATATATAACCTATACAAGTTCCCAGACTAGGTTCGCGGACTTGAAGTACTGGAAAGAGTTTTCAAACTCCAGTAGAAATTCTCGGGTTCGAGAGCTTCGCTGGTTCGTGTACTTGGTTCGCGAACTTGGCTCACACAACATAGTTTGATAACTCAGCAAAAATTCTCGGGTTTGAGAACTTCGGTAGTTCGCGGACTTGGCTATTAGCCGATTTCCAGTATGGGACTTATGTATATATGTGTTTTCATAACATACTTATGTCCACTATAGATATGTAATCTAAACTCTCATTCCAATCATTGAAACATTCTTAGAGGACGTTAGATAGTTGTTACATTATTTCTCGTCAAAGCAATTTACAAGATGACTGAAACATACATGACTTGCGTCACTAGGTAAAGAAAACATGGTCGAAGCGAAACGCTTACCAACACATATTTCGAGATATAGATAGGAGAGGTATACTCGGCTCGAAATACCAAATGTGTATAATCTAAGTTTATATACATAGCATACGACCTTTGTCTCAAGAAGTAGGAGATAGAATAGATATACTTTTGAGTGACAGATAAGTTCAAGTCTTCACATACCTTTTTGTCGAGAAGTTCCACCGGCTCCTTGAATAGTTCTTCCACTTGTATGATGAATCGCCATGAAGTCTTTGAGCTCAACTACACTTATTATCCTAGTCCGAGACTTAGCTATAATAGACTAGAAATCAAGACTTATAGTTTTTATCACTAACATTGACAAACATGCTTGATATAGCAATGCATGCGCGTTTAACCGAGCAGTGCTCTAACAATCTCCCCTTTGTCAATTTTAGTGACAAAACTATCAATACATATGGAATACAAAAGAAATAATGAAACTTTACTAGCTCCTATTCCATAAGTCTAATCTTCAACATTCCTTGAAATCTTCGTCCTTCCAAGTACTCCAATGATCCCAAAGGTTGTAAGTTTAGCATCATCGTTGTTGAAGATCCGTAGCTATAACAATGAGAAATCATTGGTCTCGATCATTTTTATACAGTGTCATAGTATTATTACACGGTGTCAAAGTCCAATTGTATCACAACTTCAACAATAATACTATGGTGATATGTATTACTCCCCCTTAGTCAATACTCCATCTCGATCATGGAAGCCACTCCCCCTTATACAATGATCCGAAAACCATATGTATTTTTAGTGTGAACTACATATTAATTCTCCCCCTTTTTGTCAATAAAATTGGAAAAGGTACAAGAACGGGATCATAATGAAATCTCCACAAGAGACATTTCATGACTAAAAGAAAGGACTCACATCATATTAATTTAGATGCAATCATATAGTTGAAGCTAATAGCATTCATCAAGGAGTTTAAAGATACAAGATAACCCCTCTAAAATTCCACAGCCGCACACCCCTCAAGATATGACTATTAAGCACAAGTTCAAAAGAACTCTCCCCCATTTGATCTCATTCCAAAGGGAACAACAAGAGCGACCTTAATTTCGAGAGAAAAGAAGGATTTTTGTTGGACACCAAAAACCATGATAAATGATTTTCTATATCCAAAAAACTCAATCAAATTAATCACAAGTAAACCCATGATTAATTTAATCAAAATACGCAATCAAATTAAACACAAAAGTGCTCAACTTAATTTTTTATGCTCAACATAAATAAACTTAAGGAACATATGACTAGCATAACCATTAGACAATGATTAGGATAGCCGTTCATATACTCAACACAAGAAGAATCTCATGGAATATATGAATACTCAACTAGAATAATTACAAGAGAACCCATAATTAATCTAATTGGAATACAAACAACCAAACTAATCACGAAAGTAATCAATTCAATTGTCATTTGTTTTGCTCGACATAAGAGAACTTACGGAGCAAATAACTAAATAACCAAACAAGATGATTAATTTAGTTCACAAATGCTCAACATAACATACCTTACGGAACAACCAACCAAACTAATAAAAAATAATCAACTTAGTCTTATCGTGCTCAACATAAGACATACTACGGAGCCTCACAGTATTTCATAAGATATGAATCAATGAAGATCAATACTGTGGAATACACAAGGATCTACTCTATTTTCAATCATAACAATAGTAGACTTTATCCTTGTTCACAAAAATTTTTAACCTATCTTCCATCAAAGATTTGACAATATAGGCTTAACTTTTGTGTTTGTCAAAAGTTTATTTATCCTTAAATCAATACATGAATAATGATCATGAACGACTTTACTTTTGACAAAATATGGGACAACATAGTTCACGGATGTAAACACCAAAATCCCATAACATATTGCAATATAACAAACCATAAGATTAAATATTGCAAACCATTCTCCTCCAAATATTTTTAGAATTTAAAACCAAATAAACCTAAAAAATAATACAAGAAGATGAAATATAATAGCTATGTGTAGTCACAATCATCGTTATTCAAAGCACTAGTTATTCTTCCAACTAATCTAAAAAGAAGACATACTAGGCAACAAAAGCAAAAACAAGCTAAAGAACAGACCCTAGAACAATTCCGAACACGAGCTAAGAGCACATGGACGACTCATGATCCTCACGAAGTGTAGGGTCCTCGAGCTTGTGATCAACATCCTTCTCTGTATCATCGGAAAGATGATTCTCTTTGCGAAGATCCTTGATTTGAGATGTTATGAGACCAAGGTCAGAGGTAACCTTTTCCAACTCAGTTTTTAACTTATCAAGATCTTTTAGAGTATAAACAAGCTGTTGTTTAGCTTCCCCAAAGTACTTAAGAAAATGAACAACTTCAGCAGAGATCGTATCATCCTTCTCGGCATCTTCATGAACATAGGCAAAGAAATATGAGGCATTAAGATGATCTTATTCTACAAGCGTTCTTTTCCTCTTTGATTCAATAACAACGGCTTTGTCAAGGAATCCTTTTGCAAAACCACCATAGCAAGACGAAGAGGAAGACATTCTTGAAAAAAGAAAACTAACTTTGAGTATGCGTACCTGACTAGTAACTCAAAGGGTCGACTATTTAACCTCAGGGAAGGAAATCTAGGGTTTATTAAAACCGTTGGCTCGGGCAAGAATAGAATCCATTCGAGTGCAACATTTAACCCATAAAAATAATAGCCCAACACGTTTGCGTACAACCAAACAACCACAGAGGTTGTAGCAAGATCTAAGAGATGACAGAAGAAATAGACAAAAGCTAATACTTTAAGTATCGCAGGTCTGCAAGCCATAGTTTAGCTATAGACGATAAGAATATAGCTCAACATATCACATGTGAATACATAAAGTATACCTACTCATTAACACATCTTACTCACAAGGATTTTTATGAGTAAGCTCCTTAAACCTTGTGATTAATTAGCACAAGTATGAGCTATATGCTCATCAAGAGATTTGTGTTTATGATCAAGTCTCATTTTCCTCCTGAACCTAGAGAGGGATCTCTTTTTGTGCGATAAGTTATCATAAAACTTACCGTCATCAAAATATGAGACATAGTTTGAATTCTTACCAGAAAAGTTTTTGTTAGAGGAGGAAGATATCCTGTTGACGAAGCCTTCAATTACCCTTTTCAAATTATCTCTTATTTCATCAATTTTCCTCCTTTCTTCTGAACTTCCTTTCTTCTAGGGACGTCGTAATTCCCAGAGATCATAATACTATCTTCCTTTAGATGATGTTTGTTAGGACGTCTGCTTTGTTCTTGAGCGTTCGAGGAATTCACTGAACTGACTTTCATGGTAACATACACAGGGTAAGTACGAAAACCAATGGGTTTAGTCATACGAATGTCAGTTACACCTTTAAGAATTAAATCTAAGATGTGTTGAAGATGAACAAAGGAGTTTTTCTTCAACCTAGAGGATCCTTTTTGCTTAACATAACTTTTTGTTTCACAGACAAGACATAATTTTTGATCATCTGAATGATTAGATAGTGTAGTCTTAACAACATCTTTAGAAGACTTCTTCCCTCCATCTGTTGTGCAACATCCTTTGGTGATAGGACCTACATGCACATTTGTTTTATCAGAGGGGGTTCTTGTTTTTACTTTTGAGCAAGGAGCTACCTTAGTCGTGTCAGAAGTTCTTGGTGCATTAGACTGCTTTGAGCATCCTTGAATAGAGAGCTTACTCAAGCGATGTTCAATTTCTAAGGCATCCCTTTTGAGACTAGCCTCAAGAGTCGTGCATGAAGGCTGATCTTCAGCATTACCATTGGATTTGCAAATAACTAATAACACCAAGAAGAGTATTGATATGATGCTTCAACCGATTGAATCTATCATCTTGAATTCTAAGCAGGTTTGGAATCAATTCACTCTCTCAGCTGATTCTCGTTTATTTAGAGAGAAGTTCTCTTTTGAAGGGTAATCGGGATCGCACATGTCAATGTTAGTCTGTCTCGTCAAAGCACTAGGTTCGTCTATATTCGAGATTGAAGAACCTTTCTCTTTAATAGGATTTGGCGGGATAGACCTTTTATTTCTGGTGACGCGTTTATCAGAGATAGCACTCTTGTCCATAGAGTCATATCGCTACAAACACAGACTTGTAAGGTCTTAAACGTGTTTGCCTTCTCTGATACCAATTGAAAAAGCGGGGGTCTAACAACAACACCTAATATTTCACTTAGCAATATGTATGGACAAACTCGAATACACTTTTACGAGAATCAACAAGACTCAATCAATTAAAAGTATATCGACGAGTTTATATCTCTATCCTTATTTGATTTCCTCAAACAGGAACTGTGAGTACTAATCAAATACAAGGAATAACTTGCACGGTACCAAAAAACAATGTCCAAGGATCAATCAATATCAATCAACAACCAAAGGTCGGATTTCCAGTTGATTAGTCAAACGCACAACCTGTATTATTTCTATTATATAAACAAAATATAATGCGAAAAAGAAATAACACAGACACCAAAAGTTTTGTTAACGAGGAAACCGCAAATGCAAAAAAAACCCGGGACCTAGTCTAGATTGAATACACACTGTATTAAGCCGCTTCAGACTCTAGCCTACTCCAAGCTAACTTCGGATTGGACTGTAGTTGAACCCCAATCAGTGTCCCACTAATCCAAGGATATTACGCACTTGATTCCCTTAGCTGATCTCACCCACAACTAAGAGTTGCTACGACCCAAAATCGCAGGCTTTAACAATAAACAAATCTGTCTCACACAGACAAGTCTATCAAAGGATCAATCTGTCTCCCACAGAAAAACCCTAAAGTTTTTTTTCGTCTTTTGATATATAATCACGGAGAACAGAAACCAATTGATAATCCGGTCTTATATTCTCGAAGAACAGTCTAGATTAATCAATCACCTCACAACAATCTTAATTGTATGGTAGAGAAAGACGTCGTGGAATCACAAACGATGAGATGAAGATGTTTGTGATTACTTTTATATCTTGCCTATCGGAGAACTCTCACGACCTCAAGCCAATCAATATGATTGTACTCGTATGATAGAAGATGAAAGATCAGATCACACAACTACGATAAAAGTAGTATCGGTTTGGCTTCACAATCCCAATGAAGTCTTTAAGTCGTTAACCTGGTTCTAGAAGAAGAAAACCAAAGGTTAAAGGAGAATCGACTCTAGCTTACAAACTAGTATCACACGGACGTGTGGGGATTAGTTTGTAGAGTTGCTAGATGTCCCCTTATATAGTCTTTCAAATCAGGGTTTCGCCTTGCTCACAAAGCAAACACTATCCACCGTTATATGAAAATCTGATTTAGATTCAAGATAATATATCTCAACTGTTAGATCGAAATCTTAGCTTGTTATACACAAATGAAATGCACGCTTCTAGGTTTGATAACCGTACCCAAACGTGTGCATTAGTTGGTTCAATAATAGTCAACCAAAAGGTTAGCCATTTGAGCATTTCATACCAACCACTTTCTTCTTCACCATAACTAGTTCAAATGACTCATATGAACTAGTTAGAGAGTTGTTCAATTGCAAGGAAATCTCATGTACTACACAAGACACAATTGAAGCAAAGATGATTTGATTCACATGAATCGGTTCATGAACTTTATAGCCACGGTTTGCGAAAGCATTCCTTAGTTTTTATGAGTTAAGTTCAGAAATCATCTTTAGATATATAACCTATACAAGTTCGCAGACTAGGTTCGCGGACTTGAAGTACTGGAAAGAGTTTTCAAACTCCAGCAGAAATTCTCAGGTTCGAGAGCTTCGCTGGTTGACGGACTGGATTCGCGGACTTGGCTCACGCAAATAGTTTGATAACTCAGCGGAATTTCTCGGGTTTGAGAACTTCGACAGTTCGCGGACTGAGTTCGCGGACTGGGCTACTAGCGATTTCCAGTATGGGACTTATGCACACATGTGCTTCCACAACATACTTATGTCCACTATGGTTATGTAATCTAAACTCTCATTCCAATCATTGAAACATTCTTAGAGGACGTTATATAGTTGTTACACTATTTCTCGTCAAAGCAATTTTCAAGATGACTGAAACATACATGACTTGCGTCACTAGGTAAAGAAAACATGGTCGAAGCGAAACGCTTACCAACACATATTTCGAGATATAGATAGGCGAGGTATACTCGGCTCGAAATACCAAGTATAATCTAAGTCTATATATATAGCATACGACTTTTGTCTCAAGAAGTAGGAGATAGAATAGATAGACTTTTGAGTGACAGATAAGTTCAAGTCTTCACATACCTTTTTGTCGAGAAGTTCCACCGGTTCCTTGAGTAGTTTTTCCACTTGTATGATGAATCGCCATGAAGTCCTTGAGCTCAACTACACTTACTATCCTAGTCCGAGAATTAGCTATAATAGACCAGAAATCAAGACTTATAGTTTTGATCACTAACATTGACAAACATGCTTGATGTAGCAACGCATGCGAGTTTGACCGAGCAGTGCTCTAACAAATCCTATGGTGTGTTTCTTAGCAAAATAAAATAAAATTATATATATATATATATATATATATATATATATATATGAAGGTTTCATTTATTCAAAAAAAAAAAAAGGGTTACTAGTCGCTGCCTTTACGAATAAGTTCCAGAAGTTGCGTAATAAAAATCAATCAACAAGTTGCGTGATAAATAGTGTAAAATCATCAAGGAGCCGTTTAATTAGATCACCTTTTTGATTAAATTGTTGTACTCTTAAATGTTTTTAGACTTTACAATGGAAGACAATAATGTTATCTCCAGTTTTCCACCTCCCTATAGACAACGTGACCATGTCATACAGAAGACTGAAGTATTCTTCTTTTATGCAGAGATTTTTGATGTTGGAAGATGAGAACTGGGAAGATTGAAACTCAACATGGCACATGATGAGTCACGCATGTTAGCTGGCTGGAGTCAGGGCTCAAGTTGATGAACTTCGTGGTTTCAACCATGATGTACCTACAGCTAAAATAGCTACTTCGAGTAGCGTAGAACCTTAAAACTCAAGTAGGAAAACGAGTGTCAGATTTTATAAGTTGATCCACATTAGAGACTTGGTAAAGAACAACTCCGTTTGAAAGAGTAAGTACACCTCACGTCGACCTTGATCCTCATGATTTTCACTAGCACTAGATTTAAACCTTAGGAATCTGAGGTTGAAAGAACTCAACAACACCACCAAGAGCAGATAGCTCTAGGAGGAACAAGTGCTTCTAACTAAACGCCTCGGCGACGCCCTACATGAGAGATGGCATACTCATCTTCCATCATTTTAACGAAAATTATCAACTAACCTTAAGTTGCAAAGCTCTCTCATCTACCTTTCAGTTTGACAAATGTAAAAAACTAGAGTTTACTGTTACAATTACCCAGTTCAGACCTTCTCCTCAGAAACACTTTTAGCAATAAGTGAACTTGAACATACCAGATTCAAGTTGACTTTTCATTTATCAATATAATGAAGAGAAGTTGCTACTACCTATGAGACAACGTAGTAGTACCTTAATAACTGAACCCAACATAAGCTATCAGTGAATTTGCTGCAGTACTATACCAAAATGCCAAAAATAATTTATGAAACTAGCAGGAACAACAATTTCCAAAGTTTAGTTAGCATTTACCGGTGTACCTGGTCGACAGATGAGGAGTTTCTCAACGGGGTATAGAAAGACTACCGGTTAGTTCTTTTACCCCCCAGATTTGTTCTTTTGAGATTTTTGGTTACCCATAGCCTACAGCTACACTGCCTACCTCCCACATTGGCTGCTAACTTGATATAACATTACTACTATGAACTGTACTGAGTAACCAGGTAATCTATCAGCACAAGCAATTTGATACACATCTGGCATGAAAAAAGTGAAAAGTTACCAAACTTACTATACATATCAGGAGTCCCATCGCTACTGGTTTAGTTCTATTAATAGCATACGCTGCCTGCCTCCTCCACCGATTCACTTTTTTGTTATCACCCCCTAAAAGGAACATATTAACCAGTCTCTAATCTTCTCCGCAACCCATGAAAACTGCCTCATTATCAGCCAAACTTTCTGCATCAGGTAGTTGTTGCATTTTACACTGGTCCTTATAAAATCCACAATGACCACTATTTCCTGTCTCTTTCTATACGAGTTTATTCACATTCTTATCTTCCAGAATTTATCATCTGTACAAGAAGATGCAATTGAATAGGTTTAGATCTTGATTCGATGACTGGTCTCTAGTTCTTGTCTTATTATATCAGCAGTATCATTTTCTGGCGCAATACAAATTGGATTTAGGAGTGGTTCAAAAACACACTAGGGCGGAAAGATACTACAAGATCCAGAGCTGACACTTTGTAAATGATAATGTGCCTGCCAAGTCGAACCTATCCCAAATAATGTCTCTAGCATTGGCCATAAACATACAACTGGAGCATAAGGCACCAATGATCAAAGCCGACACCACTAACACTACATCTAACCTCTAGGTATTACTTAAACATACCAGATTCATGTTTACAACTTTTTCACCAAAAACCACACATCTAAATAATAGAGAAAAGATTCAACTACTGAACCTGCACATACCTCGGTAGTTGGTCCATTTCTTCCATGCAATCAAAATTGCTTCCATTATTGCAATTTCTCCATGAAAAGATCTGGTCCCCATCTACCGATGAAACAAAGTAATAACAACAGTAGGAGAAATTTGCAATCAAAGACAAGCAAAACATGATATATTCAGGTAAATAATCAAACAAAAGCAAGTGGCTCGATGTACTGATGAAACTGAACGCTTCTTTGACATGATATACCCTCCTGTGTCTAATGTCGTGGTGCTACTTTACCGAGCTCTGATTTCAAGATCATTCGAGATACCTACTTCACTCTCATTATCAGTAGTAACAACTTGGGTGCTAAAGAAAAAATTTCTCAAAAAGTAATGGTATCCTGACAGTTAAAACAAAACTTTAACTCTTAAGACCTTAAGTTACCATCTGTCACTTAGCTAATCTAGAACAAATTAAAAAAAACTATGAAGTGATGATTTGTTAGACTTCGTTATTTAATCTCCCTACCATGACAATGTTTATCAATTTTTTATTCTATCCTTCATATTAACCCATGCAACCCAATTGCAAACATCTGTCTTGATAGTTACATTAGGTCCGAAGCAGAGCAGTCAGATAAGGACATTCCTAAAAGTGAGTATAGCTTTTCAATTGCTCAACTGGTAAATACTATTAGACCAATTGAGCAACGAGATACCTTGTTATTAGTATAGGATGCTTTTCCACACCAGGGATGAGTTTATTTCTCCCTGCCACTATCCTATCTTGCTGATCTTTGTTTTCATTTTTGGGTATCATGCAAAGATAACACTTGCATCTATGCTTCCATATGAACCAAATAACCATAAATGAAACTGCAAAGTTGTCCGGTTCAGGGCATAAAGCAAAATCGAGAAAAAGGATAATCTTTCCATGCAGTTCAGTAAAATTTATTTCAATCGCCTAACTAACCTATTCATATATAAAAATAAACAGCCAGTACCAATATACTAATACCAAATAAAATCAAAGGCACCGAGGCACCTCGACGACACTCCAGGCAAACATAGCATGGAGACAATATCCGAAGTTTTTAATGGTCAATTTCAAACTTAAGTTAAATGGTCTTATCTATGATCAGATGAATAAGGTTTAGCCCCTCCAAATGGCAATAGCAAAACCACATTCAGGAAAAAATATCACCAGTTTCAGTTTGATAGTTATGACATAGTAAACAACAGAGGGTCAACTGGGACAATTCACCCTGATGCTGGCATTCATGAGTAAGCAAACATCCACGGAACAAATAATCTTACTCTTACGTATTTCACCAACTACCAGAATTTCTGTCATTCAACCTTTTTCTATGACAATAGTTTTTATACACCGACTAGACAAAGGTCAAATCTCTTTGCGCAGATTAGGGTTAAGCAGTAGTATGTTCAAGGTAAACTAGTAAATATGCTTTCTTCTAAAAAGGTGCACAGAATATAAAAATCGTGAGCTATTGAGTATTAGCAAGCTTGTATGAACGTGCCTGGCTTGAAATAATCGGCCGACCTCAAGAAACTACAAGCTGCTCGGATAACAATTTGGCCACGCTACAAAAAGCACCAATATGACTGCTTCCTTTATAAGACAAGATGTAATACACAAACAAACAAATGATTGCTTCATGGAAGAGGAAGTTACTCGAGTTGATAAAAGATAACATATGTGATGCTTGGTTTGTTCATTCACTTGCATACAGATGTTCCAAAAACTAATAAAAAATACTTAAAAGACACATGAGTTCAAGCTGATAAAGAAAATTAATTAATTTCTACATCTAGTCACACACGAAAATTTCAAACACCAAATAAGCAAAGTGCATAGAACTTGGTTCGTTTAGAATTTACCCAAAATGCCGTTGCATCACCACTAAAATTGGTTCTTGCTTAATCCACTGCTTCATAAGACAAATTACCTCCCGCAATGAACCATTTCTGCTTCCATATTTGTGGTGCAAAAAGATAAAAAAGATTGACACCATCCCTTTCTACCATATTTTCATCCTCTTTTATCTACTCCCTTACTTCTTGGTTCATAGATTCTGATCAGCATCGGTCATCATTATCTGTTTCTTTCTCTTTTTGGTTTTACTTCTGGTACTCTTTTTGGGATAGTCCACATAAGTACCGGAGCCAAGTGCCACTAAGGTCTCAATATAAGGCTCCGCATCAGACATTTCAGGGAAACCATGTATCTTTAGAGCTCTACCTCTTTCAAGATTAGGGTCATATGAAACTAAACCAATATAGCCGCTGTCCGTCAATGGTCCGCCTTGAAATAAGATCTCACCATTATGTAAAGTTTGAATTGGTATGCCATATTCTACATCTACATCGGGCACAAATGACGTAATCTTCAAATGCATAGTCCACATGTTATCCATCATCGTCCACAAATCAACATAAGTATGTATATCATTATCCTCGTTGAGATACCTACAAAGTAGGGAAAGTTTCCCTTCCCAAACGCCCAGCTCTGAGATGCAAGGATATCCATCATCATTTTCATTTACGTCAGGAAATGGCACATGATGGAATGTCTCATCAGAAATATCATAACAAACAACAACATAAGGTATGAATTGGCCGGTACAAGGACCATCAGCAATCCAATGAAGAACACCATCGAGAAGAAACCCCTTAGTCGTACTCGAAGAGAACTCGTAAGGAATTAAACCAAGATTCTTCCATGAATTCGAAGTTAATGAGTAAACACTGGCTTCAGAAACTTTAGACTTCTGATTCACAATTCTTAATATCTTATAATCATCATTCTTCCTGTCAAAACCAAACCCATGGAAAGTGCCATCAAAATCAAACCCTTGGAATGTAAGATCAGGATTTGAGTCGACTGAAGGTGGTTTTGGTACCCGTTTATATTCTCGAGTAGCCGGGTTCCAAATGCAAATACGTTCGCGTGGTTGTATGCAAACCAAACCATTAGAAGAACCTAGAATCTTAGGCATATAATTTCTTGACATAAAAGGATAGTCAATATTACGAGCATGACCTGAAAACGGTGATGATGCTGATGGTAACGATGACAGAACATCATTATCTACAATGGAAAGTAAAGGTTCTGTATCTTCAAAGGCATCAAACTCTCTGCTGGTAACTAAGATGTTGAATCTATTCATGAGAATAGCATTTTCGAGATGGTTTTTGATAAACTTAGGGTTTTGAAATAAACGACACCAATTTTTAGAAACACACCTGAACCTCGAAAGTGATTTAACAGGTAACCTTGTGAGTATATTTTCTTCTATGATGTCTTCTGTCAAGACGCTTGACATTGCCGCCTTTCCTCTTCTTTCTTTCATCTTCTTCCTCGTCGGCGGGGTGACTTGAGTGTGAGAGTGCGGTAGGGCAAGATTCCAAGTCTTTTTATCAGTCGGCTGTTTTATTGATTACCCAAAATAACCTTCCGGTATGTACGGTACTTTTTTTAACCTAAGGGTGGTAGCTTGGGGGCCTCCGAATTGGAAAGTCCGGTATCATTTAAGGAATTGGGGGCCGACTTGGATAAAGGACCAATGTACTGTAATTCGAAGATCCGCCGGGTCGTAATAATATGGTTTCTCTTAAATATAGTCCACATATTTATTAATCATAGTCCATTTAAAATAGGGGAAGGATTCTTTTACCTGGTTATAGTGACATAATACGTTGACATGGTTACCATTTTTTCTGCCAAATCCAACCTGCAATGAATTTGAAACTAATCTTTTGATGATATGTTCTTTTTATATGTTTCTAAACTCCCACAAAAAATGAGAGCATTCCGAAATGTATAAGACCTTCATCTACTATTTTGAATATCAACCGTCGAAAATTAACGGCTGAAATTAAAATTTGTGGATGGTAATGTTTCGTATTTCGGAATGCTATCATTTTTAATATGAATGTAGAGTTTTATATGAGGAACATGTCACCAAAATATTAGTTTTAACATCATTTCCGGTTGGATTTGGTAGAGAAAAGGGTAACCATGTTAATGCATAGTATTCCGCAATGCGTTTCATTAATTAAATTTTCCTATAGTTTCCCATTGTGAAGGGATATTGAGCATGTAGCACATACGGATTAAGCACGTCTAGACGTCTAGCATTCAATTGTGTTTGTAAAACGTTTCTGAAATGTGCAGTTGACTCCACTACGCTAATTAAAACGAAGCAGCGCAATGTTGAAAAGGAGTTGGCTAAAAAAATCTATTCAACTGCCATAGGAATAGGAAGAGCCCGTCAAGGTCAAACGAAGCACTATACATGTGTGGCGTAGTCTGAAGTTAAACAGAAGGTATTTACTCTTTTTTCTCTCTTTGTTTTCTCTCAAAGAAGTTGTACAGCTTTTGAGTATTTTCATGTAAATTAAACAGAAGAGTTGTGTATCGTCTCATCAACTTAATTGAAGGGAAAATCAGTGAGAAAAGGAACTGGCGTACCCAGCGTCTTGTCACTACTCAAGGGACATATAATAATAACTACAAAGTGTCTTTAGGGAATTAAGGATAACCGCGAGGTGGTTCTTAACCATGCATATGAAACTACGCACAAGTCCTTGGGGGAGAGAGATTTTGATGATCCATAAATTTGAGCAATAATCTCAAGTGTCATACACAAATCCTCGGGTGACAACCGACTCAGTCCCAAACCAAGCTTCCTTTTCTCTTCTCCAGATAAATTCCTTGGAAAGGGAGAAGACAAGGAAATTGAAAGAGTTAAACACAAAGAAGAGCAGAAGATAATAAACCAATCTACTACTTTGACGGCCTTCAATACTATGACGACTATGTCAAAAGAACAAAACCAAAAAGTACAGCAATAGCCTGTGAAGACCATTTAACTATATGGTGCCCGGCGCATATATATACTCCAAGTTCTAAAATGGACTTGCTAACATGTGAAATTTGCTTCAACATCCACTTTTTTTTTCAATTAAATTTTAGTTAATCTTTCAGGGGGATCTTTCATTGACTATATGGTATATCCGTTACCACATATACCATATCTTAGTTGTTTGGCTACAGTCATTAACAACCACATATACGATATCCGTTACCGCTGTCTGTTACGACAAATCGATTTGCCGTAAACAATGCATAATCCAACCCTATTTGTTGTGGGTTTCCAATGTACGAGAAGTAAGGATAAATATTTACAAGGAGAGGAGCCCCGTTATCTTCCAAAAACCTTACTATTGATTGCCTTATGTCTCGGGAGCCATCGGAAAATCGACCGTTGGAGGGAGGAAATGAATCTGCAACCAAACCAAAAGAAATAGTTGTACTAACTGGAATTGTTCTCCCAGCAGCTCTAAGTGCATTATGAATATTTTTGATACCAGGAAGAATGTCATTTGACTCTGCAGCACCAGGAATATTGACTTCATTTCCAACTGAAATGTATCGAAATTGGACGTCACTGAATTAAAGCACATTCTTATAAACCCAGTCTCCAGCAAAATCTGGATCAGTCATTCTTTGCACCATATTGTTTTGGATAACAAGTACAACTTCGATTCCTGACCCTCGTAGGGCATTTAGAGCATCCGGATTCGGACTAGTAAGACAAACTTTGTCTATATTTTTCGATCTTAAGAGGTTAACGACTGCAGTCGGGGACGGCAGGTTGTCTCCTACCGTTCCATAATAAACACCAACAACTGCCGCTTCTGCATGCATATAAACAAATTAAATATTATTACATATGCTTTGGAGTAAATCTCCCATTTTAATAGTAACAAGGGATTAAAAAATTTAAGAAAATATAACCATGAGATCTCCAAACTTTAAAATTCCACTGTTAAATTTCACAAATAAAATTCCGTCTGAACTATTATTATTGTCGTTAGATTATTGGACTTCCTCTTTATTATCAGCCAGTAGATTTTAAAGAACTGGTATAAAGAATATTTACAGGGACATAAAAGTAAAAACACTTTTTATATATTTAAAATCTCATATTTTTTAAACTACATATCGGATTTTTGTAAACTTTATATATTTGAAGAGCCCTTTAAGTTAGCTACGCAACGAGTAGACATAGCTTAAAATAAGACATAACTTAGAAAAAAATTGCAAAAATCTACAAAGAAAAAAAAAGAAAACAAACGATTGATTCTTAAATACAAACAACGGATAATTTTTAAATAAAAAAATATGGTGTCGAATTACCACCAAATTATTTGGAAAGTAGAAAAATAACATCGTGTAAGTAAAAAAATAACGCACGTACTCACTACTTGTCATAAGTTAATGAATGGAAAGCATACAAATGTACAATGTACATAAGCACCGCAAACAAGGAAATTACGTAAAACATTTTTGGACTCATTGTTCTGAAAATGTTCCAATAGAATACTTTTGTTATGAATGTTGTATTTGATACCAGATCGATGCATGAATATACATGCAAAATTTGAGTAAGATTTTTCTACCAAAAAGGATGAAATCAATCCATTTTCCACATATACCATATCTTAGTTGTTTGGCTACAGTCATTAACAACCACATATACGATATCTTAGTAATTTCGTACCCATCCAGTATATTCAATATTTGGATTTTGAGGGGGCCATACTGCATAAACCACAAAAACAAGAAACTTTAATTGGAAGTTTCCTAATTATAAATAAATTACTTACTATTTTAATCTTTGTGGAAAAACCACTGTATTGAGTTTAGTCAGACACGCAGCAATATATTTACAGAATGAAATGTCATAAAACTCAATGTTATAGAGCAAAGAAGCAAATACATGCATGACCAAATCAACACCTGGAAGGTTAAATTGATAAATTCCCATGCTGCTACATCGGCACATAAAAGGATACCACTTGAAACTTCTCTAGAAGATGTCAATACCGTTTCCCTTGCAACCTATGAAACGACAACAGGACACTAACTCTCAACATAATTTATCAACTCTTATATGAGCCACCACTCACATTGTTATAATAATTAACCCACCTGTTTCGTTTTCCCATGAAGATGAATAATGGAGCGATCTTTGACAGCAGCAAATTTTGGAAGAAAAACTCCCCAATAATCAACACTAGCACATGTCCTGAAGTAGCTGCAACAAAGAAGTAATTAGAGATTAGACATAAAACAAGTGAATAACGCTATCAGTGAGAATCATATACTTTACATTTATAGGAATTATAAGAAACAACTAGAACATGTATTGTTTAGGAGAGAACACGGCTAGAACACAACGGGAAGAAGAGAACTTTGAACTTGAATGAAATACGTTCTTTGATTAACTTTTGCATACTAAATTGATCTTTATAAGATGCATATATACAAACTCTTCCTTGGATTCCAAGGCAAGGTAAATTCCCAAACTAGAACAATTTTCTAAAATATAAAAGACTTCCAAACCTAGAATAGTTTCCTAGAAAATACAAAAGACTTCCTTAATAAGACAATACGTGTGTTATGCCTTAACACCCTCCCGCAAGCGTAACGGGTGATCTTGAACCGTTAGCTTGAACCTTAATAGAGAAAATCGATCTTTAGACAAAGCTTTTGTAAAAATGTCGGCAATTTGATCCTTGGAAGATATAAACCTGACATCAAGAAGTTTCAAAGCAACCTGATCACGCACAAAATGATAATCAATCTCAATATGTTTCGTCCTTGCATGAAATATAGGATTAACAGTAAGATATATGACACCAAGATTATCACCCCATAGAACTGGAGGTGATTGAGTAGAAACATGAAGTTCAGATAGAAGTGATTGAATCCACATAATTTCAGCAGTAGCAAATAGCAAGACCTCTATATTCTGCTTCAGTACTAGAACGTGACACAGTTTTCTGTTTACGAGCACTCCAAGATATAATATTACCACCCAAGAATACACAATAACCACTTGTTGAACATCGATCTTCAAGAGAACCAGCCCAATCGGAATCAGTATATGCACTAAAGGATAACTGTAGAGAAGAAGACGGTCGAAGAAGTATACCAAACGTAGATGTTTTAAGATAACGAAGTATGCGCTTTACTAAGCCCCAGTGAAACTCAGTGGGTGCATGCATAAATTGACAAACCTTATTAACAGCATATGCTAGATCTGGACGAGTAAAAGTCAAATATTGTAAAGCTCCAAAAATACTACGATATTCAGTAGCATCAGTCAACAAGGTACTGTGATCAGAAGACATGTCCCCAGAAGTACTAAGTGGAGTGTGAATAGGCTTAACACCATCCATTTTTGCACGAATAAAAAGATCATGAGCATACCTTTGTTGAGAGAGAAACAAACCAGAGGATGTACGAACTGCTTCAATGCCAAGAAAGTAAGACAGGAAGCCAAGATCTTTGATTGCGAATTCTTGTTGTAAACGATCAATGATAGACTTAATACTTGTAGAATTAGAACCGGTAATAATAATATCATCAACATAGACTAGTAAATAGATAGTACCAAGAGAGCCATTGTAAAGAAATAAGGACGAGTCACACTTCGAAGTGACAAAGCCAATTTGCAACAAAAAAGTACTAAGTCTGTGATACCACGCACGAGGATCTTGTTTGAGACCATAAATAGAACGATGCAACTTGCAGACATGCGTGGGAAAACGAGAATCGACATAGCCAGGTGGCTGTTTCATATACACCTCTTCTTGAAGTTCTCCATGTAAAAAGGCATTTTGCACATCAAGTTGATGAATTGACAAATTGGAAGACAAAGCCAATGTAAGAATAATACGAATAGTACATGGTTTAACAACCGGACTAAACATTTCAGAATAGTCAATACCCTCTTGCTGATTGTAGCCTTTTGCGACTAAACGTGATTTTCGACGGGCAATCGTACCATCCGGATTACGTTTAATACGAAACACCTATTTACATCCAATAACATTCATAGAAGAATTATATGGTACCAACGACCACGTACCATTCCGAAGTAGCGCATTAATCTCATCATCGGAAGACATACGCCACTGAGGATCCTTATGAGCCTGTGAAATATAAGTAGGTCCGAGAAGAGAATCACATACCAAGGCATATTTGAAATTTGGTTTAAAAACACCAGCTTTAGACCTTGTGACCATTGGATGAGTGTCAGCAGCAGAAGCAGTAGTCGACGGAACAGTGGCAGAGACAGGAGACAGAGACTGCAGACGAAGAACGAGAGAAGAAAAATCAGTGGAGGTTGTTGCGGATGAAGCGGGCTCAATAACGGGAACTGTCGGCGGTTGTGACGGCTGAGAATCATTAGTATTGACTGCTGATGATTGGTTCTGACGGCTAATCATTGGTGCTGGTGGCTGTGACGGCTGAGGATCATTAGTACTGACTGCTGATGATTGGTTCTGACGGCTAATCATTGGTGCTGGCATCTGTGACGGCTGAGGATCATTATTGTTGTCTGCTAATGATTGAGGATGATGGTTAATGATTGTTGGAGATGGCTGATGATTGATGACGGCTGATGATGACTGGCGGCTAATGATTGGTCTTGGGAAAACGGCACGGAAGCAGGGGACGGAAGAGAAGAAGGCAGAGAAAAAGTGACAGGAGAAGAAGAGGAAGTAGAAAAGGGTACCTGTGAAGTCGTCGACACCGGAGAAGGCTGTACTGTGGCAGCGAAAGGAAAAGATGTCTCATCAAAAACAACATGACGACTAACATAAATCCGACCTGTAGGAATATGAAGACACTTATAGCCTTTTTGAGAAGGACTATAACCAATAAAAACATAAGGAGAAGAAAGTGATTCCATTTTATGAGATCTATATGGACGTAAGTAAGGATAGCACAAGCAACCAAACACTCGAAGCAAAGTGTAATCTGGTGAAAGACCAAAAAGAAGTTCATACGGAAAGGAGTTATAAATGGAATTAGACGGAACACGATTCATTAGAAAACAAGCGGTGTAAAAAGAGTCGTACCAATATGAGGATGGTACAGAAGCCATGTTGAGAATTGTAAGACCAGTTTCACGAATATGACGATGACGTCGTTCGACTAAACCATTTTGTTCAGAAGTATGCGGACACGAAAATCGATGAAAAATACCTAGTTGTTGAAGATGCGGAGTAAGTTTTCGATACTCCAGTGCATTATCAGACTGAAAGATTTTGATTTTTCGATTGAAGAGATTTTCAACATGCTTTTGAAAAAAAAAATATAGAAAAGACATCAGATTTCTGAGACATAGGAAACATCCAAGTAAAGCGACTAAAGGCATCAATAAAGATGACATAGTATTTATATCCTTCATTAGATAGAATATGAGAAGGTCCCCAAACATTAGAGACAATTAAATCTAACGGATTCAAATAAGTAGTTTTACTGGAATAAAAAGGGAGTTTATGACTCCGATGTTCATGACAAGACGAAAAAAACTTAAAAGTTTGACTAGAAACCGGAAGTGAAAACTGGGAAACAACTTTACGCACTGTGCGTATCATAGGATGTCCTAATCTAGAGTGTCAATCTTGTAAGTTAGCACGCTCTCCTATGTAGGCTTTAGAAGATTGAGACGAATCATCAAGTTGATATAAACCACCCCTCTTACTGCCACGAAGAAGAACCTTCCCGGTACATCGATCCTTCACAAGACAAGAAGTTGGATGAAATTCAAATAAGACATTATTGTCAGTAGTAAACCGAGAAATAGACAGAAGATTATGTGAAATTTTTGGTGCATGAAGAAAATCACGAAGCCACAACTTACGGTTGGGAGTTCCCAAAAACAGGGGATCCAACATTAGAGATTGGAATAGAAGAGCCATTACCCATTTGAATTTGATCCGGACCAGTATATTCATTAGAAAATTGGAGACGAGAAAGATCATTGGTTATATGATATGTAGCACCACCATCAGGAATCCACGGAGGTGTAGATAACAAACCAGTTTGAGCAGCATAAGCACGAGGAGCATAGGTAGGTGGCTGACGGTGAGGAGGATGAAACGAGCGATCAAAACGATTCCAACAATCAGGAGCTTCATGATTCTTGCGACCACAAAGCTGGCAGAGAAGACGCGCATCTGTGCGGGAATTGGAAGGTTGATTCAGTGCTGGGCCGAGAAGAGAGGGATGATTCGGAGTGCTAGAAACAGCTGGACGAGCTGGGCTTGACAGGAAGGAAGATTGCTGGGCTGAAGATGGGCTGGACCGAGCAGGCGGACGAGAAAAGTTCTAAGCTGCTGGACGAGTAAAATTGGAAGTAGCCTGACGAGTTGAGCCGGATGCTGCGACGTTAGCTACAGGTTGGGAATGCAGTGACTTTGCTTAGTTCTCAATACGAGATTCAAACGTGAGAAGATAGGTGATGAAATCCTCTAGTTTCATGGCTCCCATGGAAGTTGTAAGAGAGGTAACAATGGCATCATATGCGGTATCTAAGCCAGCAAGAATGCAGTGACGTAATTCTGACTCAGTGACAACAGTATCGGCAGCTGCAAGGTTGTCAACGATATTGCGAGCTCGATCAATATAATCTCGCATAGAAAGAGATCCTTTGCGTAAAGCCCGAAGTTCACATTGCAAGTGATGAATATGAGCATCTGATTTGGAAGAAAAAAGGGATTCAAGAGAGGACCAAACAGCATGAGAACTTTGGAGATGATGAACTTGTTGAAGAACAGCAGGAGTTAGGAAGGAAAAAATCCAGCCAAGAAGAATACGGTCTTTCTTTAGCCATGGAGCATATACCGGATTAGGTGTATCACTATTTGGAAGAGTTGGAGACGGACAAGGATTGTTACCCGTGACAAAACTGTCGAGTTCATAACCTTGAAGATATGGAAGAAACTGAGCACGCCAGAGAGAATAATTAGTGTCATCAAGTTTGACAGTGATGATGTGATGAGGTTGAGAAAAGATAGAATAAGCCATCATTGATTGAGAGGAGTTGAGTATGGTTGAAAGAACAGAGGAAGAAGTAGATGCAGCGGAAGCATAGGATCGATAAGCTGATACCAAGCTAGAACATGTATTGTTTAGGAGAGAACACGGCTAGAACACAACGGGAAGAAGAGAACTTTGAACTTGAATGGAATACGTTCTTTGATTAACTTTTGCACACTAAATTGATTTTTACGAGATACATATATAAACAATCTCTTCCTTGGATTCCAAGCAAGGTAAATTCCAAAACTAGAACAATTTCCTAAAATATAAAAGACTTCCAAACCTAGAATAGTTTCCTAGAAAATACAAAAGACTTCCTTAATAAAACAATACGTGTGTTATGCCTTAACAGAAACAACCACAATACATGATAGGCAGTTGAAATTGAATAACCTACATGATGATCTTTTCATTCATGTTCTTGGTTAGGAAATCAACAAGCTGTAATGACTTCTCACTGCAAGATCAAGGATATAATAGCAAGGTGTCAGATGAGAAGTTCTCGGTCAAACCATAGGATAATATAGGCGCTAAAATTGCTAATTGGAGAGAGACTCTGATAAATGGTCTTAATTTCTGATAACTTAACTACAATTACTACTTAGCCATATTAATTAAGTAGGATTTTTGGTGTCATCTGTGGGTAAGTTTTGAGGATGTGCATCTCCAAAGAGGGAACTCACAGACACCATTTTCCATGATCTTAAAAATGAAAAGAGAAGTGACTTCTCCAATGGTGGAGGGTTGAGTCTGCGTCAGCGCCAAAATGTAGTTGATAATATCAAGACAATTTACATCCGAGGGTAACTCAAGTATAGATCAGGAATTATGGAAAGCATAAGTAAAGAACAAAGTGAAGTGACAAGTAAAAGCAACGTAGATTATGCATTAGAAAACTATGTTACATCGTCCCCTCCCTCAGTCATACTTTAAAACTTAACGTCTGAGCATAAGAATGCTTCAACAAATTCAACCAACCTGTTGACTGCAATGGTTCAAAGAACATAATAGCTTCGTTAAAACTTTTCCAATTTCCAATACAACAAATATAAGACATAAGAGCTATTTATATTGCTTACTTCTTTGATAATTAGCCAGGTTCATAGTCAGCTTGTCTTGAGGCTTCAATAATCATCTCTCTTTTCTTAAAAGTTGATGAAAAATATCAGAAGCCATGTACAACACATGGACAAAAACAATAATCATCAAAATCTGTTACTACAAAACAAGTAGCTTCTAGGGACGGCTATTTTGAAAAAACCGTCCCTAAAGAAGGATATTTGGGACGGTGATGGCCTGACCGTTCCTAATAGTCATAAAATATTTAAATCAAGGCTAAAATATGTCCGTCCCAAAAAAAAAAAAAAATGGTCAAATAGTATTAGTGACGGTGGAACAGGGGACGGTACATAAACCGTCCCTAATACTTCTTGGGACGGTTTTTTGTCCTCTTGGGACGTTTTTTGGCCGTCCCAAGAGGCCTTGTGTTTTGTAGTGTGTTCTCAACTAATTCCAGCATGACTTCAGGAAAAAATAGTTTTAGACGTTTAGTAAAACCATACTAATGGCAACAGTTGTTCCCCAATTCATAAGCAAACTAGTTGGTACCTAACTAACATACGCCTCTCCTGAAGCAACAGAATAAACTCAATAGAAGGAGAGTTTGGGGGAGAAAATTTTGAAAAATCGACACATACCTCCATTTCGAGGCCCAGAGGTGTTTTGAAAGATGCAGGCTCTAGCTTATCTTTTGCTTCTCTTCAAACTTCAACCCTTACAGGAACAGGATACCTCAATCCTGCTTTGGCAAGCTCCTCGACTGCCTCAGTGTGAGTAGCTGAGAAAATACTAGTTCTATGCTGCTTCAGTCAGCGAGTTACAATGGGATTTATCATTTATCTGCTTTTCCGACCCCAGGAGCCGATCAGCCTCGTCTAAAATCAGAATCTGTCCCAAACAAAAGTAGATAATCAAATAAAACTTAACAAATATACTGAATCAGAGACCTATCCAGTGTTTCATTCAGTGGAAAAGATGTTTGCAGATGCATTCCTTTACACTGAGAAGAAGAACGTCGAAGGATCTCAACAAGTGGAACAACAAAAGCAAGGGTTTTTCCAGAACCGGTAGCAGCATCAATCTTTATTTTCACAAAATGTGGTATCGTGGCACTTTGAACTGGTGTATAATAGTTGAATCCAACTTCAGTTACGGCATCAAGAGTAGGTTGTGAAAGAGGGGGTGTCATAGCCATGAGTTTTACAGACCTGATCCAAGGTGGTATAAAGCTCCAATAAATCAGATTCACTACATTTCAATATCCTCTGCAACAAAAAAGAAACAATATCAGTTGGGATAGTGAATCGCCATATCGAAATGATTGCATTTAAATATTTAAGGCCAATAGACGAATCAAAGAAAAGAAAAAAAACTGAGCCATGTATTGTCAAAAATACTAGAACATGGTAGCGAGTCAACAATCCAAAAGACCACAAATTATTACTAAATGGACCAGTTGCCAATAGAAAGAAATACTAACTACAGAATCTAAACATACAACACACCTCTAGGACCGATTTGTTCAGTTTTCCAGTCTGTGACAAGTTTAACTGAGAATCTCATCTATGGTCTGTCGAATATTATTTCCGCACCCACCATTCCACCTGACTAACCAATTTATATGCAAAAACTTGAAATGTAAGTTAAATTACTTTGGATTGATTGGGGTTATTACTCGACTTGAAATGTAGGTTAAATTACTTTGGATTGATTGGGGTTATTACTCGGACATAATGATACGGTATGGAAGATACAAAGGTTCCATCTTGAACGAAGAGTAATGATGAGAGTTATTTGGTTAACCACGACTCTGTCAAGTCTGCAACCATAACATACCCAATTATCATGCTTTTCCCCACTTCCAATTGACGCAAAATCTAACAAATTGGATGATATTTTAATGATAGATAAAGGGCATTCGTGAAGCAAACATAGCATTGAACTAATACCTCAAAGCTTATGTAATCTAAAATCTGCATGCGATTCATACTGTCGTAAATCCTCCCAGGCGTGCCTATAATCAAGTTTGCTCCTTCCTCCCCAATTTTCTTATTCGTATAAGCTCTTACACTTACTTCACCTTGTCTAACATTTGGTAACTTAGCACCATAGTACATCTGTGATGCCAACTCTCTTGTAGGAGAAAGATTTATCCTCACAATCTGCATGTATAAAGATCCCTGAAAAAGCGGGGTACAAAACCAAACCCAATATATTGGGTTAGCAATCTGTATGGACAAACTCTAATATATTTTCTAGAGAATCAACTAGACAGTCAGACTCAATCTAGATAAAAAGTATATCAAAGAGTTTTTATCCCATTCTCTCGATTTGATATATATACTCAAGGAAATAGAAATCTGCGAGTCTTTATCAAATACTAGAGAGATAACTTGGATGGTACCAAAGACCAATATCCAAGTGTCAATTAATTTAAATCAACAACCAAAAGGTCGGATATTCTAATTGATTGAACAACGCACAACCTGTGATATTTCAATTATATAACAAAATATAATGCGGAATAGAAATAACACAGACACCGGAATTTTGTTAACGAGGAAACCGCAAATGCAGAATAACCCCGGGACCTAGTCCAGATTGAACACATAGTGTATTAAGCCGCTACAGACACTAGCCTACTCCAAACTAACTTCGATATGGACTGTAGTTGAACCCCAATCAATCTCACATGGACTCAAGGTACAGTTGCGCTCTTTACGTCTCTGATCCCAGCAGGATAATACGCACTTGATTCCCTTAGCTGATCTCACCCACAACTAAGAGCTGCTACACCCAAAGTCGAAGACTTCAATAAACAAATCTGTACCACACAGAAAAGTCTACGGTAATAGATAAATCTGTCTCCCGCGAATATACCTATGAGTTTTTGTTCCGTCTTTTGATAAACCAAGGTGAACAGGAACCAATTGATAACCCGGACTCATATTCCCGAAGAACATCCTAGTATTATCAATCACCACACAATAATCTTAATCGACGCAGTGAAAAAAGATATTGCGTAATCACAAACGATGAGACAAAGTGTTTGTGATTACTTTTATATCTTGCCTATCGTAGATAGAAATCTCAAGCCAATTATTACAATTGTTCTCGTACGATAAAAACAGCAAGATCAGATCCCATAACTACAAGAAAAGTAGTATCGGTTTGGCTTCACAATCCCAATAAAGTCTTTAAGTCGTTAACCTGGTTTAGAGAAGAAAACCCAATGTTAAAGGAGAACCGACTCTAGATTATGCAACTAGTATCACACATAAGGTGTGGGGATTAGATTTTCCAGTTGCTAGAGTTCTCCCTTATATAGTCTTTCAAATCATGGTTTGCAATCAATGTTAGCTTGGTAACAAAGCATTCAATATTCTACGTTAGATGAAAACCTGATTAGATTCATGCTAATATTTTTCAATCGTTGGATCAAAAACTTAGCTTGTTACACACACATGAAATGTTCCATAAGGGAAATGGTAAAAACATATAGTCTGTATAAGTACATGAGTTGCCCTTTGATAATCATTACACAATTAGGCATAATTGCGTTGTTGTTTGATTATAGGCTTGCACATAGTATCATTAGAACCTTACCATATAAAATGAGCAGTTTGATAAAACCCCAGCCACTTCTAAGTTGTTTCCAAGAAGGCATGCATTGGTAACTTGCGTGAGATATTATCAGGACGAAGAAGAAAATCGTTATGACTACGCACACACAATATAATGGTCAACTAACCCTTGAGTTGCACATACCTGGACTGCCAAAAAACATTGAAAAAAAATCTTAGTAGTTTGAAGCCAATTGGCATTCCGATAAGCAATTTACTGAACACGTCAAAAAAACTTTGATAGTTGTTTTCCTAATCGACTTTTAGCAGACCTACTGTATTCATAGTAAACCCGATTTCAAAAGTCTGGCACCCTAGTATTACAATTTTCACATTTAACCCATTAATCCTTCCATGGAAATAATGTACATGTATACATTCAGTTTCCCTTATACTTCATACATGGATGTGCAGTATCATTTTGAAAATGAAACATCAAAATATGGTTTCCATGTTCAGGTAAGTATCAAAACTGAATCAACACAAAATGAATTCATGAATTGCATTTTATATACCATTTATATCCAAAATCTACTACAAAATTAAGTCACAGAGTAAGAAAACCCAAAAGGGTACATAAGTTTTTATTCGGAAAACATGTATTTGCATGTTTTCCTTCCTAGTACAGTCTTCACTGGTTCGTACTGAATTTATTGTCCCATCACTTGAATCCCAAAATGGAAATCCAATTTTTTTTATTGATTTGTTGAATGAATAGAATTGCACAGATCCATCTAGAACTAAATTGCCAAAACCAAGTGAAAGTTAACAATAAGCTTAATTCAAACAAAACCAAATCAAACCTAAAAGTTGAAATCATCAAACCAAAAGAAAAGAAGAAATAATCACCTAAATTTTGTCATTAACATTCTCAATTGTTTCACAACTGAGAACCACAATCAGCGTTTTCTTGTAATGAACGATGAAAAGATTGAAAGAGAAAATAAAAAAAGTTATGAAAGGGAGCGGATAAGTTTGAAAATTTGTGGTGAAGGGGTCGAGGAATTAGGGGTTGGTTTTAGTGGAACGGAAGTGGGATAAGAGCATCTCCAGTGCTAGTGATCAGGGTCTTACATTGATATGACACGTATGATTTAAGACATTTTATACCAACTCTATGTGTCATATCAAGGTGTTAAATTGATATGATACATAGAATTTAAGGTAGAAAATCTTATATTTATTATTTTTTGTCATGTAATGAATGACCCACACCAAAAAAATCTTAATAAGACCTCCACATAGGATGACCTTAATCCCAAACTCTTTAATCCAAGCCATTGATATATAATCCTCTTGTTGTTGTTCCAAGTTATGATCATCATCCTTCATTTTCAATAGCCATACCTCTTCTCCTTGGTGGTAACCCAAACGAACAGAAAACAACAAATAACCATCTAGAAATCTGATTGTGTTGTTATCCCACTTATTGTTAGGTGGCAAAGGAGGTGGTGAAAGATGTTGGCAAAACTTTCCCTCGGCCAAATCGAAAGTAGTGATCGTTTTTGATTGTCCATTCAGCCAATAAATTGCTCCATTAACGAAAATGCTTTTATAATTGATTAAATCGCCTGAATCAAAGTTTCCAATGTTTTTCCAACCATTTCCACTTCCTATAGTGTATACGAGGAATTCTAGAGACATGTATAACCTAACCGTACAACTTTATACTCATCGGTGGGAGAAAGGAAACCCAAACAAAAATCGAACAACCAATGACCAGAATGTTTCTTTATTTGTGGAAGTACAACAGATTATTTTGCGATTGGGTTACAAATATAAACAACAGTTTGGTCGAGTCCGGTAAGACAGATTAAACCATCACAGCTACCACGAGTCCAACAATCCCAAAGGGTTACTTTTATAATTTTCTGAATTGGCTGATCTTGATCCTCATCATATTCAAAATAGTACCACTTATCATACTCAGTACAAGCAAAAAAAAGCCAACTTACCAGAAAGAGAAGAGAGACGACGGAAATGCCTTGGAGAATGATGGATGATTAGAAAGATTATTCCAGGTTTTGCATACTGATTTACAATTACAAATCGACTCAGTTTCTACCCGAGCTAAAATTTCCAATGTGATTTCTGCAGGTAGGGATTTGAAACACTCCATGAAAATTCTTAGGGTTTGAGTAGAAACTGGAAAGAGCAAAAGCAAAAAAAAAAAAGGAGTGACAAAATGCAACCCAAGATATCACTATTGAAATTCTAATTTACTTTACTTTTAAAAATGACTAAGTGCAACCTAAAAAAGTCAAGTAAAATCCAACTCATAATCCAAAATAATCACCCAAACCGTTTACATCTTTTGTCAATTGTCAGTATAGTCTGGTGCAATTGTCTTTTGGTCGACCCTGGTAACTGGTGTCAGTCTAGACCGGTCGACCAATAACCAGTCTATCCTGGTCGACTTCAAAAACAATTCCTGACTCACTATAAGAGAGATTCCAAAACAAAAAAAGTGGTCAAAGATGTATGCAGTACCAATATTTGGAGATATAAATGGAAGCACCAGAGGTTAGGATCATACACTTTAAAGAGTTTAGGATTATATTTGGAGATATAAATGAGGTTGTGGTAATGGAAGCACCAGAGGTCATCCAGTTGACTAAAGTGTATGTTTTTCTTCTATTATCGGCACTTCTCTTTCCATAGCGAAGCTGTTAGAGCACTGCTTGGTCGCACTCGCAAGCATTGATATCTCAAGCTTCTTTGTCAACGTTAGTGATCAAAACTATAATTCTTGATTTCTAGTCTACTTATAGGGTTGTCTCGGACTAGGATAAATTGTGTAGTTGAGCATTAGGCTTCACGACGTTCATCAATTGAAAACGAATAACTATTAAGGAGTTGTGGAACTTCATAAACAAAAGGTATGTGGAGACTAAAACTCATTTATCACTTGGAAAGTCTATTTATACTATATCTCATATATTGAGACAAAAGTCGTATTACCATATAGTATTCGATTATGCACATTTGAGATTTCGAGCCGAGTTTAACTCGCTTACATATTTCTCGAAATATGTGGTGGTAAGCTTTCGCTTCAACCAAGTTCATCTTATATTTTTGAAGAAAGTCAAAAGATGATCATGTGAAAATTTCCGAGTAAAATCTTGTATGGTTTGTGTTATACAATCATTTGGTATAAACTTGGAATGTTTCTTTATGATTATTTCAATAACATGAGAATTTCTTTGATGTTAATAGTTCGTAAAAACAACTATTATCATCCTCTAAGAATGTTTCAATGATTGAAGTAGAGTTTAGAATACTTAACCCTCATTGGATTATAAACATAATAGGTGATCCATTACCGATACTATAGTATGCATACCCGTATGCGTACCTGTTAGTTGTGAAATTCGGAGTACCTAAGTACACATATTCATACGCGTATTGGCGAAGGGTTTGGGTCCGGGCGTTTCTGTTGTGTTTGGAAGTATGCTTACCCGTTGGCATACTGGAGAACCCAAACTTAGACCGGATACTTAAGTATGCGTACCCGTTTGCATACTTGAGTGGTTAAAGTTCAAAAATCGGTTGCCTCATGAACTAATACATTTATATATTAAGGAATGCATTCTTTGCAAACCGTGGCTATAATTTCCATGAATTGATTTGAGCGAATCAAACTGATTTTTCTTCAATTGTGTTCTTGTTTACTTCTATGAGAATATAGCAATTGAACAACTCTTTAACTAGTGTCATTTTAGTCATTTGAACTAGTTTTGGTTAAGATGAATAAGGTTGATATGAGAGGTTCATATAACTAACCTCGGTTAACTATGGTTGAGCCAATATGGTGTACACGTTTAGGTACGGGTACATAAACCTAAATGAAGGTACATTTTATTTGTGTATAACAAGCTAAGTTTGATCTAATGGTTGAAAGATATTAGCTTGAATCTAATCAGGTTTTCATCTAACGATGGATATTGAATACTTTGTTACCAAGGTAACTTAGATAGCAAACCCTGATTTGAAAACTATATAAAAGAAAACTTTAGCAGCTGGGAAACCTAATACCCACACCTCATGTGTGATACTAGTTATATAAGATAGAGTTGATTCTCCTTTAACCTTAGGTTTTTCACGAAATCTTGTAGGTTAACAACTTAAAGACTTCATTGAGATTGTGAAGCCAAACCCAACTATTTTATCTGTATTTGTGTGATCTGATCTTGTTGAATCTATCGTATTTGAGTACTATCTTCTCTAAGATTGGATCGAGATTTAATCTTCGATAGGCAAGACAAAAATTAGACACAAACATTTTCGTCTCATCGTTGTGATTCCGCAATATCTTGATCCGCTACTATACGATTTAGATTATTGTGAGGTGATTGATATTTCTAGGTTGTTGTTCGGGAATATAAGTCCGGTATATCAATTGGTTATTGTTCATCTTGATTTATCAAAAGATGAAACAAAACTCGTAGGTATATCCTAGGGAGACAGATTTATCTTTTCCAATAGACTTTTCTGTGTGAGACAATTTTTTTTATTAAGTCTTCGACTTCGGATCGTAGCAACTCTTGGTTTTGGGTGAGATCAGCTAAGGGAATCAAGTGCGTAGTCTCCTTCTAGGATCAGAGACATAAGGAGCGCAACTGTACCTTGAATCAGTGTGAGATTGATTAGGGTTCAACCACAGTCCAGTTTTAAGTTCATTGGTAGTAGGCTAGTGTCTGTTGCGGCTTAATACAGTATGGTGTTCAAATCCGAGCTAGGTCTCGGGGTTTTTCTGCATTTGCGGTTTTCCTCGTTAACGAAATTTTGGTGTCTGTGTTATTTCTTTTTCGCATTATATTTTGTTATATAATTAAAATATCACAGGTTGTGCGTTGAATCGATCAATTGGAAAACCCAACCTTTGGTTATTGATTGAAATTGATTGATCCTTGAACATTGGTCTTTGGTACCATCCAAGTTAATTCTCTTATATTCAATCGGGCTCGCAAATTCCTATTTGTTGATTGCATATTAAATTGAGAAAGAGAGATACAAAACTTTTTGATATACTTTTATCTAGATTAAGTCTGACTGTCCAGTTGATTCTCTTGAAAGTATATTGGAGTTTTTCTATTCATATTGCTAAAATAATTGTTGGTGTGGTTGTTGTACCCCCGCTTTTTCAGGTACCATTCAAGTTGTTTCAGATAATAATTAGGCTCGTGGATTTTTATCTTTTAGATTTACTGATTACATTGGGAAACAGAGATATCAACTCTTTGATATACTTTTCTATAGATTGAGTCTGACTATCTAGTTGATTCTCTTGAAAGTATATTAGAGTTTGTCTATTCAGATTGTCGAAAGAAATATTGGGTGTGGTTGTTAGAACCCCCACTTTTTGAATTGGTATCAGAGCACGCAAACACATTTAAGACCTCATAAGTATATGTTTGTAGCGATCTAAATAGGAATAGAAGTACTATCTCTGATAAACCCATCACCAGAAACAAAGTTTTGTTTCTATACAATCTATTAAAGAGAAAGATTTGTCAATCTCGAATATAGACGAACTTAGTGTTCCAACGAAACAAACTTCCAATGACAAGTGTTACCCGGATTATCTTACTGACGAGTCTGACTCCGAAGTCGAAAGGGAAGCATCTAAAAAGAGTGCAGTGATTCCAAAACTTGTTAGAATCCAGGTTGATGATGTCAACCGGTTGAAACAAAAATTCAATTTCCTTTTTGGTATGGTAAATGAGCGTGACTCTCTTCTAAAGGTCCTTTGTGAGGAAAATATCTCAATTTTTTCTTCACGAACTCTGCTTGAGGAAAAACTTAAAGAGGATGCTTTGGGAATTGAACATCTTTTGAGCAAAATCTTTGTTCAAGAATTTTCCAAAGAGTCTACTATACCTATTTCTTCTGATTTAACTGTAAAAAATTCAGTTCCGGAAGCAAAATCGAAATCCCTTCCTGTTAAAGGAGATGTGCCTGTGTCTTTCTCTAATCAAGGAATAAACGCATCACATGGAAGAAAGACATATCCCAACGATAGTGTTAAGGCTGTTATGTCTAATCACTCAGGTGATCAGAAAGTGTGTCTCTTTTGTGATTCAAAAGGACATGTTGAACAAAAGAGGAAATCGAGGTTGAATGACAATTCTCTTGTTCGTCTTCAGCACATCTTAGATTTAATTCTCAAAGGTGTAACCGACATTCGTATGTCTAGACCAATTGGTTTTAGTACTCACCATGTGTACCCTACCAGGAAAGTCAGTTCGATGTGTTCCTCAAATGTGAAAATACGAAACAGTCTTCCTAAACCAATTCGTTCAAGAAGAAATCATGGATCTTCTTCTACCAAAAAAGGAGATAATGTTGTTTTTGATGTGAAAAAGGTACCAGAAGAAGGAAGCAAAAATGAAGAGATGGAAGACAACCTAAAAATGATAATTGAAGGTTATAAAGAGATTATTAACAGGCTATCATTTCTCTATAGTCAGAATTCTTCAAGTAAGAATACATACTATGCGTCGTATTTTGATGATAGTAAGTTTTATGATAACTTTTCGTATCAAAATGGTTTTCCTCCGAAGATCAAAAGAAAGAGGTTTAACCAAAAACAACGTTCATTGGATGAGCTCAAGGCTCATACTTGTGCTAATTAATCACAAGGTTGAAATATCACTCACAAAAATTCATGGTTGAGTGAAATATAATCTGGTATACTTGATGGCAAAGTGTTTTCTGATGCTCTAGCTATTTTTTTACCGTCCATAATCGGATTATCATTCACAAACATTTTTGCATAAGCATTTGTGCTTTTGTTTTGTCAAGCATTTGATTTTTAATTTCTTTGAAATTTTATTATGTCAAAAATTGCTACTCTTATGCTCTAAATTTTCTCTTGTAAGAATATAAAATTTATTGAGCTAAGAATTGTAAATTTTTCACTCGGCAAAACACTTATTTACAAACAATATCTTTGGATTGCATCCGTCGTTGCTATGGTTCTTTTCTCTTATGGGACAAGTTTTCGTTCATACGGATACCCATGGTACATATCACGAACCAACTTTGAAAACCCTAAAATTTGTTTTCCTGAGAAACCATTTAAATAACATCTTTTGAAGAGTACGTGTATTCCAGGTTATTTTTCTTGTCGAGAATGGCATCTTCTTTGGGATCTTGTAACTTTGCAAAAGGTTTTCTTGATAAGGGTTTTGGTTTTGAAGAAAAAGGAGAAAATATCTCTTGTGGAAGCCAATGACACTTTTACTCTCCTGATAATCTTTCAGACATTGAGGATGATGAAGAGATTTCTGCTAAAGTTGTTCAAGATTTTATCGTCCAGTTTAACGATGCAAAATTGCTTCTTGTTAATACCTTAAAAAACCTTAATATGTTAAGAACTGAGTTGAAAAATGTTAACTCTGACCTTGCTCTCATGAAGACACATGTTAAAGATCGTCTCAAGAAAAGTATTGTGTCTGAAGATGTAGTCGATACCATCTGTCACAAGCTTGAAGGTTTTGAAATCCATGAAGTTTCCATACGTGACCGCTGATTCTAGCTTGTGATCGTTTTTTATTTCAGAGTTTTTTTTGTTCTTATTATCTAGGAAACTTCTAATGAGAATTTTTCTCGTGTTTTTAAGAAGGATAACTAGGGTTTGGAACATCCATTAATGTGAGTAGACATAGCTATTTCCAACGTTTTCATCTTGCAATGTTTTTAGATTTATTTATTTAAAATCTAAGTTATTTGGAAGATGATTTTTCCAGTATTAACCTTTATGGTTTTATATATTGCAAATTGTTATGGGATATGTTGTTTACGTCCGTGAACCTTGACTTTCCCATATTTGTTCAAAATTTAACGTTATTACATGTCAGTATGAAAATATTGATAAAAGATATAATGAACTTTTGATTACAAAAGTTAAACCTTTTATGTCATTCTGCAAATATTTATGGAAAAAAGGATGAAATTTTGTTTATAAAGATTAAGTCGTTATATGTCATCGTGCAAATAGTGATGAAAATTAGAATAAATCTTTGATTAGTCCGCAGTATTGGTCTTTTCATGATCCACATCATTGTGTATGTATTGTGCGAATCCGTAAGTTCTCTTATGTTGAGCATGTCCAATTGAGTTGATCATTTTCATTGTGGTTAATTCAATTGATATTTTTGGATACAAATTCATGTTTCATGTGATTTGTTAATGTCCAAAGAAATCCTTCTTTTCTTGTGAAAGTAAGGTCACTCTTGTTGCTCTTTCGGGAATGACATTTTATGGGGGAGAATTCTTAATTGAACTTTTTCTTAATTGCCAAATATTTGTGGGGAGTGTGGATGTGCAATATTGTAGGAGTTATCTTGTATCTTTATAAACTCCTTGATGAATACACTAAGTTTTGACTATGTGAAATGATCGAAACAAGTTGGTATGTTGTTCTCTTCTGGTCATGAAGTATCTCTATGAAAATTTCATGAGGATTATATTGACAAAAAGGGGGAGAATTAATATGTAGTTCACATTAAAAATACATATGGTTTACGGATCATTATGTAAAGGGGAGTAGTTTTCATTATGAGATGAAGTATTGACTAAGGAGGAGTGATACATATCACCATAGTATTGTTGTCAAGTTGTGATACAATTGGACTTTGATGATGTGTAATAATACTATGACACTGTATAACAATGATTGAGAACAACTGTTTTCTCATTGTTATAGCTATGGATATTCAACAACTATGATGATGAGTTGAACACGTTTATAATCATTGGAGTACTTGGAAGTGACGAAGATTTCGAGTAATGTTGAACAACCAGGGAGATCAAGCATTTGGATGAGAAGCTACAAAGTTTATTTATTTTGTAATCCATATGTATCGATAGTTTTGTCACTAAAATTGACAAAGGGAAGATTGTTAGAGCACTTCTCGGTCGAACTTGCAAGCGTTGCTATCTCAAGCTTGTTTGTCAATGTTAGTGATCAAAACTATATATAAGTCTTCATTTCTAGTCTACTTATAGTGATGTCTCGGACTAGGATAGATTGTGTAGTTGAGCATTAGACTTCACGACGTTCATCAATTGAAGACGAATAACTACTAAGGAGAGCTTGTGGAACTTTATCGACAAAAGTTATATGGAGACCAAAAATCATATATCACTTGGAAAATCTATTTCTACTCTATCTCCTATAATACACATCCGTGCGGTAAGCACATAGAGAAGGGGGATCAAGCATTTGGATGAGAAGCTACAAAGTTTATTTATTTTGTAATCCATATGTATTGATAGTTTTGTCATTAAAATTGACAAAGGGAAGATTGTTAGAGCACTTCTCGGTCGAACTTGCAAGCGTTGCTATCTCAAGCTTGTTTGTCAATGTTAGTGATCAAAACTATATATAAGTATTCATTTCTAGTCTACTTATAGTGATGTCTCGGACTATGATAGATTATGTAGTTGAGCATTAGATTTCATGACAGTCATCAATTGAAGACGAAGAACTACTAAGGAGAGCTTTTGGAACTTCATCAACAAAAGGTATATGGAGACAAAAACTCATATATCACTTGGAATGTCTATTTATACTCTATCTCCTATAATACGCATCCGAGCTGTAAACACATATCAAAGGGGGGATTGTTAGAGAACTTCTCGGTCGAACTCTATCTCAAGCTTGTTTATCAATGTTAATGATCAAAACTATAAGTCTTGATTTCTATTATACTTATAGTGATGTCTCGGATTAGGATAGATTGTGTAGATGAGCATTAGACTTCACATCATTCATCAACTGAAGACGAATAACTACTAATGAAATCTTGTGGAACTTAATCAACAAAATGCATGTGGATACTAAAACTTATATATCGCTTGGAAAGTCTATTTCTACTCTATCTCCTATATTGAGACAAAAGTCGTGTTACTACATAATATTCAATTATGCACATTTGAGATTTCGAGCTGAGTATAACTCGCTTACATATTTCTCGAAATATGCATCGGTAAGCTTTCACTTCAACCAAGTTCATCTTATTATCTTGACAAAAGTCAAAATATGATCATGTGAAAATCGCCGAGTAACATGTTACATGGTTTGTGTGATACAATCATTTGTGTATACTTGGAATGTTTCGTCATGATTATTTCAATACTTGTGAAAATTGATTTGATGCTAATAGTTCGTGAACACATCTATTGTCATCCTCTACAAATGTTTCAATGATTGAAATAGAGTTTAGAACATTTAACCATCATTGGATTATAAACATAGTATGCATACTTGCATGTATTTGATCTATGACCGGAACTATAGTATGCATACCCGTATGCATACCTGTTAGTTGTAAAATTCCGAGTACCCAAGTACACATATTCATATGCGTACTGGCGAAGGGTTTGGGTTTGGGTATTTCTGTTGTGTTTGGAAGTATGCATACCCGTTGGCATACTGGCGAACCCAAACTCAGACCGGCTACTTAAGTATGCGTACCCGTTCGCATACTTGAGTGGTTAAAGCTCAAAAATCGGTTGCCTCATGAACTAATACATTTATATAATGGAGAATGCATTCTTTGCAAACCGTGGCTATAATATTCATGAATTGATTTGAGTGAATCAAACCGACTTTGCTTCAATTGTGTTCTTGTTTACTTTTATGAGAATATAGCAATTGAACAACTCTATAACTATTTTCATTTGAGTCATTTGAACTAGTTGTGGTTAAGATGAATAAGGTTGATATGAGAGTGTTCATATAGCTAACCTCGGTTAACTATTGTTGAGCCAACCTAGTGTACATGTTTAGGTACGGTTACTCAAACCTAAATGAAGGTACATTTCATTTGTGTATAATAAGCTAAGTTCGATATAACGGTTGAAAGATATTAGTTTGAATCTAATCAGGTTTTCATTTAAATGTGAATATTTAATGCTTTGTTACCAAGGTAACTGAGATTGTAAACCATGATTTGAAAACTATATAAGAGAGAACTCTAACAACTGCGAAACCTAATCCCCACACCTCTTGTGTGATACTAGTTGCGACTAGAGTCGATTCTCCTTTAACCTTAGGTTTTTCACGAAACCCTGTAGGTTAATGACTTAAAGACTTCATTGGGATTATGAATTTAGACCCGACTATTTTCTCTATAGTTGCGTGTTCTGATCTTACTTTTACTATCATGATTGAGTATTATCTTTGCTAAGATTAACTTGAGATTTATCTCTGATGGGTAAAATTAAAAGTAGTCACAAAGACCTTTGTCTCATCGTTTGTGATTCCACAATATCTTGTTTCGCTTCCATACGATTAAGATTATTGTGAGGTGATTGATAATACTAGGTTGTTCTTCGGGGATATAAGTTTGGTTTATCAATTGGTTCTTGTGCCCCTTGATTTATCAAATTACGGAACAAAACCCGTAGGTATTTCTGTGGGGGACAAACTTATTTATCCAATAGACTTTTTTGTGTGAGACATATTTGCTTATCAAGTCTTGGACTTTGTGTCGTAGAAACTCTTGGTTGTGGGTGAGATAAGCTAAGTGAATCAAGTGCGTAGAATCCTGCTGGGGTTCAAAGATGTAAGGAGCGCAATTGTACCTTAAACGTGTGAGATTGATTAGGGCTCAACTACATTCCGGTTCGAAGTTCATTCGTAGTTGGCTAGTATCTGTAGTGGCTCAATACAGTGTGGTTTTCAACGCTGGACTAGGTCCCGAGTTTTTTCTGCATTTGCGGTTTTCCTCGTTAACAAAATTCTGGTGTGTTGTGTTATTTCTTTTCCGCATTATATTTTGTTATATAATATAAATATCACAGGTTGTGCGTAATTTCAATCAATTGTGAATCCAACCTTTGGTTGTTGATTATATTGATTGACACTTGAAAATTGGTCTTTGGTACCGTTCAAGTTGTTGCACATAATAATCAGGCTCGCGGATTTCTATCTGTTTGGTTTGATGATTACATTGTGAAAAAAAGATATAAACTCTTTGATATACTTTTCTATAGATTGAGTCTGACTATCTAGTTGATTATTTTGAAAGTATATTGGAGTTTGTCTATCCAGATTGCCGAAAGAAATATTGGGTGTGGTTGTTAGACCCTCGCTTTTTCAGGAACCATGTCCCCAACGAGTATAAGTTTTTTTTTTTGTAAGTTGACGAGTGCCAAATATTGCATATTCCTACACCTTTTTATTGGCAATTAACTCATATTTTGCGCTTTAGAATCATATATTATCCCAGATTTTGTATTTTCATTGTTTTCAAAATAAATACTTTTACTAATTAACTTTGTGTTCTTAGGTACTAAATAAAGCTTGGAAGAATTGAGGAGCCAAAAGAGCAAAGAATTGGTGACAACAGAAGAGAGGCGACAAAGCTCCCACTAGAAGGCAAGTGAAGAATGTTGTTTGCAAGAGCTAAAACTAGAAGTGGTCTTGAGATATCAGCTTTGAAGAAGACATGGGCTTAGAAAAAATACAAACCAAGACCCAAACCCATTTCTAATGCGAGCCGTTAGATTCTATGTAGTTGTTGAACATCCATTGTCATATCCACACAGTACATTAGATATCGCTACATATGGCTAACACACTAGCACCTACCACTCTTACCTTATTCGAACATAACCAAAAATCCACCTTCTCTTCGTACTCATCTTCTCCAACCTCTGCAAAACCATCATTTCACTTCCTCCCTCCATCACTTCCATCCCCGACCACCTCTGAGCATAAACACCCTATCATCCACCTTCTCAATATCCATCAATCAACCTCCTAGTCTCTATCTGTCTCCATCTTAGCTACTTCTCCCACACCGTAACCCTAGAAGCTAGGATTGAGAAATATAAGGCTAGGGTTATCTTCACAGCTGTAGAACATCAAATCAAGGAGCTGGAAAGTTGAATTGCAGAAGGGGTTTGTCAGAAAACTTGTTATGGGTAATATGGTGTTCTCTAATTATCAAATTTTAGTGATTACGAAGAAAATGGAGTATAAATAGGTTTATGTGAACGATGTAATCATCCGAATTTAGTTGGATCAATTGCTCAATTTGATATCTTTGTGTTTTAATTATGTTCATCATGTTATAATTCCATCTGCTAGGGGTTTAGATGAAGCCCTCGCTTTCTGCTATGTTGTTCATGCTATTTGTGTTGCTCTTGAATGCTTAAAACTGTTCTTGGATAGATTCAATCTTAGTGCTTCAATACTTTTCGAACACAGTGTATGTCAGGCATCCATTGTAGTTGGGATAACACTGTGTTCATTGTGCTGCAGCTCATGCCTTAGGGACTGTTGTTAATCCCTTGACCCGTTGTGCTTAATTGGACAGATAGTGCTCCAGATTGATACTTTAGTTTCGATTGGAGTATCCATTGGTTAAACACCTTAGGTAAGTGGCAAACTTGAATCTTCACCCTTATCTGTTACAAGGACAAGAGTAGTGTAATTAGTTGAATACAAAGTGTGAGTTAGTGGTGGATTTGACAATCCTAGTACCTTCATTCTCAGTTTTAACATCTTTGTTATTACATTTTTACTTTAATATTTTAATCTCTACCAACATCTAGTCGTATCGACACACAAAACAAACTCTTTTGGTTACTCTTGTTTGAATCATTTATAGTAAGACCTTGGATCAACTCTGCACCCACCTTTGTAGCGCCCCCTAATCTAGCAGATGACTAATCCAAGATATTAACTATAAAATGAGGCACTAACGATCTAAATCATTTACTTAAACATCTAATTTAGAAATCTGCTACAAAACTTGACCCAAAACTAAACACTCTGATATTACATAAATGAAAATCTCTCAAGTGATAAGAATACAATAATGTGTTGTTTAGCAAATAATAAACAATACAAATCAAAAATAGCGGAAGCTATCTAACTATCGTAATTAAATCGTTGAAGCTTTCATCGCCACGCGCATATCTTGATCTGTCTCTGAAAACTGAAGTGGGAATGGATAAGCACATCATTCCTATAAGGGGTTCCCAATAGGAATAACATTTAACTTTTAAGCAAACATCGACATGATTTGGAAAACAATCCATGTTTTCCCGAAATATTAAAAGAAAACCAACTCACTGAATTAAATAAACATGCATATGGAACTAACTCCTTCTTTATTTTTTGTGGTGACATTTACACACCGGATTGGTGACAATCACACACCAACCATAATTTATGTGGTGACATTTACACACCGTAATACTGGTGAAAATTACACACCTAGTCTGTGGGTGAATGTACACACCCGTAATATTGGTGACAATTACACATCTAGATAACCTTGGTGACAATTACACACCAAGATGTGCATGAAAGTATAAATGAAGGAGTGTATCATATATACCACAAACGAGAATCTTCATTTCCCAACAATTCATAATAACAAGATAAACAGTACAGGTCCTTTCCAAACCTGGAAAAGATTAAAAGAAATAACAGAACTTTCATAATTCAAAGATAAACAATGCATTCCTTTCCAAGCAATGGAAAGATTAAAAGAAATAACATAACTATCGAAATTTAAATTAAACAATGTACGAAAAGCACAATCAGACATGAGTTTGTAAAACATAAATCTTTGTAAAATAAAACATCAACGGTTACAAAAGAGTTAAATACAGATTCTCACCTCTTTTGATGACAAGCCACGCCTACTTCGAGATTCACGGTCCACTGGTTCATCCTTTGAATCGATCGTAGTTAATAACTAACTGTTAATCACACAAGTAATCTAAGAGATTATCCAAAAGGCTCATACAAGTCTAACTAATTGTTCTAAGCCCATTAACTAAGTCTTATGAACATCTACAACTTTGTAGAAGAAACCAAAGGATAAATCAGATCATAAGGGTCCAATTCATCAAAATATATACTCCCTTTGTTCCACTTTAGATGAGTGTTTAGGGATTTCTTTTGTTCCACATTATTTGATAGTTTCCATATTTTTCCCACAGAGCTACCAACAATACCCTCACAATTTGTCTTGGAATCATAAGTTTATTTTTAAATACACTGATAGTAATTAATGCTTGAAGACTTTTCTCAAGGGCATAAATATAATTTTTTTATATCTCTCTCCATTTCTTAATCTGCGTGAAAATTCCTAAAACATCATCTAAATTGGAACGCAGGGAGTACTAACTATAAGCCCAATCCCAACAAACCATCTTCTTAAACTAAGGCCTGGTCCTTCTGGGTCAACTAACGGTCACAGGTCAATTAATAGTCAACGTCAGTCAAAGGTCAAAGTCTAGGGTCAATGGTCAAAGGGTTAACTCGGTCAAAATTCACCTAGTCAAGTCTGGTTACTGAGTTAATTCAGTCAGATATACTGAGTCAGCTAAGCTGACTGGGATGACTAACACAATCAATGATTCAACAACAGACTTCCACTCTTTTCCATAACTAGACTGATACTAACCCACCTATTGATAAAACTACACAAGTCAAAGTACAATTCTATTATTCTTAAATAAAACTTCAAATTTCAATTACAATTACAAACTAGGTTACCTGCAATTGTAGTAGTTGCAATCTCACAAAGAGACTAGCCACTGAGACATACAATCACCTCACTCTTAACTCCAAGCTAAATCCTCACCGCTTCATCTAGACTCATGGTGTGCCAATGGAAAACACACAAAAACTCTTGCAAGTATACAAGGCCAAGTTTATAATATAGGGATAAGAAAGGGATCAGTCCACAGGGAGTAGGAGTGCTTAAAAGAAGTTTTCCTAAGCTATCAATGGGTGCAAAGCACTATGGCAGTGAGCAGTGATGGATGAAGGCAGATACAAAGAACTAAAACAGTTAACACAAGATGGCAGCACAGCAAGGATTAGATGGCAGATGATATAAAATAACAACAGCAAGGAACCAAGGCTGTAAGCCAAGGGCAGGGGTGAGATTTTGCACTGACTTCAGTGCACAACAGCTACAAATTGCAAGGAAAACAGGCAAGAAAAACAGTAAATTTAGCAGGGAACAAAATAGAACTGAAATTAAGTGACTGCAAAGGGATTTGTGGTTAAGCCAAGGCTTAGGATCCACCTTGTGTCCTAATCAAACAACATGTTTCTAGGTTGAGTTAAAAATCCTATGCATACATCTAGAATGGGAGGAAGACTAATTTGCTCACTAGGTTGCCCCTAGCATTGACTGTCTTTTGACAGTACAATCAATCACAGGCACTAAGAGCATTAGTCTCTTCCCATTGCTCAATCAAAACACACATCAGGATAACTATCCTAGCAACTTGTCAATTGACAGTGCACAAGGCTTCAACTGAGCCTTAGCTTAGTGCTACTTAGCTCATGCTCAACATAAGTATAACAACATCATTCATCAAACAAAATAGTTCAAACACAACACACATAGCATTCAACTATCAACTGTGATAAAGAGAACTGGAATTGAAATTGCATAAAATTTGTTCTAATTCTCTCCTGGCTAGTCCAGAGATCATACCCCCCCTTCTCTCACACAAAACATTACAAATATATACTCCCCCTATCAGAATTAGGGTTCCAACCCCTTTTCCCCAAAAACAGAAAATTAGGTAAAATTGATTTACCTAATGTGTTGAGATACTCACTCCATCTCGTCGACCCACTCTCCAATTACTTCTTCTCGTTCATCTCATGCTCCAATTGTTGCTTTAACATCACTTATATCCTCAATTTCTCACCTAGGGTTTCAGTGAGAAGAGAGATGAGAAATTGGAGAAATTAGTGGTTGATAAAGAGATAGCACGTGATGGTGATGATGGGCTTAGGTTTAGGGTTGGTTTGGTGGCGTAGATGGTGGAGTGATTTGGGGAGAAGATGGTGGTGATGGAGACGGACATGGTGGTGGTACGGGTTCTGAAGGAAGAAGAGATGGAGAAGAAAGAAGAAAGGTGCGTTTGGCTGGGTATAGGGTGTTCGATACTTGGGTGTTAGGCGGGTTCAGCGAGGTTTGATGATCTGCGACAAGGAGCGATGGATGGGAAGATGGTAGGTGGATCCAACGACGATACGGAGGTAAGCGTGTAGCGACCGTCGGATGAAGGGATGTAGCAAAACGGATGACCCAAGATGGAGATGGGCGTTGTGATGTAAAGCGGGGGCTTCGGAGTTTGATGTGCGATGATGGAGCGACCGTAGGATGCTGAAATGCTTCGATCTGACGGCTGAAATCCGAGACGGGCTTGGATATAGAAAATGGGTTTGGGTAAGGGTTTTGGGCCTTGGGTATGCCAAGCCCATATCTTCTTTAAGAACAATTCTTCCTCTTCAAGCCCACTTCTAGCCTTTTGGTCTTGTGCGCACCATTCTTTGCAGCTTCCTTGCGTAATTCCTCCCGGCTTTTCACTACTCTTCAGCTCTTTTCCGCTCCGCAAGTCATCCAGACTTTATTTATTACCTAAAAATGCAAAATTAAGTAAGAAAAATATTTATTCTTGAAAACAATGAAAATACAGAATATGGGATAAAATGTAGAATTAATGCACAAAAGATGAGTTAAATGCCAACAAAAAGGGATAAATATATACAATATTTGGCACTCATCAAATACCCCCAAACCTGAATTTTACTTGTCCTCAAGTAAAACAAAACTAAGGAAATCCTAACTATACCACTGTCGCTGGTCTCTCGAATGCATTTAGCGTATGCACTAAGCCTTTTAAACCACTAAGTGTCCCTAGTGGACGAGTTGAAGTCTCGTGAAGGTTTGCTTAGAACGTACCTACAAAGTTCTAGGTCAAAATATAAGCTCAGATTCCATCAAATGTGACATGTGCAAAACAGTTTAAGCTCACAGCAAAATGGAGATGTCAATCTAGCTATCGAAGGCACAATCCTAGCACTGATAACAAAAAAAAAGACATGTGATAAGAGTGTAAAGTGTATCTACACATGTGTAAAGAAAGATCTGAAGTTATGACTACTAATCACCAAGAGGTAGTTTCTCAGGCTAAGAACCAAGGTCGAAATCTAGCTAGCTGTCCGGACTTTACGAGAATTGTGAATGAGTTGGAGGTATTTCACAATTACTCGCGTTGTACATCAATGGCATACACCCTCCTTGCTTATTACAATGAAACAACAAAATGACTATTTACATGACTCTTATTTACATTGACTATTCTCTTTTTATTTTTGGAACAAGAGATGATGGAATTGATAAAATACTTGACTTTTTTTTTTTTTTTTTTTTGCACAAGGTAGCTCTTTTGATACATAACAAAAAGAAACAAAAGATTACATGACACTTTGCAAGAGGTAGCCCTTTTTGATGCACCCAGTTAAATTCGATGGTTGTCTTTCTTAATGTAACCTCCACCTTCTATCCCAACCAACCAAAGAACAAGCTAGTCAAGTTTCGTTCAGTATTCTAAAGTGATTGGCAATCGTGACTTCCTATCAAACACCTTGAAGATCGAGGCTATACATGTATTGGTAGATCGTGCGCGTGCAAATTTCTTATCACTATGTGAATTGTGCTAGAATCAGGGTGCCTAAATATCTAGACTAAGACTCCTAATAATTACATATTTGCACAAGAGTCAACATTTCAAGGTAAATGAGCTCCATTTTTTTATGTTTTTTCATTTTTTTAATTTTTTTTTTTTTTTTTGAATTTTTTCGATTTTTTCAAAAGAAGAAGGAGTTCGTTTTCAATTATAGCATATTATCGTGGTATCTACTCTATACCCCCAAACCTAAACTAAACATTGTCCTCAATGTTTCAAAATATGGAAAGAATTATAAAACAATATATGAAGAGGAACATGCTGAGTAGAGTAAAAGGAGAGAGAATACCCGATTGTACGACGGCAGCTCGATTAAAACTCCGTTATTCAAGGCAAAAATCCATCATATTAGGAGTCACAATGGATGAGCACAATATATACAAAAGGAAATTTAACTAACACATTATCTACAAGAAAATTTGGTTTTTAATGGGATTGGACTTTTTGGAAAAAATTTGGTTTTGTTGGGAAAAAGACAAATTTTGGTTTTTAGGGAAACATTTGGAAAACTTTTTGGTTATTTAGGGAAAGAGTGGACCAGTTTAGTCCACATAGACTGGGTCCTCCAGGTTGGTTGTTTCAATGTCGGGTGGAAATGGCTCAAGGAATGGCTTTAATCTCTGCCCGTTGACTTTGAAAACGTTCTTGTTGGAAACATCCTCCAGCTCTACAGCTCCATGAGGAAAAACTGTGCGTACTAGGTACGGACCCTTCCATCTGGAACGCAGTTTTCCTGGAAAAAGATGTAATCGGGAGTCATACAGCAAGACTTTCTGACCAGGAGTGAAGGATTTGCGTAGAATATGCTTGTCATGAAACAACTTCATCTTCTGCTTATATAACTTGGCACTATCATAAGCCTCATTTCTCAATTCTTCCAACTCGTTGAGTTGAAGTTTCCTTTGAATTCCAGCTTCGTCCAGAGAAAAGTTCAGCTCTTTGATTGCCCAGTAGGCACGATGTTCTAATTCCACAGGAAGATGGCACGGCTTTCCATACACTAGACGATAGGGGGACATGCCAATTGGTGTCTTATAAGCTGTTCTATAGGCCCACAAAGCATCATTCAATCTCAATGACCAATCTTTCCTGGACGGGTTGACCGTCTTCTCCAGAATGTGCTTAATTTCCCTATTAGAAACTTCTACTTGTCCACTCGTCTGAGGGTGGTACGGAGTAGCAACCTTGTGAGTTATGCCATACTTGCGTACTAAAGACTCAAAGTACTTGTTACGAAAATGTGAACCGCCGTCACTGATGATAGCTCTAGGGGTACCAAAACGTGCAAATATGTTTTCCTTTAGAAATGAAAGTACCACCTTGTGGTCATTTGTTCTGGTTGCTATGGCTTCTACCCACTTAGAAACGTAATCAACTGCGACTAGGATGTACAACTTGCTGTCAGACATGGGAAATGGACCCATGAAGTCTATCCCCCAAACATCAAAAATCTCCACAATCAAAATGGGGTTCAATGGAATCATGTTTCTCCTCGAAATGCTTCCTAGCTTTTGACAGCGCTCACAAGCAACACAATAATCATGGCAATCCTTGAACAATGATGGCCAATAGAATCCACACTGCAAGATCTTTGCAGCGGTTTTCTTGGCACTGAAATGGCCTCCACATGCTTGGTCATGACAGAAAGATATCACATCTTTCTGTTCAGTGTTGGGTACACATCTCCTAATGATTTGGTCTGGGCAGTACTTAAACAAATATGGGTCGTACCAAAGGAAATGTTTAACTTCAGCCAGGAATTTAGAGCGGTCTTGTCTCGACCAACGTGAGGGCATCCTACCTGTAGCGAGGTAGTTAACAATATCAGCAAACCAAGGAAGGTCTGAGATAGACATCAGCTGTTCATCTGGGAATGATTCTCTAATCAGCTCAAATTCATCAATAGACTCTAAAGTTAATCTAGACAAATGATCAGCAACCACATTCTCACAACCTTTCTTATCACGGATTTCGAGATCGAATTCCTGTAATAAGAGTATCCATCGAATAAGGCGAGCTTTAGCATCCTTCTTGGAAAGAAGATACTTCAAAGCCGCATGGTCTGTGTATATGATGATCTTAGACCCTATCAGATAAGATCTAAACTTGTCTAATGCGAAAACGACGGCAAGCAATTCCTTCTCGTTAGTTGAATAATTGAGTTGGGCATCATTAAGGGTTTTGCTAGCATAGTATATCACATATGGTAGTCTATCAAATCGCTGTCCTAAAACAGCACCAACAGCATAATCAGAGGCATCACACATAAGTTCGAACGGAAGCTTCCAATCGGGTGGTCGGACTATAGGAGCGATGGTGAGAAGGGTTTTTAATTCCTCCCATGCCTTCACACAAGTAGCATCGAAATTGAAGGCAACATCTTTGGAGAGAAGACTGCACAGAGGTCTGGAGATTTTGCTGAAATCTTTGATGAATCCCCGGCAGCGGCGCCAAAAACTTGGTGTGCCAATGGAAAACACACAAAAACTCTTGCAAGTATACAAGGCCAAGTTTATAATATAGGGATAAGAAAGGGATCAGTCCAAAGGGAGTAGGAGTGCTTAAAATAAGTTTTCCTAAGCTATCAATGGGTGCAAAGCACTATGGCAGTGAGCAGTGATGGATGAAGGCAGATACAAAGAACTAAAACAGTTAACACAAGATGGCAGCACAGCAAGGATTAGATGGCAGATGATATAAAATAACAACAGCAAGGAACCAAGGCTGTAAGCCAAGGGCAGGGGTGAGATTGTGCACTGACTTCAGTGCACAACAGCTACAAATTGCAAGGAAAACAGGCAAGAAAAACAGTAAATTTAGCAGGGAACAAAATAGAACTGAAATTAAGTGACTGCAAAGGGATTTGTGGTTAAGCCAAGGCTTAGGATCCACCTTGTGTCCTAATCAAACAACATGTTTCTAGGTTGAGTTAAAAATCCTATGCATACATCTAGAATGGGAGGAAGACTAATTTGCTCACTAGGTTGCCCCTAGCATTGACTGTCTTTTGACAGTACAATCAATCACAGGCACTAAGAGCATTAGTCTCTTCCCATTGCTCAATCAAAACACACATCAGGATAACTATCCTAGCAACTTGTCAATTGACAGTGCACAAGGCTTCAACTGAGCCTTAGCTTAGTTCTACTTAGCTCATGCTCAACATAAGTATAACAACATCATTCATCAAACAAAATAGTTCAAACACAACACACATAGCATTCAACTATCAACTGTGATAAAGAGAACTGGAATTGAAATTGCATAAAATTTGTTCTAATTCTCTCCTGGCTAGTCCAGAGATCATCCCCCCCCCCCCCCTTCTCTCACACAAAACATTACAAATATATACTCCCCCTATCAGAATTAGGGTTCCAACCCCTTTTCCCCAAAAACAGAAAATTAGGTAAAATTGATTTACCTAATGTGTTGAGATACTCACTCCATCTCGTCGACCCACTCTCCAATTACTTCTTCTCGTTCATCTCATGCTCCAATTGTTGCTTTAACATCACTTATATCCCCAATTTCTCACCTAGGGTTTCAGTGAGAAGAGAGATGAGAAATTGGAGAAATTAGTGGTTGATAAAGAGATAGCACGTGATGGTGATGATGGGCTTAGGTTTAGGGTTGGTTTGGTGGCGTAGATGGTGGAGTGATTTGGGGAGAAGATGGTGGTGATGGAGACGGACATGGTGGTGGTACGGGTTCTGAAGGAAGAAGAGATGGAGAAGAAAGAAGAAAGGTGCGTTTGGCTGGGTATAGGGTGTTCGATACTTGGGTGTTAGGCGGGTTCAGCGAGGTTTGATGATCTGCGACAAGGAGCGATGGATGGGAAGATGGTAGGTGGATCCAACGACGATACGGAGGTAAGCGTGTAGCGACCGTCGGATGAAGGGATGTAGCAAAACGGACGACCCAAGATGGAGATGGGCGTTGTGATGTAAAGCGGGGGCTTCGGAGTTTGATGTGCGATGATGGAGCGACCGTAGGATGCTGAAATGCTTCGATCTGACGGCTGAAATCCGAGACGGGCTTGGATATAGAAAATGGGTTTGGGTAAGGGTTTTGGGCCTTGGGTATGCCAAGCCCATATCTTCTTTAAGAACAATTCTTCCTCTTCAAGCCCACTTCTAGCCTTTTGGTCTTGTGCGCACCATTCTTTGCGGCTTCCTTGCGTAATTCCTCCCGGCTTTTCACTACTCTTTAGCTCTTTTCCGCTCCACAAGTCATCCAGACTTTATTTATTACCTAAAAATGCAAAATTAAGTAAGAAAAATATTTATTCTTGAAAACAATGAAAATACAGAATATGGGATAAAATGTAGAATTAATGCACAAAAGATGAGTTAAATGCCAACAAAAAGGGATAAATATATACAATATTTGGAACTCATCAACTCACTCTCATTCCATTTCAAATAAACTTCAGTCAAGACCCATAACTTGCAGCTGCAACTGAACACCAACATCACTAAAAACATATCTTACAACCACCCACAATTGATGTCACCATGGCAGCAAGTTCACCATATGCACTATCGTCCATTCATTCCCCATTTCCAATTCTAACTCTAAATTATGAAACCCCAACATCTTCAATTCACTCCTCACACATAACTCAAATGCTCTCCTGCCATAATCATCTCAAACACACATCCAGACTAACTTTCATTCCATTTGCAATCTTCATCAAACACAAGTCCTCTCAAAAAACAACACAATACTCAACTGATATTCAATCCCCAATTCATTCATACCACCACCACTTTAAGACCACCACCAATATCAGTTGAACAGCTGCAACTTCAGTTCCATCTCTGCACAATAACCACCAACAATATCCATAGTTTATCTTTTATCTTCTACACAACCCTTCAACATAGTTACACGACCACCATTTCAATTCTACCTCCACCAGTTACAGCTACATTTCATTATCAGTTGAGAACCAAATCACTCAATTGCAGATTCACATAATCTTGACATATATCAGTTTTACCACCATCACTATTCTCATTTCCATTTCGCTAACACAACTTTAACTTCACAGATCAAATTCAATCTTCTTTATCTTCTTCCTCAGTTACCATCAATTCTAACTTCATATCCACCACCTATATCCAACCATAACTCAATATCTGCAGTTCATTAACCAAATGCACACTCCATAGCAGTAACTATCTTCACTAGCCCAATCACTCACAACCAACATCATTCATAGCTTCTGTCAAAAAAGAATCATCTCAACCTGAAAAACACTCCGCCATCCTCAATCACCACAAGATTAAGCTCTAATCTTTCTCAGACTCCTCGTAGATTCAATTGTATCACTGTCCTTTTCTTAACCTAACCACCAACTGACCAGCATCATATATATCTTCCCCTGGTAATTCTAACTCACAGGAAGCCTAAATTACACATAACCTCTTCACCTGATTCCAATTCTTCCATCACAGACCCAAAACCACATTAAGCAAACACTAACTTGATAAGAACCCTAATTCCTAAAGAAATTTAAATTAAACCTAATACATCTAATTATACTTCAATCAAACACAAACCCATATACTAATTAAATCAAATAACAACAATTCTAAGAAGAGAAATCGGATAAATTTGAAACCCGCAATACATAATCTTTTTTACCTTTGTTTTTCGATTCAACGCCAGAGAAGCTTCACTTCTTCAATTCAGTAACAACCCCGGTATTTTATCCATTGAAAACACTAAATCATCATCAATTCTACATAAACTCTAACTTCAGAAACCCCAAATTCGATTTACAGTAATTCAATCTTCTCCTTCATCCCGTGCTTAATAAAACACAACATCATCACCATCTTCAATGAATTCTCTCGAACCGAACTCACAACTCTCAAATCGGACAGAAAAGAAAAAGAACAGGGGATGAGAAAGAAGAATGAAGAAAGGATAATAATAAGTGAATAAGAATGAGATGGGTTTTGATGAGAAATGACAATTTTTCTCCTCGTACAAATCCAGTGATATCTTCTTCGTCTGGTGTCCGAATGACACGTTCGAGTAGTATAATTCGCATAACTTTTCGATATATATCTAGTGATAACTAGTTTCGTATCTAGATCGTTGTTAGATTAATTCCTATTAATTAACATTCGTGTTAATCTAATCGAGTTATTAGCGACTAAATCGATTCTTGACTGGTCTAATACCGTTGACGAGCTTGAGGGTCCTTACAACCTTGTCCTTGAGGATCGACCTGTATTTGCACCTTACACAATTGGAACTGTGTACTTGCAGTTGTAATTGTAGGTATTGTTTATAAACCTGCCATAAGTGGATGATAATTTAGAAAACTAAAGTCATATAGATTTGATTTAGAGGTCTTTAAGTTTCTAGAGAAGGGCATTCAAAAGGATAAAGAATCAAAAGCTAAATGCGTGTATGTTGACGGGTTTGTGCACATCATTCAGTGCACGTTCTTTCAAGAAAGAATTTCTACATGTGTATGCTGCCAGTTTCATGGATAATGTTATGGTGGATGTTTTTGTCATAGCAACAATAGTTGAGAAACCTAAACAAGGAAACAATGCTGATGGCAAAGAAACAAATAAGAAAAAGAAATGAAAGGATGAGAATGTTGATAAAAATAAAGAAACAATAAAAAAAGAGAAAGGCTTATAATGTTGTTGCTAGTGTGTCAGATAACCTGAAAGTAACAGTTGAGGAACCACCAAAACTAGGAAAAGTTGCTGACAAGAAAGAAAAGAAGAAGAACAAGAAGATGAGAAAAGATGACGATTACTAATAATCCCCTTCTCTATTGATTTGCAAACATCATATTCTTCTTAATTTTATCCATGGAGAGGTGCACAGTCTCATGTGACTATAAGAGTTTCATGTTCGAAGCAAGATTGTTTGCAATACTCCTTTTGGAGGATTTCTCGACATGGATTTTAGACGTATTCGTACTCAAAACTTTGTTTGTTCTAAGGTAATGGATTTCTGTGATGGTAGGAAACTTGTTATTAGAATTAAAGAGTTTGAAACTGATCAGGAACTGGCAACTGAATTTGTAAGTTTCTCTGCCACTAGGAATAAGATCATAAAACCTAGAAAGGGATGTTTAAATCTCGACTTCTTAATCCCAAATTGGAAGGAGTGTAATATAAAGTTTCATCTACAAATGTTTTATATGTTTGGAGATATAAATGATGATGTGGTAATGGAAGCACTAGAGGTCATTTAGTTGACTAAAACGTGTGTTCTTCTTCTATTCTCGACACATCTCTTTCCATAGCTGAACCATGTCCCCGACGAGTACCTTTTTTTTGTTAGTGGATAATAATTTCAAAAATATAAAGTCATATATATTTGATTTAGATGTATCTTAGTTTCTAGAGAATAACATTCAAAAGGCCAAGGAATCAAAAGCTAAACGTGTGTATGTATGTTGGCGGTTTTGTGTACATCTTCAATGCATGTACTTTCAAGAAAGACTTTCTATATTCCGAATAGGCATAAACAAAGGGAAAATGAAGAAGATATTAATGATGCTAGTATTATGGTGGATGCTATTGCTGAGAAGCTCATAGCAACAACAGTTGAGAAGCCTAAACAAGGAAACATTGTTGATAACAAAGAAAAAAACAAGAAAGAAATACTGAGGATGTTAATAACAAAGAAAGAAAAAAAAAAGGCTTATAATGTTGTTACCAGTGTATCGGATAACCTGAAAGCAACAGTTGAGGAACCACCAAAACTAGGAAAAGTTGTTGACAAGAAAGAAAAGAAGAAGAAAAAGAATATGAGAAATGATAACAATTACTAATAATCCCCTTCTCTATTTTGTGTCTTTTATTTTTCTCTTCAAAACCCCTTTTTTTGTTGATTTGTAAACATCATTTTGTTTCTCATTTTATCCATGGAGATGTTCACAGTCTCATGTGACTATAAGAGTTTCATAGTTATAAATAAGTTATTACAGAAAGATAGGTCCGTTCATGTTGGAAACACTGTTGTTTGCAATACTTCTTTTGGAGGATTTGTCGACATGGATTTTAGATGTATTCGTACTTAAAAATTTGTTTGTTATAAGGTAATGGAGTTTTGGGATGATAAGAAACTTGATTGGAAGTAAAGAGTTTGAAATTGATCAGGAAATGGTGAATGGATTTATATGTTTCTCTGCTAGTGGGAATGAGATTATAAAATCGTAAAAGAGATGCTTAGATCCCGTAGACAAAAAAATACATTTCTTATTACAGGTACACCCAACTCTACAAAATTTATGGTATAAGAGGAAGCATCAAAAGCAATATTACAGTGATCAGAACCACCTGAGCAAGCACTGCATGCAAATTCACTGCATATCAATATCTGGGCCGCCAATGATATGGTGGATAATAAGGGGCGGTCTGTGGTGGTGGTGGATAACCCCGTTGAGGATAGCGTGCAGGTGAGTATGCCCGTCGTGGGGGAAGATAAAGGGGCAGCCTGTGGTGGAGGTGGATGTTGAGGATAGAGTACAGGGTGGTATGCCTACGGAGGATAGGTGGATGGTGGAGCAGGATAGTAAACAGATGGCTCATATGGTATGGATGTAGGATTTATGGTAGGATTTAATGAAAATTGCACTGGAGTAACACATGTTCCATGAGTAGCACCGGCTACTCCGTCGGTACCATGGCCACCATGACCTCTGCCACAAGTATTTGAAGATTTCTTCCATGAGTAGTTTATTAAAACAAATTATTATCAACAACTTCTACCTGGTAGACCTTCTAAGAAATATATGCAAAAGGATATCACTTGCTGAAGCAAGCTCTAATTGTCTCACATGTTACCAGCACAAGGATGAGAGATTGGAAGTTCAACTGCTTCTTTAATTTCCACAGTTCGAGCATCTAGTCCACCAGTGTATGCATATGATTCCAGTGGTGTCTTCTCCACCTTCGTAACAGACACCACGGGATCAACATCATCTTGAAGAAGCCCGAAAATGGAGCCACCATGACCTCTCTCGCCTCTTCCAACGGCAGGGTGGCCACCATCTCCTATATTATCTCTTCCACCGGCCTCATGAACCTGTTGACCACGGAACAGATCGAGGCTCAAAGCCTACCAAAAATCAGACAAAGTCATGGTCAGGTACATATAGGAGGACAAATAACAATCAAAGAAGGTCATTTTTTGAAAGAGCTAGCATATCCCAAATTGAAAGGAAGTTAATAGAAAGTTTCATGTATAACTGATTTCTATGTTTGGAGATATAATCGATGTTGCGGTAATATAAGCACCAAAGGTCCTTCAGTTGACTAAAGCGTATGTTCTTCTTTTATTCTCGGAACTTCTCTTTCTTTATCGGAACCATGTCCCCGATGAGTATACTTTTTTTATATAAGTGGATGATAATTTTGAAAAGCTATAGCATATCCCAAATTGGAAGGAGGGTAATATAAAGTTTCATCCACAACTAATTTTTATGTTTGGATATATAAACGATGTTGTGGTAATATAAGTACCAGAGGTCCTTCAGTTGACTAAAGCATATGTTCTTTTTATATTCTCGGAACTTCTCTTTCTATAGAGGAACCATGTCCACAACGAGTGTATTTTTTTTATAAGTGGATGATAACTTTGAAAAGTTAAAGTCGTATTGATTTGATTTAGAGGTCTCTAAGTTTCTAGAGAAGTGCACAAAAGGCTAAAGAATCAAAAACTAAATGTGTGTATTTGGTGGCTTTGTGCACATAAACAAAGGGAAAATGGTAATGCTACCAGTGTCATGGATAATGTTATGGTGGATGTTGTGGCCATAGCAAAAATAGTTAAGAAACCTAAACAAGGAAACGATGATGATAACAAAGAAAGAAACAAGATGAGAATGTTGATAACAAATAAAGAAAGAAACAAGAAAAATAAGAGAAAGGCTTATGATGTTGCTACTAGTGTTTCGAATAACCTGAAATCAACAGTTATAGAACCACCAAAACTAGGAAAAGTTGCTGATAAGAAAGATAATAAGAAGAACAAGAAGATTTGTCTTTTATTTTTTCTCTTCAAAACCCTGTTTTTAGTTGATTTTCGAGCATCATCTTCTTCTTCATTTTAGTTATGGAGAGGTCCACATTCTCATGTGACTATAAGAGTCTCATAGCTATCCACATATTAAGAGAGTTTGGGTTTGAATGACGAAGATGGGGAAAAGGAATATGCAAACCTCATAAAATTGAGTGATAGATGTGTTTATGTTATGACTGGAAAAATATTAACAAATATCAACGTCTTTGAATTTTCCCGAAGATTCAAGGCTGGAGAAATTGCTCTTATAATATGACGACCTTTAATATTTTCAAAATAAGTCATGAAAAATACTGAAATATAATTACGATATCTTAATCTATTTACGTCGTGTATTTATACCAACTTAATTATGAAAATGCTTTTTTTATGTGTTAAACATACAATTTATTGGAAACATAATAAAAAAGATATGATTCAAAAGGTTTTAAAATAAATGACATACACACCCTTATATTTAGTTAAAACTGCAATAATACTTAAGATTGTGGTTAAATACATTTTTTAATTGTTTGGGTAAACTCTAATTATTAATTTTATACATGTCGGTAAACACTAATTTCTTAGTAACTATGTATTCCACGTTCTAATGGTCATATGATTCTAGTAAAAGATGTCCCAATTATTTTTAAAGATATGTTTTAATTTCCTCTAGTAAAAGCTTTAGGTGGTTTTTACTGATCATATGTATTTTCAATGTACTTATGTAGTTTGTTTGAAGTTTCCTAGAAGGAATAAACTCCAAAAACTCCATTTTCTGTCATAACTTGCCAATTTGTTACCAAAATTTTGAAAAAAATACTACATGTCTGATGTGTTATAATCATAAAAAGAACGAGATTAACATGTTATGTGAATACTCCTTAGAGAGTATGCAAAAAAGGACTCAGTTTGTTATGTTTTTAAAAAGCAGAAAGCCTAAAAATATAAATAAAACCTTACTGGTGAAAGGATAAATATTGGATAATGTCGAATCTTTCAATTAATTATAACTATCTACTATGTGTAGGATTATTCTAAAAATAAAATTTTTGTTCTCTTACAAAATATATACTAACATTCATTAGATCGCTCGAACTAAACCGAAATGAAAGCTTTAACAACCATTTATATCATTTTCTACGGGGTATTGTATTCTAACTAAACATGTAAAATGAATGAGAATAGGATGAAGAAAACTAAGTAATACTTGAATAATTGGTGTAAAATGAGTTTGAAGGTTGGGACCTCTAATATATAGAATCCCCAATGATTTTTTTTCTTTAAAAAAAATAGAAAAAAAAATAGATAGTGCAAATAATTTTGGCAGAAAAAGTAATGTTCAGCTAGTTTTTAACAGGTGTTTGACTAAGTTCTTTTTCGAGGTTGCAAGCTTCTCAGTACAAATTTTTTGAATTTAAAAAGAAGTGTTTGTCTAGGAAATGTTTAATTTATTGGTAGCCAGATTTGTTAAGAGAGATGTTCGGCTACCATTACTAAATTTGCATGCAGGTAGCCAAACTTTAAACTTAAACACCAAGCTTTGTCATAAGTAAAATGTTAGTCTTTTCCAAAACTAATAAAAAACAACTCATGGCATATAAGTAAAATCTTCGGCTGCCTGCAAATTTCATTTTTCTCTACAAAACTATTACTTTTTGTCGATTGCAAACATCATCTTCATATTCAAAACCTTATAACAAACATCAAAAACTTGAATCCCAAGGCTTTGTTATAAGCAAATATCATCCTCGAATTAGTTCAAAATTACTTTCAAGAGGTGATTAAGAATCCGGGCGTGCTTCATAGCCAACTGGATGTAAGTATTCTGGATTTGTAAGGCTTGCTAACTTTATTTATTGTAAACAGATTTCCAAACCTTGATCTTTGATCTAAAAAGAAACCAAATAGGGTTGTCTGTTTGAGGCAGCTAAAGAATTCGTTATATTAAAACGATACAAAAGACCATGATAGTTGGATTTCGTTACAATTAAATCTTAGCGAAGCAAAATCGCTTACCATCGTGATTAGCGATTAGTGCAGTTGTGTTAGTTGGATTCGAGTAGGGCCAGTAGCCCCCCTTTTTTGAAAGTTGGCAAGTTGGATATTCTTCTCTTTCGTTGAGAAATAAAGTAAATCCCGGTTTTCGGAATTGCTGCCTGTTACGCAACCAATCAATCAAGAAGATGGGATTGTGTAACAGCACAATTGGAGATTCAGAAAGGGTCAATCGGTGGAGATTAACAGGCATTGTTGCTCTCAGAGATTGCAAATTAAAGGTTTCCATTTTCTCATCACTCAATTCATTCAAAGATCGAAGATTGTTTTATTTGTTTGTTAGGAATTGAAATTGGGTTTTGTCTGAATACCTAGATTATATTCTGCTCATCTCAAATTGTTCCCCTTTTTCAGTTTTGTTATAGAGATTATGATACACTAAAAGGGAAAAAAGAATTCTGATTTTTTTTTCATAGCAATCTTTTATAGTCATTTCATTTGCCATGTTTCATTTTAGCATAATCAGTGGGTAATTAAAATGTATTTCTGAAAACAGATATTTCCAAACCAAGTTCTTGAGTTGGAGGCTTCTGTACGAACTCTCGACTTGACAAACAACAAAATAGGTACCTACATTTCTCCTTCTTCTGCTTTGGAAGTGCTATTTGCACAATTATTAGTAGTATCATTGGTATTCGCCAAAATCAAAAACTTTTTGCGGCGGAGTTTTATATGTATAGATGATTTGCTCATTAAGCATCTTGTGTGGTATAATTGTCATTGTTATCTGACTAAGGTGTAAGTAATGTTGTCTATAATGTACCATACTCATCCTCTACAACTTAATGGTATCCTCTGCAGATGACGTTCCAAAGGAAATCGATAAGTTAATTAACATCCAAAGACTGGTTAGACTATTTCCTGTGACGACTTGGTTTGTTTTCGTAGACATGATTGGAACCATTTATGCATTCGAATTGATTATGTAATACTCATAGTAAGGTGATTTGTCTTTCAGATTTTAGCTGATAATCATATCGAGCGCCTCCCAGTGAATTTGGGGAAACTCGAATCTCTAAAAATGCTTACCCTGGACGGGAATCGGTTAACCTCCTTGCCCGATGAATGTAATTTTCTGCCTTAAAATTATGCTTTGGTCCGGTTTGTCTTTCCTTGATCATTTTCGTATGTTTACCTTATCTTCTAGTATTACATTTGCTTGAAGAATATAGTATCATTCTTTCTTTCTCAATAAGTCAATAACTCCTATTCACTTTGTCAGTTATGATTTCTAACCATTCTTTTTTTGTTTAGTGGGATTTTTGAGAAAGCTTGAGCAACTCTCAGTCTCCCGGAATTTACTAACAAGCTTGCCTGAAACTATAGGAAGATTGCGCTATGTGAGTATATGTTAGCTACATATAACCAACTAATGATTCTAAATAATCGGCAGTTATGTACTTTTGTCATATGATTCTGCAACTTTATTGATTTACCCAAACCTAGAAGTATATCATGGAAGTTAGCGGAGCAATTTGTTTGTGTTTGAGTTGGTTATGATGTTGGATACTTGCTCCGCTCTTCAAGCGGAGATATGAATATTCAAAATAGCATTAGCTCTATAATCAAGCCGGCTTTCAAACGTGCGCATTACTTGCATTATTTCAGATATCTTATAAGTATTTATTAATCTTAAGTCTAAACTAAAAGAGGTGCTTGGTTTGATAGTGAGCCACAACCTTACACTTAGATTGGGATTGAGTTGATCTTGGAGGCTAACTTTACTCCAATACTATCCTAAAAATAAGTCCAGATCTGAGATGTAGCCTACTTTGGCCCACTTTTAAATCCTGCCCAGCTACTTATATTGTTTCCAATGTGAGTAACCTAGAGGTAAATATAGCATACATACGGATAAACTTACACTTACATATCGTCGATGCTCAGAATATGTGTTACTTATGTATATCAATTCGAGTGGAAGATAACTAAATTGGAATCGTACAGTTAGACTCTACTATTTACGTTCCTGATTAGGTTGCTGTTTTTGGAGTTCTTTTCAAATAAGTTAAACTTCTATAGGATTAGGGGATTACTGTGTTTTGGCTCATAACTGTTAACACTTGCTGTACTTAACGATGATTGTTTGATGACGCAGTTGAAGTTGTTAAATATATCACATAACAAGTTGGAGTCTCTACCAGATTCAATTGGGGGTTGCTTCTCATTGGAAGAATTACAAGCAAATGGTTCTTTCTTCTCTGTTTCTTCTATTTTAAGTAGTGCATTTTTCATTTCTATTTCTCTGATTTGGCTACATTCTTCGTGATACTATCAACGGAGGACTTTGATATGGTATCTTTTTCAATATTCTAATACTGAAGTACCGCGTTGTATCTGTACCGAGATAAAATGGTTAATTGCAACAAATTCAGTGGCTAGATTACAGTTAACAAATGCACTCTAGACTAAACATCATATCATAAATAATGAGGGATCTCTGGTCGTCCTTGGACTTTTCGTCCTAATTTACTGCTTTGCCATGCTTCTGTACTTCTATTTATGCTAGATTACTATACAACGGCCTTAACTGTTTTCACTTAGTGGATCTTTTGGTTTTATACTTGTTTTTTTCTGAAGTTTCAGTTTTTCTGTTGTATTATTGCAGACAATTCTATTAAACATCTGCCGCTGTCTATTTGCAACCTCAACTGCTTAAAGTCACTCTGCATGGACAATAACAATGTTTCTCAGGTACAGATTTCTACTGAGATAGTTTGATCCAATATTTGCTTATGGCTATCTTATACAGATTCCCAGGTAATATCGATTTATTAGAAGATGGCACTTTAGACCTGTATGGCTTTATGCCTGATGCTTCACAAACTCGAGTGGTTATACCTTGTAATTTTTAACATCTATACACCTACATGCGGGGAGTTTTTGTGTGTTTTATGGTTGCCCTTATATCTAATACCTTTCAATCTAACGAATAGATGAATGAGACTTCGAAGATGTGCCGAGGACGCATGACACGTGTTATAGCTAGTAACATTTGATTGCTTAACATGGTTATGCCCTCAACTAACCCTTTTACGGTTTCGATAGAATGGATTGATGTAGATAGCAGGCTTTACCTAGTGGGCACTAAGGGAATTATATCCATGGTGATGTGACACAGATTTCCATATCATGGTTCATTATATTGACTGTACTGTCGAAAGATGAAAATGTTCCTATCAAGTTAAGGAGCTTTATTAGATAAACCTCTACTTGATATACAAAAACACTTGGTGTATTTTCTTCTTCTTTCTCTTTGTTTGGCAGCTTTTGATTTCAGCGTCTCATGCACCTTGAATTACTACTTTTCCATTAATTTTCGTCTAAGTTTCTTTTTAGTCTTCCATAAAGGGCAATATTTCCCCGCAATACAAAATCTTTTCATTTCTGTTGTAGCTTAATCACAATGAGTGGCTTTTATGGTTTCAGTTTTCTTTTGATATATATTATATTTATCTTTGCATTTTGGGACACAGATACCTCAGAATTTATTGAAAGACTGCAAAGCATTGCAGAGCATTTCTCTTCATGGCAATCCCATCTCAATGGATCAGTATCAACAGGCAAGTTCTGCGTTCCGTTCATAACTATTTAAAAACATCATCTTGATCCTTATATTCTCTATCTAAGATTTATTGCTGCTATATAGATGGAAGGATTCCAAGATTTTGAGGAAAGGAGGAAAAAAAAGTTCGACAAGCTTATTGACTCAAACGTTATGATCAGTTCTAAGGGACTTGACGAGGGTATTGATTTGTAAATTGCATAGTTTAATTCCAAGTAAGTATCTTGGCACTGTTCCGTAGTGTAAATTCCATCAGTATATTACTTGTTGCACATTTGGATTACTTTTCATTTTTGGTCCGACTTCAACATCTGCCTGGTTCATTACAGAAAGAAGAATCTGTATCTCTAAATGGGATTTGTTTTCCAGAGCTGGGGGTTTCCATGAAGTTCAACATTAGCCACCTTCCTAAAACTGTACATCGTGCATTGTTGTTGTATATCTGTTGATTTGGCCCTATAGTTACAGCTAGCTCTATTTAATGAAATCTGTATTTGTAATTCTTTTGTAAGAATCATTCTTCCCCTCCATGCATAAGTGCAAGAATGTAAAAATCAGACAGCGTAAAGGCTAGGTTATGACATCTGGAGCCATAAAAAAATGTAGCATCATCAACATTCAATTGTTTGTAGAAACGTTTCTGAAGTGTCAAGTTAAATTTGGGGAGTCCCAGCAGAACATTCTATAATTCTGAAAAAGCAAAAAAATGATCTAGAATTACCGTTATTGCTGTTATTCAAAGGTACCCAGCCTGATCAAAGTTCTCGGATGACCCAACTGCGATGCCAGCCTGAGTTCAACCCTGAATGCAATTTTGCTAGTTTTACGTGATAACATTCTGGACACGTAAAATCTAAGATACGATGAGCAGCTTATATCCAATTGACATTTTTTTTCGAGATCTGGGCTCTTCTAATCTTGGTGAATTTCAAGAATAAAAATCGTGCTAATCTTTAAGTATTAGTCCAAGAATTGTTTGTATGTACATTGTGCAATGTTAAAAATCCTACAAATATTGCATCTCCGAAAATTCATAGGGTATTTTTGAGTTAATTTGGGAGAGTTTAACTTAAAGGTAGTAGTACCCAGACTGGTTGTCTGACACAATGCCACGTATGTCAGCCTGCAATCTTCAATGCAATTTCCTGCTAGTTTCACGTAAACTAAAAGATGATACCAAGTTACCAACTGGTCCTTTTTCTTAAATACTGGGATTTAGTAAGATAGAGTTCTAGTCTTCTTCTTTTTTCCGTACCACTGACGCAACGCCACATATTTATCTCGAGAGCATGTATTGATTGAACTGATTTGACTCATCGACCATACAGAGTACAGGTGTAAATACATACTCACACTCCACCACCATGCAGCACACTATCTATCCGTTGGAAATTAAAGGTGTATTTATTAATCTTCCTCGTCATCTAACAACCTTTCGATTTCCGTTACTTAACAGTGTTTTAAGAACGGACCAGACCGGCCGGTCCAACCGTTAAACCAGTGAACCAATAGAAAAACTGGACTGGTCGATAGTGAACCAGTCACTAACTGCACCAAAATACCGTCGAACCGTATGAACCGTCCGGTCCAACCAGTGAACCGTTGACTCAGTTGGGTTTTAACTGGTTCACCCGGTGTCTCTGTCAAAGTTTCGACAAGAAAAATTCCTTAGTAATATCTTTAGAAACACTAATTAGTCACAAACGTGATCTTGATGGAAACCCAAATGTAAAATCAAATAGAATTACATTAACGCTACAGATTAAGAAAAAGAGAAATCAATCATCTTTTTAAATAGAATCATTTTCTCCACTCATCTTTGATATAAAATCGTTAAGGAGTTTAATAATAAATCTTTGAATCTTCTAAGGTGTAGTTCTGCTTGATAGAGAGAGAGTTGTGGAGAGCATGGAAGAGATGTGTCGTCGGTTAAAACTAGGGAGATATGTTTTAGACTAAAATTTAGGGTTTCATGCGCGGACAGTGTAATAAGTTAACATAAAAGGGGCAAAGATGGAGTGAATAAAATGAAAGACTTGGGTTATTAATTCAAACTAGCCTGGCACTAGTCACGACTCACGCCCATCCCCTAATACTAGACCATTTATTCATCCCTTCTAACCTAACCTATCAGTCCTTCTTGTAGTTATTTATATGTTGACCCACTAACCCAGATTGGACCAGATTGTTGACCCTAACCCAATAACTTTTTCAGTTGATCTCCGATCCGGTTTTCAAAACATTGCAAATTAACACCATGAATAAAAAGACAAAGCATGCACGCATGTAAAGGTGTTGGGACCCTGTTTTCCGTGAAACATCTGCTTGGTAATCAAACCAACTGACACTTGCTTTGAGATTACAGTAATTATAAGATGTGGGAACTCAATTCAGAAGACCAGTGTTACACCGGATGAAGTTGTTGGAATCTTGCAATAATAGAAGAAACGTCAGATTATCAAACAATAAATATAAAGATCCGTATCAAACAATTCTACCACGAACAAATTGATGAGAGCAGAATCACAGGTTCAACAAGCTGTCCTTAAGACATTAGTTCGCGGGTATAATATGAAGTAATGCAAACCCCAACGTGCGAAGATGTGTCCAGGATAAGACTGCCCGATATAACTTGAGTTAGCACAATACAAGTTACCCACTCTTGAACTCAGCAACAAGGATGGAAGTAAAACGCCGCACAAAAAATAATAATAAGAAGAAAAGTAGACCTAGAGATAGTCGCTGGTTATATGTTTTGAAAACAGAATTTCGGGTCATATTTATAGGATGAGATACTTGCAAATCAAGTTAGGTTTTTCTTTTCTTCAAAAACAAGTAAAACTCGTAAAATGAATTTCCCACAAATAAAACTCTTAAGAAAATATTTTTGGAATTAATTTTCTAAAGAAAAATTCGCCAAAAATAAAAACGAGTAGAAGAGGAACTTAGTGCATGGGTCGAAACATGTATTTTTCGCCCCACCTGCTCCACCCACATTGTTTTACAAAATATCCATGAGCACATGGTTATATAGTGGAGCACCACTTTAGTTTTCCACAATGTGGGACTAAAGGTTCAATTTCATTCACTAAAAAATGAGTGAGTATCCTTAGACCCTTAGGTCATGAGATCAAACCACACCAAGACCAAATATCCATTTATTAAATAACTCATTTTCTCCAACAATCCCCCACATGAATGAAATCTCGGTAAACACAGAAAAATCAGAGTACGGGAAATACCATTTAGGCAAAGGTGTCCATAAGGTCTTGAACCTTGCTTACCGGAACTACTAGCTAGACAGTGAACGCGATGTCTTGAACTGCTAGCGTTTATTTTAATTCTAATAATATCCACGCATGATATCCTCCAAGTGTTGCTAAGTTCGTGCCGTTTTGTCCATTTTGTCCCTGGACATATCCTGTTTCTCAGAATGCTCTAGAGAATCGGCTTCATTCTCATAGGAAGTGACCCACTTCCTCATTCAGATAGGTGAGTTCCATCAAGAATGTTTACTACTACACCCCACTTCAATATTAAATTGAAACTATAGAACTCATTAAGACTTAATTAAAAGTCATCCTCCACATGCAGTCACACTATCACATCAACACCATAGGGAAGGGACAGAGAATGAAATTCTCTGATAGTATTTACCTTTAACCACCACAAATTAGTTGTCTCATTCGAAACCTTGATCTTGGGATCTCCAGTCAGCAAGGTTGAGTATCCTTCATGACAAGTTTAATTATTTGAGCCTAAGCCCCATCCCCTTCGATGCTTTATTAACTATCTCCTTGGACAAACCTTTCGTCAAAGGGTCCGCGATATTCTCCTTGGACATTGTCCAATCTATGGAAATAACGCCTGTTGAGATTAGTAATTGTAAAGAATCATGTCTTCTACGCATATGTATAGACTTTCCATTGTATAAGCTATTTTTAGCTTTACCTATTGCAGATTTGCTGTCACAATGTATAGATATAGCTGGGACAGGCCTATGCCAGAGAGGAATATCTTCTAAAAAGTTTCTAGGGCATTCGGCCTCCTCTCCTGCTTTATCTAACGCAATAAACTCCGACTCCATAGTTGAGTTAAACTAGTATTGTATTTGATATGAAAGGTATTGTAGTTAATCTAGTATTGTATTGTAGTTGAGGAATATCTTCTAAAAAATCCTTTAGTCATCCTCTCCTGCTTTATCTAATCAAAGGTATTGTATTTGATATGAAACCTTGGACCACACATGGCCCAGATGGCTTCCCTCCCGGATTTTATCAAATCATGTGGGATTGTGTTGGTAATGATCTTATTAATATGGTGTAGGCTTTCTTTCACAGTAAATATATTCTTAAACAGATAAATCATAATTTTCTTTCTTTAATCCCTAAAACCAACTGTCCTAAGAATGTTGTAGACTTTAGAGTTTAGACCAATAAGCCTATACAACACTTCTTATAAAGTGATTTCAAAACTTCTGGCTGCTAGAGTTAAACTAGTCATTGACAAAACTATTACACCCTATCAAACGACTTTTATGTCTGGGAGGAGTATCACAGATAACATTGTAGTGGCTCATGAACTAGTTGATTCTATGAAGAAAAATAAAAACAAAAATGGTTGGATGACTGTTAAATTAGACATGTCCAAGGCTTTTGACAGAATAGAGTGGAAATTTCTTCTGAGGACTTTAAAAAATCTAGGAATATGTGATGACTTTTGTAACATGATTAACCAGTGCACAAGTACGGAGTCCACCTCCATCCTTTTGAATGGCTCCCGGGGAGAGATTTTCACCCCCCAGAGAGGTTTAAGGAAGGGAGACCCTCTTTATCCTTATCTCTTCATAATGTGTATGGAATCCTTGTCCAGAGCTTTACTGAAAGCTGAACAAGATAAGCTTATTCATGACATCAAAATAAACAAACATTATCCTGCTGTTTTACATCTTTTCTTTGCAGGTGATTGCTTGATATTTTGCAAGGCCAATACTTCAGAAGCTAAGCATTTGGCCAGAATAATTGAGGAATTCAGCAAGTTCTCAGGTCAGTCTGTTAACTTCCAAAAATCTGGGATATCCTTTAGCAAGGGTGTCGGCAACAATGTCAAGAATGATATTTCGAACATCTTGAACATTAAGAAACTAGCTCTCAATGAGAAGTACCTAGGGGTTCCTCTACTCTTGTAGAGGAGTAAAGTTCAGTCCTTTAGTCCCCTTGTAGAAAGACTTGCTTGTTGGAAGTCTTTATTCCTAAACCAACCTGACCGGACCATTGTTTCTCAGTCTGTTCTTTGAAGTTTGGCAACTCACCATTTGTCCGTTTTCCAAATTCCTAAAAAACTAACAGACAAAATTGATTCCATCCAGATGAGATTCTGGTGGAATAAGAAAAAATGTGTTTAAGGTATTTACTTGAAAAGATGGGAGAGAGTATCTCAACCTAGAGATTAGGTGGCATGAATATTAAGCAAACTGCAGTAATGAACAAGGCCTTACTTGCTAAACTTGCTTGGAGAATGAAGCATTCTCCTAATGATTTGTAGGTAAAAATTCAGAAAGGTAAGTATTTCAACAATTTTGATCCTATCTCTGACTCGGTAAGCACTAATGGCAGCTGGATTTGGAAAGGTATCTGGGAAGGTATGGAAATTTTGAAACAATTCTCTTGTTGGGAAGTAGGTAATGGTGAGAAAATTCATATTTGGAAAGATAGATGGGTTTCATCTATCCCCACTACCCTTAATACTCAAAATTGGTCTTCTAATATGGTTTATGTTTCTCAGTTGATTGATCAAAATTCTGGAAGCTGGAATTTTCATGTATTACGTTCTTTGTTTTTAATGACACTGTTAAAAAAGTCATAGAGATCAGATTCCCTTTTGTGGGGAAGATCACCTGAGATGGCTCCCTAGCTCTAACGGGTTATTTTCTATAAATTCAGCATATAAAGTCATTTTGAATTGTAGAAATTCTGAAATAGGCATAAGCAATCAAAGCCAAATCTCCTTGAGGGAATTCTGGAAAAACAACTCTGTCCCCAAAACATTCTCCATTTTCTATGGAAATGTATTCAACAATGCCTTCCTACTGGTGAAAAATTATCTAGATTTTGCCCCAATACTAATACTCATTGTCCTTTTTGTAACAATGGCATGGATAGTTTGCAACAGATTTTTTTGGATTGCCCATTTTCTAGGAATGTCTGAAGAGCTATCGATATTGATTTAGATAATGATGTTTCTAATATTGATTTGTATGATGTGATTGTTTCAATCCATACAAAGATTTAACCAGTTTACAAACTTTCTTTTCACATGATTTAACTACAAATCCCTCAGGTTGTTCCATATAAATTTCTTCATCTAATTCACCATTAAGAAACGTTGTCTTTACATCCATTTGTTGTATCTCTAGATTATGGACAGAAGCTATAGCAATTAACATCCTAATGGAGTTAATTCTACTCACTGGTGAATATGTGTCAAAGAAATCTATACCTTCTATTTGTCTGTAGCCTTTATCTACCAGCCTAGCCTTGTATTTTTCTATAGTTCCATCTATCTTACGTTTTCTATTGAAAATCCATTTACAACCTATGGCCTTACACCCTGGAGGTAAATCTACAAGTTCAAAAGTACCGTTTTCTCGAAGGGAATCCATTTCACTAATGGAAGCTTCTTTCCACCATGGAGCTTCTGGACAAGTCATGGCATCTCTATAAGTCTGAGGATCAGACTCGGCTAGGTATGTAATGCAACCAGGATAAGTTTTCTTAGTTTTAGCCCTTTTACCTCTTCTAGGTTCTATTTCTGGTTCATCTTCCGTTAAAGGTAAAGACTGACTAGTTGAAGGCAATTCTAGGGGATCATCAATACATCTCTTACGAGAGTCACGTTTTAAAGGAAAAACATTCTCAAAAAACTCAGCATCCCTAGACTCCATGATAGTATTCAACCCTATGTCAGAAATTTCAGAACTCACAACCATAAAACTATGAGCACTAGAATGCTCAGGATACCCTATAAAAACACAGGTCCTATCTTAGTTGTCTTAGGAGGAGGGATGGACACCTTTGCCAAGCACCCCCGTACTTTGAAGTAAGCATAAGATGGTTGTCTACCTTTCCATAACTCATATGGAGTTTTATCTGATCCTTTAAAGGGTACTCTGTTCAAGATGTAATTGGCTGAGAGGATAGCCTCCCCCCAAAAGTTCAAAGGTAATCCTAAACTAATCAACATGGCATTCATCATATTCTTAAGGGTATGGTTCTTACGTTCAGCTACACCATTGGATTGAGGTGAATAAGGGGCTGTAGTTTCATGTATTATGCCATGTTCTTCGCAGAAATTTCCAATAGGAATTTCATATTCACCATCACGATCAAACCTAAAAGTTTTAATGGTAGCATTCAATTGGTTTTCAATTTCACATTTATAAATCTTAAAGGCTTCTAAGGCATCGTCCTTCCCTCTAAGCAAATAAACATGACAATACCTCGTACAATCATCTATAAAAGTGACAAACCATTTCTTACCACCTCTAGTTTGAAATGACTTCATGTCAACTAGGTCTGAATGGATTAACTCTAAGGGTTTAGTGTTTCTATGGACATTCTTACTGAATGATTTCTTAGCATGCTTAGATTCTACGCAAATCTCACACTTATGACTTTTATCTAAAGTGAATTTGGGTATGCATCCTACGCTTGCCAGTTTATGCATTGATTTGTAATTTACATGACCAAGTCTACCATGCCAAACATTCGATGACACACTCATGTAAGCAGAAGAATCATTCAATTTCACTTCAGGACAGGTTACATTAAGTTTATAAAGACCCTCAGTCTTATAACCCTTACCCACATAATCATTGCTCTTAGTTACTATAAGTTTTCCTGACTCAATTGAAACTTTAAAACCCTTATCATCTAAAACATAACAAGAAACAAGATTTTTGCAGATGTCTGGAACATGAAGAACTTCATTCAATGTGAGAGTCTTTCCAGATGTGAGCTTCAGACCGACCTTTCCTTTTCCTGCAACCTCTGATGCAGATGATTACCCATATAGAGTTTCTTGCCTTCCCCTACCCTCTGGTAGGAGGTGAATAGATCTTTGTTCCCACAAACATGCTTGGTAGCTCCAGAGTATACCCACCAGTCCATCACATTGGTCACCAAATTAACTTCAGACACTACAGCAGAAAACTCGTCCTTGTTCTTTTCAACCAAGTTAGCATTATCCTTCTTGTCCTTACGATGTCTACAGTGAACTGCCATATGGCCAGTTACTCCACACGCATAACAAGCACCCTTAATTTTAGTAATGCTAGACTCTGGTTTTCGAAACATACCTTTATTGGGAGGACCACGCTTAGAGTTACGATTGTTACTCTCACATTTTCCAGCTTTGGAAGATCTGTGTTCAGTCATATGAGCTTTGTTACTCATGTCCCTTGCAGAAGACACGTTCTTGTCCTTGGTGCACAACATCGCTTCCACTTGAATTTTCTTTCCTAATTCAACCATGTTGATCTCGCCAGTTTCATGTCTTAGCTTTTTCTTGTACTCAGACCAAGAAGATGGTAACTTCTCAATTACCGCAGATACTTGAAACGTCTCATCAATGACCATACCTTCAACAAGAATCTCATTAATGATCTGTTGAAATTCGAGGAATTGATCAACAGCAGGCTTATCATTCGTCATCTTGAAGTCCATAAACTTCGCCACCATAAATTTCTTGCTCCCTGCAGTCTAAGCTTGATACTTTGCTTCTAACACAATCCACAAATCATAAGCACTGAAATTTTCTTTAGCATTGTAAAAATCATACATCGCATCTTCCGAACCATTCATGATATGATTTTTCGCCAGAAAATTACACCTCTTGTTATACTCGATCACCTCCTCAGTTAAACCTTTAGCATTCATCAATTCATCATGTGGAACAAGTACATAATCCAGTTCATGATGGCTTAGATAAAATGGCATCTTGGATTTCCATTTCTTGAAATCCTTTCCGTTAAACTTCTGTGGTCTTTCAACGTCGTTCTTTCCCATTGTTACAAGGAATATTAATGTGTTAAGATTGTTGGAATCTTGCAACAATATAAGAAACGTCAGATGTATCAAACAATAAATATAAAGAACCGTATCAAACAACTCTACCACGAACAAATTGATGAGGGAAGAATCACAGGTTCAACAAGCTGTCCTTAACACATTAGTTCGCGGGTATACTCTGAAGTAATGCTAAACCCCAACGTGCGAAGATGTGTCCAGGATAAGACTGCCCGATATAACTTGAGTTAGCACAACGGAAGTTACCCACTCTTGAACTCAGCAACAAGGATGGAAGTAAAACGCTGCACAAAAAATAATAAGAAGAAGAAAAGTAGACCTAGAGATAGTCGCTGGTTGTATGTTTTGAAAACAGAATTTCGAGTCATATTTATGGGATGAGATACTTGCAAATTAAGTTAGTTTTTTTTTTCTTGAAAAACAAGTAAAACTCGTAAAAGGAATTTCCCATAAATAAAACTCTTAAGAAAATATTTTTGGAATTACTTTTCTAAAGAAAAATTCGCCAAAAATAAAAACGAGTAGAAGAGGAACTTGGTGCATCGGTCGAAACATGTATTTTTCGCCCCACCCGCTCCACTCACATTGTTTTACAACATATCCATGAGCACATGGTTATATAGTGGAGCACCTCTTTAGTTTTCCACAATGTGGGACTAAAAGTTCCATTTCATTCACTAAAAAATGAGTGAGTATCCTTAGACTCTTAGAGCATCCACAGTGGGCGAGTATAACCAAATTTATGGGATGAGATCCTAACACAGTGGGACGGAGTAAAGATCAAATTTGGACCAAAGATCAAATTCCAGACCAAATATGGTCGCGACCAAATCCCAAATTCCGATATAGTCGGGCGTAACTTTGAAGTACGTTTGATGCTGGGCGTAAATTTAAAGTACGCTTGTTAACGGGCATAAACCAAATTTACGTATGTTGGTGGGGCGGAATTTAAATTTACGTTTGTTGCGGGCGTAACATAAATTTACGCCTGATGAGACGGACAGAAGAATTCCGCACGTTGCCAGGCGGACACCAAAATTCCGCCTGTCTGGGGCGGACACCAAAATTCCGCCTCTCTGGGGCGGACACCAAAATTCCGCCCCTCTCAAACGGACATTTTTTTTACGCCTCATCAAAATTATGAAACATGAAATGAAAATTTTCGAACGTTAGAATGATAAATTTTTCGAACGTTGGCGTTGGAGATTGCGTAGAAGATTTTTGACCGTTGGTAAGATATTTATATCTTTCGAACGTTTGAAATTGAATGTTAATAACGGGTTTATTTTATACCTATATATACCAGATGAATTCCTTTCACATTTTCATATCATTCGTTTGTATTCGGCAACAAAAAAATAGTATCAGGAAGAAAAAATAGTTTCCCATATTTCAAATCATTTTGAAAATTTTCATCGAATCGTTTTTAATGTCAACACCACGAATAGCAAGAGGTCCAAATTTTACGACAATCGAAGATGTCACGATGTGTAAAATTCATTTATCAATATCTCAAGATCCCGGCGTTGGAGCCGATCAATCAGAGATTGCGTTGTGGACTCGTATCAAGGATGATATTGAAGCTCATTTACCGGATAAACCAGAGCGGTCTTGGAGTTCCTGGCAAAAACGATTTCAGGGAATAAGTAAAGAAGTGGCGTTGTTTTCGGCAAAACAGGCGGAAGTGGAAGGTGAATATCATACGGGATGGGGTCCGGAAATGACCGTGAGTATTCTCTCTGTTTTGAAACAATTATTTTCTAATATTGAGATGCCCATGAACCTAATTGTTTTTAAAAACATTAACAGCTCGAAGAAGTAAACAAACGGTTTAAGGAATGCAATCATGGAAGAAAATTTAGGCACGAAGAGTGCTACCCAATTGTCATAGAAAATATAAAATATAATCGTCGATCGACTTTTGTTTTTGATACGACGCACGATTTGGATAGTAGCGTGAATACCGAGGAAGATGGCACTCAAGTCGAGTCCGGTAACGACACAGATAAAGGAGACATAGAGAATACATACCTTCGTCAGATGGGAAAAAAAGCAGCTAAACGACTGAAGAAAACCGGGCGAGAGAAATCCAACAGCCAAGAGGAATTGATGGGAATAATTATTACACAGCAAGAAAATTTCAATTCTCATTACCGGGAACAATCAAGATTCAAGATGGAACAAAAAAAGGCCGAGTTTGCACAAAAACAAGCTGAGCATGCGGCTAAAATAGCCAAGGAGGTCGCAGACGATGAATTTCGCATCATGATGATGGATCTTTCCAAATTGGATCATGTACAAAAGGAGTACTTCGAACTTCGAAAGGCTTTAATAGTACGGGACAAAAGGAGCCAATTATAATCGTCAAAACGGGATAGTTCGAACCTTAAGTATTAAGTCTAATATAAGTGATAATAGTTTTAGTAGTTTATTTACGTTTTAATATGTATTAATTTTGTCATTAGTCGTATTATTATGTAATATTTGGGATTTAATTTTATCTTCATTTAATTTAATCAACTTTAACTTATTTTGTAACATCTTACTTTAATTTACCAAGTGATGAGTATATGAAATAGAGTTAATACATTTCAATAAAATTATTCGTTAAAATAAAATCACATAATTTTTTCATATGGGAAACAACATTTAATTCAATTTTTGTCCTCGTCTCCAACCTTTTAATTCCCATATTCTGCCCATATATGTTCGATTAAGTCATCGCGCAAGCGAATATGCCTATCTTTGCTGCGCATATGACGTCGGCGTTGCTCAGCTCTAATTTGGGAAAACTCCTCACTGTTGCCTCTTAATATATTAACCGGTGTCGGGTTGCTACGATGATCATAAACATGTGGCCATTCACCGGGTAGACGCTCATCCTCGACTATCATATTATGTAAGATAATACACGTTTTCATGATATAGGCAAGCACATCTGGATTCCACATTCTAGCAGGTTGTTTGATGATTCCAAACTGTTGTTGAAGTACACCAAATCCCCGCTCTACGTCTTTTCTTGCACCCTCTTGCATCGCTGAAAATATCTCTTTTTTCCTACCAAGCGGATGTTTAAACGCCATAATAATAGTAGCAATTTCTGGATATATTCCATCACCTAGATAATACGGCATGTCATAAGAATGACCGTTTACCACATAGTTCACCGGTGGTGCTTTTCCCGTGACCAGACTTCGAAAAACATATGAACGGTTCATCACATTAATATCGTTGTTAGAGCCTGGCATACCAAAAAATGCATGCCAAAACCATAGATCATACGACACCACCGCCTCCAACACGATACTTTCGCTCCCTTTATACGCGGTGTAAGCCCCTGATTCGGCAGACGGACATTTATCCCATTTCCAATGCATGCAATCTAGGCTACCTATCATCCCTGGAAATCCTCTATCTTTGTTTTGGTTGAGCAACAACTCAACATCACCAGCCGTAGGTTCACGCAAATATTCTTTCCCATACACATTGACAATCGACTTGCAGAACCTCCGAGTTGCTTCCAACACCGTGGTTTCGCCTATGCGTAAGTACTCGTCTATTGCATCTGCCGCACATCCATAAGCTAACATTCGCACCGCTGCAGTTACTTTTTGATGAGGGTTTAATCCTAAAACTCCACACGCATCGGGCCTTTGCACAAAATATCTGTCTTCGGCTGTAACACCTTCCACTATTCTGTTAAACAATTGTCGACGCATCCTGAATCTTCTGCGAAAAACATTAGGTGGTTGGTTTGGATACGGAGAAAAATAGTCGTTCCACAGAAGTTCAGCACCAGTCTCACGATCTCTTGGTATTTTGATACGAGTTTGAGGCCATTTAGAATTGGTAACAAGGACTCCCATACTAACGGCCATGTTATTTTGCATAATTGCTATTGAATCATCATCCGAGGAATAAAAACTACTATTAGAAGAAGAAGAAGAAGATGAAACAGAAGAACAATAGTGAGCGGTATTCTCATATGCTTCCATATTCTATCCGAATCAGAATAAGTGTGTGATTGTAAAAAGAGGTGTGTTGGTATTTATAGAGTGAGTGACGGAGATCACATGCTTCCATTTTCCATCAGGATTAATAAATAAAATAACATAAAGTATTTGACAAATTTTGTAAACTGTTTGTCAGTGAGGTGTTTGTCGTATTGAAATGACTAGTCGGTGAAATTTGATAAAGTATTGAACTGACTACTCGCTGAAATTTGATTGCCTATTGAAATGACTACTCGCTGAAATTTGATTGCCTATTGAAATGACTACTCGCTGAAATTTGATAAAGGATTCAAATAACCACTCGCTGAAATTTGATAGAAATTTGATTGAGTATTGAATGACTACTCGGACTACACATAACAAAGATAAATAACATAATAAATGTCTAGTATGACTACACATAACAAAGATAAATAACATAATAAATTCAAAGCTAAACCATATAAATAGTCATCACAGGCTAAACATTTCCCGTATCCGGAGGCGCCGATCGCGGTGGGATAAAAGCCGTTCTCGGAATGGGCCTGACCGAGGACGTTGAAGATGATCCTTGACTCATAGAACTCCACACTTGTGGGGCAATGTGGGGGAAAAGGCGCCGAATCCAATGGAAGGTTGGATGGTGTGTGGCGTTCGGAAAAGAGACAGTTGATACTCCAATTCCGTGATCTTATTATTCTGGTTTCCTATAAGTTCATCTTTCGCTAATAGACACTCCATCCTATCTTTCGTTTCTCGTAATGTAAAATCTCGAAATTGTTTAGTAAAATCAGCATATTCTTGGAATAATGCATAACTATCGCCCTGTCATGAAAAAATGAGATAGATGAGATTTTTTTTTTTTTGAAATAAGCAATGTAAAGTTGAACGAACACTTACGGGCGATAATTGTTGTTGCGGTGGAATAAGAACATGTTCATCTGGTTTTCCAAGTTCGGTAGAATAGAAGTCACCGCTGTACCCAAATGTTTGGACCTCCCAATCAGGATGTGTCACATATTTTCTGAAATTAGTAACCTTTTTCCAATACTCTAAATATACTTCATACTGCACAACTTGCACCACCTCGGTTGCATCAACAAAACCGTCCGCTAGCAGGAGTTTTGCTTGGTCATCACCCAAATGCCCAATAATTACATGTAGTTTCATGGGAACAGCAAACGAGGGATGGTTTTGCCTCCAACATCTTTCTCCTAAATAAACATTATGCTGTATAACCAAAAAGGGAATATAATTGTAGTGAGTACGTTATTAATTAGATAAATAACGAAAAATAAAAAACTATGTTATTGACGATTAATATTAATGATATAATATAAAAAATCATGTCTAACTCACAACGCCATTCCAAGAAAATATCCATCTCGAGTCCGACAGCTTCCTAGCAGACTTTCCCATCTCAGAACTGAGGACGTCGGTGTATGATTCCCATGGGTGCCATGTCACTTGGTCAATCGTCAGCTGATTCAGTAAAATCCTACAACGAATAATATCATTCTGACACCTCCTTCCATTCCATCTGGAAATTACAGGCCATTTCTGTTCATTACCGGTCATTGAGATGTCTGGTCGACATATGCCTAGGTATTCATACCCCCAAAACTAGTCCATAAAATTAATGAATCAAATTAATATATCCAAGGAAATAAACTTAAATGAAAATATACTTTACGTTGAAAATTAAAATAAAATCGATTACCAAAATACCTCTAATATTTGGAAGGGCCCGCTTAGTGCCTTCTGTTGTTTCCTACAAGCTTGTCGGAGACCTGCATACAATCTCGAAAAGGCACTACCGCCCCAGTCAAGGTCTTGTATTTTATCAATTTCTTCGAAAGCAGCTAACCATCCAGCATCAATATAGTTCTTTGCATTAGGAAAGAAAAATTGACCCAAACATACATAAAAAAGGCAATTGCTATTCTATGGGCGAGGAGAGAATCTTCATTAGCCGCCACCAACTTATCTTCTTTGAAGTATGAGCTTAAATATGTAATTGTAATTGAGTTTGATATCCACGACGCGCCTCTTGTTCCCTGTGTGATATCCGGAAAAATCTTCTCACGGACATAGTCAAATTGGTATAGGCTCGAATCATACGGAACTACATAACCATCACCGATACTCAGTCCAGTTAACATGACCCAATCTAATGGCGTGAACCCCATCTCACCAAATGGAAAATGGAACGTGTTGGTTGTATCCCAAAACCTCTCAACAATATAATCAACAACGGCATGTTGGGTAACGCTACACTCTATGTTCAACAATTTTTCCCACCCCGCTTTTTCAATCAAATATTTAACTCTAGGACAATGTATTGAAATAAATTTATAATAATGAATTACCGATGCCAGACATCCACGATGTTTAAACTTAAATGTTGGTGCGTCTGAAAATGTAATGTCTTCAGTAGCGTGCGGCTTATCATCTTCCACTATAGGAAACCTCCCTAACCCGGGGACGTCGACCTCCTCAATTTGACCGGTAGAGATTAAGTTGTAATCAGCTTCGGTAGATTTTTGTCTCTTGTTGGTCTTTTGGCGACCACTAAACCTCGATATAAACTTGTTCATTCTACGCACAAACATGTTAAATACAATTTCATAATTAAAAGACCAATCCACGAACCATAATAGACATAAATTTAACCGAACAAAATTTCAACATCATAAAATTCCATAAACATAAATTTAACCAAAAAAATAATTATCCAATTAACTATATTTATAACTATTTATAATTAACAAAAAATTCAATTAAAATACGAAACTAAATTAACAAAAAGATAAATTAAATCACGTAACTAAATTAACAAAAAATAATTATCCAATTAACTATATTTATAACTATTTATAATTAACAAAAAAATAAATTAAATTACGAAATTAAATTAACAAAAAAATATATTAAATTAAATCACGTAACTAAATTAACAAAAAATAATTATCCAATTATTAATATTTATAACTATTAAATAAAACAAAAAATTAAATTAAATTACGAAACAGTAACAAAGTAATAACATTAACATTAACATACTATTGGATTAAGATGTGATTAACCCAATTTTAATAAGATTTGATTAACCCAATATGAATATCCAATTAGTAATAAAGTCTGATTCAATTTTCAACGTAAAAACCCTAAATAAATTCGAACAAAAAATACAATACTGATATTATTACACAAATTGAAATAAATTCGAACAAAAAATACAATACATGATATATTATTACACAAATTGAATAAAGAAAGTAGAAAATACATACCTTATAATGGAGTTTTTAGGGTTTTTGTGGAGTTTTTAGGGTATTTGTACGGTTGGTAGATGGGAATGGAGAAGAAGAATATGAACTGAAGAGGAGCGGTGAGTGAAGCAAAAAGAATATGAACTGTGTAAGAATATGAACTGTGGAAGAAATGAACTGAGAAGAAGAAGGCTCGTGTAGAAGAGATGGGTTGTGGTTGGGAAGGAGAGGCGGTATTGGTGGAAGGTGCGGTTCATTAAGATTACGCCCGATTTGATCGGACGGACAGGAGAGTACGCCATAACCCTAAACCCTAATGAAAACCTACTGGGCGGAAATTTTGGTTACGCCCGTCTCAGGCGTAATAATATTTTACGCCTGACAAATTCATCACGCGGACAGAAGATGTCCGTCCGTACAATTCATCACGCGGACACCAGATGTTTGCCCGTCTGATCTCACACGTGCTGTGTGACCGTGTTTAACTCGGACGAAATTTAGTTTTACGTTTCTTCGAGCGGTCATTTGGAATCCGTCTGATCAACGGGCGGAATTTAAGATTCCGCCCCTTACCAAACGTAATTTATATTTACGCTCGATAACAAACGTGATTTATATTTACGCCCCTTTGAAACGTAATTTATAATTCCGCGCAGAAATGAAACGTAACTAATACTTCCGCCCGTCTTCATGCGTAAAACTGTTTTACGCACGACCAAATTTGGTCTTCTCCCCATAACGTCACAATACAGATTAAACTCATATTTAGTCTTTTTTTTTTGGTCTTTGATCTTTGAGTTTAGTCGTACCATTGCAGTCGCTCTTAGAGCAACCACAGTCATCGACTATAACTAAAAATTTGGTCGAAAACCCAGACGCTACGGAGAGGAGTATCGATCAAATACCATACTATAACCAAAAACCAAACTATATTTGGTCGATAGTTTGGTTTTGGTCGGGCGTAATTTAAGACTACGCCCGACATCAGGCGCAAATATTAGTTGCGTTTCGAGTGAGGCGTAATTTTAATTTGCGTTTGGTAGTCAGGCGTAAATAATAGATTCGTCTGTTTCAAACGTAACTTTAATCTACGCCCGATGGGACGTAGTTTACATTTGCGCCTGATATCGGGCGGTATGTTTCAATTGCGCCTCCACCAGGCGGTATGTTTCAATTGCGCCCGATGGGACGTAACTTTAAAGTCCGCCTAAAACCGGGCGCAATTATTAGTTACGTCTTAAACTATATGGGGCGTGATTTTAAACTACGCCCCATGCCTCCAATTTCATTTCAACTATATGGAGTGCAATTATTAATTACGCCTTAAATTTTGAATTTTTTGAATTTTCGCAATTTCATGTTTTTTTCGAATTTCCCCGAGTACCGTTGGTAAATTTGGAACGTTGGCCATTTAAGACCGTTGACGACAAGGTATAAAAGAAGCTCTGTAACGAAAAGAAAAGAAGTAAAAACGATGAAAACGATGAGAACGGGTTTATAAATTCTGAGATATCGATGAAAATGATGAGGATTTACAAACGTGCGGTACGGGTGTGTGGTGGGGCGGAATTATGAGTTACTTCCCACAGACATACAGGCGTAGTGTTTTAATTGCGTCCCACCAGGCGTATTTATTAATTGCATCCCGTCAGGCGTAGTTTCAAGTTACGCCTCTCCATCGGGCGGTTTTATATATTACGCCCCACACCAAACGCAATTTTAGACTACGCTCGACATCAGGCGTAAATTAAAGTTACGTCCCACCCGAGCGCATTTTATACGTACGCCCCATATGTAGAGAAAGTCTTAAATAGGTAATGATGAAGATGATGAGATACTCTGACGAAATGGAGTATTCGCTAGAAAAAGTGGATAGCAGAACTTGTTTGTATTTATTACAGCTGAATGGTACCTTTAGGACAATGGGTCAGTTTAAGAAGAAGTTTTTTTTTGCTTGCTGTGCTTCTTGGCAGCTTTGGCAAGAGCATCACAGATTTCTCTCTTTCCTATAGAGTTGTTTTTTTCATTCAGAAAACGTAAAATTTCATTCAACTGGAGTGATGAGCTAGCACTAAACATACAATAGACATTCTCCTAATAAAAGGAGAGAAAAAAGCAGGCAAAAGGGATACAGACTCGGAGAAAACCCTTCGACAAGTTGAGACTAGTAATTATCGTTTAAAAGCTCCCCAATCACTCACAAAATCCTATAGAGTTGTCACTGCCAAGCTTCTTGGCAGAACTCCCTTTAGCCTTAACTTCGAGGACATCCTTTACAAATACTTTCAACCTCCATATTGTAGATTCGCTCTGCGTCAGGACCAGAATGGTATAATTACTACGGATATAAAGAAAAAACTATTGTGAAAAGGTTGCGAGAGGCTGTTAATCATGACCCATGAGAACCTGAGCATCCATGTCAATATGTACTTCCTCGGCCTCAGCTTGGAAGCTTGGATTCTTTTGAGCAATAATCTCAAGAGCCGTACACAAATCCTCAGGTGACAAACGACTAAGTCCGCAACCAAGCTTTCTTTTCTCTTCTGCAGATCCTTGAAAAAAGAAAAGAGAGAAGGAAATTGAAAGAGTTAAACACAAACAAGAGCAGAAGATAATAAACCAATCTACTTTGACGGCCTTCAGTACAATCAACTAATTCTGAACAATGTCAAAAGAACAAAACCAAAACGTACAGCAACATAGCTTGTGAAGGCCATTTGACTATATAGTGCCTGGCGGGAATGCTACCATGTGAAATATGCTTCATATCCACTTGAATATTAGTTAATCTTTCACTTACCATTTTTGTTACTGCTAGGACTCTATGTTGTGATCAGTGACGGGACCAGAAAATGTCACTAAGGGAACTAATTGTATTTTGTAAAAATATGAAAACTTTTAGGGGGCTAAACACAAAATTATAGGATAAACAGAGGATTTTTACATGATTATTAAGAATTTTGGGGTATTAGAGCCAGGGTTAGTCTACCTTCGCTCCGCTGTAGGGCTATACAGGCATGACTTTAACCACAATAAATAAAGTTAGACCTCAGAAGCAGCCATAACAAGCACCAGTGGTCTAGTGGTAGAATAGTACCCTGCCACGGTACAGACCCGGGTTCGATTCCCGGCTGGTGCATTTCTAAAATTTTTGCCCCATCCAACAACTTCCTAAATTAGGCCGACGCACCATAATGCAACTCATTTCCATCTCCAAACACCTAAAAACTTGTATTGAACAATCTCTGCTCACTTTTTAATCCCCACATGTACATTGTAGGATGTACAGAGTCTTAAGCACATACAAAATGAGGAAAGGGAATAGACATTAGACGAGAGACAAAAAAAAAAAAAAAAAGTGGATAATGGATCTTCTTGATATATATAACAACTGAATAATTGTATCTCTAGGACAGGGGTTCAATTTCAGAAGACGTTTTTTTACTCCGTTTCTCGGCAGTTTTGGCAAGAGCATCACAGATTTCTCTCTTTCTTTTAGAGTTGTCGCTGACGAGCTTCTTGGTGGGACTGTTTGCCTTAACTTCAAGGGCATCCTTTACAAGTACCTTCAACCTCCATAATGTAGATTCGCTCTGCAATCAACAACCAGGACCAAAATAGTATAATTACCAAAGATATAAAGAAAAAAACGATGGTAAAAAGGTTGCGAGGCTGCTAGTCATGAGCACCTGAGCATCCATGTCAATATTTACTTCCTCCTCCCCGGCTTGGAAGTCTGGATTCTTTTGAGCAATAATCTCAAGTGCCTTGCTCAAATCCTCAGGTGACAACCGACTAAGTCCAGAACCAAGCTTTCTTTTCTCTTCTGCAGACATTTTCCTTGAAAAGAGAACAGAAAAAGGAAATTGGACGAGTTATACGCAAACAAGAGCAGAAGACAACAATCTACTTTGATGACCTTCAATGCAAACAACTAGGCGAAATATGTCACAAGAACAAAACCAAAAGTATAGCAATAGCTTGTGAAGACCATTTGACGACATCAATATCTTGTGAGGACCATTTGACCATATAATGCCTGATGTGAAAGACTGCATATGTATACTCCAAGTCTAAGGAAGATATAAGAGTCGATAAACCTATTCGCAGACTTGCTACCATACGAAATTTGGTTCAACATCCACTTAAACAATAGTTAGTCCTCCATTTACTATATTTGGCAATTGACTCAAGAGAGATCTTTCATTTATCGTATTTGTTACTGTTAAGACTCTATACATTGCGATAGTTGAGATGTATAATAAGACTACACTATGTTTGTTTACTCCTGACTCATCTGAGTCGTCTGGACCTGAGTCATCTGGATTTGAGTGGAATCACCTGACTCATCTGGATCTGACTCAATATGTTTGTTTTGAGTTAGATCTGACTCATCTGACTCAAAAAACGTGAGTCAGTGGTTTGGTCCCGTGAGTCAGGGGTATTTTGTTACCTGACTCAAATGGGTCCGAGTCAGAGGTTATGTCTGAGTCATAGGTCGAGTCAGATCTTACTCAAAATGCAAAACAAACGGTCTGACTGCTGACTCGGCCCGAGTCAGAAGTTGACTCAGATCCAGACGCCGAGTCAGATGCAAACAAACAAGATGTAGGTTTTTCCATACTCAGCGTTTCTGGATTCACTATGTTATTGAACATGAATGATAGAGGAATAGCATCAAGCAAGCATAGATAAGTTGCCCTTATACAACACATAATAGCTTCATAGAACTCACCTGCATTTCTGAACCACCACTTCTCTCAGTTCCTCCAAATGCATATCAACCTCATACAGCTGCAAGAACCGATGACAATTTTGTTAAAACACATATGTTCTGCGTAGCACCAAAATGTTAGAAAGAGGAATATGGAGACCATTTTCATGATAATAGGCTCCTCCTTTAACAGAGAAAGATGCATGAGATCGTATCTTAACCGAGATGAAGAGGCAAATAAGGTTGACCACAATGTTCATTCAAATTGGAAAGATCTTTTTTAATGCTATAATTCACCAGGAAATAAAAAATCTCGGGAATACCTCATTACTAATATCTCTAGCCAATTTTGCATTAGCAGCCTCTTGAACAAGTTGCATGTCTCGATGAGCTTCTGCCTCCTCCTCTTTTCTTTTTGTTTCCTACAGTTAAAAAACGTTCATAAACAACTCTCTCAATCATGCACAAGCAGTTCTATTTTTGGAAACAGACACATTCAAAACTATCAATCCCCTGCATTTGTACTGCAATAACAAAATTTACCTCTTCAACAACTCTAGGTAAAAGCCGCAACCACTTCTCTTCAAATTTTTCCAACAAGGTTTTTGCCATTTCATGAACATCACTTTTCTCCTCGTTGTATGTCATTGCATTTTTGAAAACCAGCTTCACATCAGCATATATCTCACGAACATTTTTATATCCAGTACCATCTTTTGTTTCCATTTGATTCTTTATTGTACTGAAATCCATGGGTTTGTCAATCACCTAATAATCATCACAACCCCAGGTCCCCAGCAATTAATTCACGTTGCCAATAACCAAACCCAACTAATAGAAACAGCCCTCTTCCACTAACATTCTGCAATAGAAAGCAACCTGAAAATATAACGCACCTCATAATAATCGTGCAACTCCAGTCCCTTAACATCTACAGGTTGCATAAATGGCCACGCCAGCTTATGTTGCGTGAGCTGCCCATTAGTAAATACACAATTTCATTACCGGAAGTACTTTCTAAGATACCATCAAGTACTTGCAGTGAGTATTGCACAAAGAAATTATTAAATCCTTGCTACGCACCTGGCGCAATATCGTGGCAAATTGACGCATAAGCTCTTGCATTCTCTTGGCTGCTTCTTGTTGGTGTTTCTTAATACTATTAGTACCATGTCTTTCCTTATCCTTCCCGACTGAGCACCCTTGCTTTCTACTCATAGATGAGTAGAATTTCGATATCCCATTCAATTTTTGTCCAAGCTGCATATAGCATTACGAAAATATTTGAAATTGTATAAATAAAAAATTCCCAAAAATGGAGAATTAGGGTTTTAGTTTGACTACCTGGTCAACCTGGGAGGCTAGTTCGTCTACATGTTGTTTGAAATTGAAAACTTGGGTTGATTCGTCGACGACATCGCCGCCGATGTCTAGAAAATCCGTAATGTCACCTGGTGGTGTATTCAGAACAGATACATCTATTTCTTCCATCTGCTCCTAAACAGCTCTAGGAAAGAGGGAGGGTTTGTTTTCAAGTAAAGGGTAAAACATAAGAATCCGTTTGGGTATATTAGTGAAAAGAATAGGGATATTTTAGGAAACTCGGTGGTGTGTATTGTTACTTCCACTGTTCCATATCGGAGAAGCCCAAGTACGGAGTACCATATATTATGGGGAAAAAGACGCTCGCAGTTGGCAAATTCAGGGCTCCGAGCATTTACTGTAAAATTTTATACGACTCCGGCGGCCGCTTTGTTTGTCAGAGTTAGATGCATACCTTTTTTCTTCCTTCATTTTTTTGACATTCGATTGGAGATTTGACTCGGAGTTGTTTGAGTCATGTTTCATTTTGTGTCTGATTTCTAGAACAAAAATATGACTGAATCAAATATATTTCATAATTATTTAATAATTTTTGAATAGGCGTAATGCATTTTGGGTCTGGGAAAAAACAAACAAGCAAGGTGATACATGTATTGAGTAACATAAAAGAAGTGTTTCATGTGTCTATCAAAGATGGAAATCGACCATGCTTAGTGACACATGGGGTGATCAACCATACAACCAATAACATTTCTATAACATCCCTACATTTTTATAAATATTTTTAGCCCACCTTGAGATATTTTTTTGGCCCGCCACTGGTCTGCAGGCAACTGGTTTTATTTTATGGTTTTTCATATAGTTTACAGTTTTGCGAGTTGGAACACGGTAAAAGAATGAAATAAAGTTAATTCGAATTTATGTTCATTTTCACCGAGAAAAGAACACGTTCCAAGCCCAACAACAAACATCAATCACACCACCTGGTGCTGGTGGTATGTCCGCCTTGAAGTTCTTTTTCACTTGTCACATTTGCACAGTGGGGTGGTGGTTTGTTTAGTTTTCCAATATAAGAGTTTATCGGTTTGGTTTTAGGATTGTGCTGATCATCTTTGGCTCAATAGATGCTTTGCTTTGGTAATGTGGTTGTGGTGAGGATTTGTTTTTGTTTTGGGATATTGAATTATGCAAACTGATTCTAATGGTCTTGTTGCTCGACATGAGTAGTCATAACTCTGTTGTTTAAAAAATACAATAAAAATAAAAAAGAATAAAAGATTAATCAACATTTTCTTTATCTAGACTGGAGTTACTTCTTAGAATTGCACGTTCTAATATGGGTTTCTAATAGTGAAAGGGTATGAAGAAGCTTCATGGTGAATGTAACAGTTAAAAATGATTCATGTCATCATAAAATATTTACAATCTACTAATGAAGGAAAAATAATTGGTAAAAGACTAAAAGCTCAGTTCTAAACAAAATGGTGTCTGAATCACAAAATAAAACAAAGGCGAAACCTACATCTGTCATAAGCTGAATCACAAATAAAATGCTCAAAAGTAAAACAAACCCACATGGTTCTTAAGAAATCTACATCTGTCAGAAGCTGAATCACAAATAAAACGCTGAAAAGTAAAACAAACAGTACCACATGGTTCTTAAGAAATCAGTACTCGTCAAACCTAAACTTACATATGTCAGAAGCTCTAGGAAGACTTGGAAGCTCTGACCCAAGCACCTTCTTATTTATCGTATCATCTCTCTTTAGACGTAGTCTAACTTCTTTCAAAGCTTTTGCATTCTTTAAAAAATTCAGTTTCACCCATCTCATCTGCCTCGCATTCCCACCAAAACGCATAAAGGTAACTGACTCTAGGTATTGAAACATGCATCCAGCAGTCAATATATGATCAGCCCAACGGTGTTCTTCTTCATTTTCGTCAAGGCAGCTCTGAGTTGGGATTAGAAAAGAAAAAAAATAGACAAACATCAAAAGAGAGTAAATTTGGAAGTAACATAAATACTGTAAACAAAATCCAAGACTTGTTCTGCCATTTCAAGTAGATAAGTATTGAGAATCAAAAGTTTTGTGCACTTGCCTCTTCAAATGTGAGACACCTCAAATTATGTACTGCTTTGAGCAATGTAAATAGTTATTTATCAGTTATCTCTCCTTCTTGCAGGATCAAATTTTCCAGGGCCAAATTTTCAAATGACGAAACTCAGGCAAGACATTTACGAAGTCATCTACAATGGACAGAGCCTATTCATCACAAGGAAAGTTTTGAGGAGTCAGAATACAATACGTAACCACATAAAGAGGGCAAAAAGAAAGAAGAATACATGTAGGTTTCAGCATGAATATCTAAGCTTTGCACATGAGAAAGTGATGTGATTTTGAAGTTGTTTGTAAAGTGGTAAATAAGATGTCGTTCTCTCGAACTTGTGAAGGATGTTTTTAGACTTAAATTCAAAACTAGATAGAAAACTCAAAAGAATATGATAACAATAATAAAAGAACACTGAGGCTAAGATTCCACTATTTTCCAAGTTCAAAGCAATTATATCCAAAACTTATATTATGCAATTTTTCCATTTAATTCGATTCTCAACTATTGCAACAAGTAGATTTCCAAAATAACAACTTTAAGTCCAGAGCATAAAGCATCAAAACCTAATCTAAGCATGATGTATCAAAAGATATCACAATTTCTTAACGAAAATCATTCACACAATTATCAATCAAGGAAAAATAATCATAAAAATAATTGCAATAAATAAGATAAATAGAAAAACCACTCTTTATTGGAAAAATAGCTTCCTATATCGCCTCAGCAATGGGGTTTAGCTCCTCATATTAATCACTTGCTCAAGATTCATGATTTCAGCTCAAAAGTTGATTAAAAGATGAAGAAATACTAAAACAGGAAGTTTAAGACTCACAGAAACTGTCACAGATAAACGATAGATATAAAGTGCTTCTGTCGCTGCTGTTTTAAGACCCACAGACGCTTGTCGTTTCCACTGTTCAATGAACGACTGATTTTGCAAGTCCGTTCTTCGTGTTCTTCAAGCTCTTTAATGGCAGCAGCAGCAGCAGAACTGGTTCATGTATGTTGCTCGTTTTCGATTCTCTGAGGCTCTAAACTTCTCCTAAGGGTTTCTAATCCCTTATATGACTTGCGGCAACCTCTTTTATACACAACATGACTACCAAATCTTCACGAAACCTTTTGGTTTATCTCTTTTTTTCTTTGGCAGCAAGTCACGATAATTTTCTGTGTGCGGCTTCTGTTGATTCCGTACTCTTCCAAAACTCTTTATAGGATATAGTAGAATCTATATGAAGGTATATCTACACTTTAGTCACGCTGGGACTCCAAGTTCGACTTCAAACAGGACCCGATATCACATCCTTCCCTATTTATCTCTCTTCCCCTTTCACGGCTTGTTCAGCCCAAGTTACTCGATCCAAACGCATGTATTAAACCTGTTTTACTCTATCAAGTCCATCCCACTCGAGTTTAACAATTAAATATCCATAAAACAGCTCCAATAATCGAGTCCAAATTCTGCCAGACGCTGCACTTCACTTTCCCGCCAATTTTCAATATTTGAATTTGAGAAGGAATGCCCCCTATCCAGTCTCGGTGTCCCTTTAGCACATGCCTAGAATGGGTTACCCCTTATCCAAAGCGAGAGTCCGAATAGCAAATGTCCTCCCAGGTGCATTTAACAACTTTTCGAGTCAATTTCGTCGCAAAAGCTTATTTCTCCAAGAACACTTACAAAGAGATAAAATACCGAAATAAGTACAAAAATGGGTACTAACAATATACACAATAAAGATGAAAATAGACACATAAATGCGTCTATCAGAAAGCGCCCGAACAAACTTGCTAATAGCTGCACCATAACTTATCTTTTGATTCATTGGTACATCATCTTCACAAATTAGGAATAGTATTGCATATTCTAGTGTCAAAACTGGAAAAAACACATTCCTTAGCCACACAAGCACGATAGGAAAGTGATACTATATTTGGTGCATTAATTGTGAGAGCACATTTTTGTAAACCATCATCACCATCAATGTCGTAATCAATCGCCAAGCCTTTTAGAGCTGGAGTGGAGATGCAAAACTTCCTCACACCAAACCAAGTGCAGTCTTCCAAAAAAAAGTTTTCAAGGACAGGGCAACTAGAAAAGTGTTGCTCATTTCAGCAGCAATCATCAGTAAAATGTACTCCACAGAGTCTAAGGCTCATGAGTTTTGGAAAAACAGAAACTTCTAGGAAGATGGGAAGCATCATTTACAGCAAGTTCCAATTTAACCAATGAGTCACATATAAAAAGAGAGTTGGGAATGAAAAAAGGATCGATCTAGACTGAGTACGAGCTCTTCGACATTAAGCCTTGTTAAATTTTCGACCCATGAATGAACCCGATATGCACTCATGTATTCATTTGTAATAACTTTGGCCTTATGAATATTTGATGATGTGTCATGAAGATGCAATGTTTTATCCATAAATTCCATGAAATTACTGGTTTCGGTTTCTGGAAATATAGAACACGAGAAGGGAAAACAAGAGCTGGTATAGATGTCCATATGTGTTTCCATCTTTTAGATAGTAAAGAAGTCTTAGCAACATGCTTGAGATCAAGGAAAGAAAGGATATGATGAATAAGTGAATTAGGTAATACGCTTATCCTATCCTTTGCCTCAAAAATGTGTTTCTGTCTCTTGGACAACGGATTCAAATCCATGAGATTTTAATTTTTCTGTACAAAATAAAAAATAAAAAATAAAAAGATGGAAATTAAGGGTTTCACTATGAGTATATCTGATACTAGCTATTACACAACATAAATTACACAAAGAAAAGAAGATAATTTAGAACTGAATTAGAAGATTACCTCAACTCTTTAATTAGAAACACATCAATTTAAAAATGAACGCATCAACTAAACATTGCATCAATTAAAGATTAATATTTATAGTTTTCTGACAAAATTTCAATACCTTAAAAAATCAGAACCCGCAATCCAGTTTTCTAACAAAAACTAAAATTAACCATTTCCAGTTACAAAATATATGAATATCCATTGTTGAATCTTCTTCTTCACTAGTTTGAGACCTAGTAAGGGTTTTAGATGAAAACTTATATTTTTTCGATTGCTATCACCTAGTTTGCCATCAACTTCAACATTTCTCAGGTGAAAAATCACACACTCACCATCTTTCTTGCCAGAGAGATCTGTTGGCCGGAACAAAAAAAAGAAAGTTTGGTTAAGAAATATGCAACCGAGAAGTGAGTTATAGACATCAGAGGCGGTGGTAGAGTTTGAATGAGAGAAGCAAATTTAGGGTTTTATAGGACATTTTGCAAAAATAAAAAAATATTGTCAAAACCGAGTCAAGTGGGTCGTTGACGGTCTAGGAACAGTTGAAGAAGCTAGAGAGGTGAGACATGCTCCTCGGAGCCTAAATATCTTCTTTTCTTTTTAAAATGAAGATGAGAGGCCGTTTAAAGCCCCGTTTGGGTTTGCTTTTTTTCAATCAAAAGCATTTTGTAACCAACACGAATAAACTTTTACCAAAAATTGTGTTTGGTAAATTTTTTACAAAGTGCTTTTGGAGAGAAGCACTTTCATTTTAGGCCTATTTTTAAAAGCTACTCATCACTAGCTTTTAAAAGCTGGAAAAGCATAAATTATGGACCCACATCATCTTTGAGACTTAGTAAACCAATGCCTTAAGCTACTACATGTTTTATCCCCCACTTTCCTATATCATCTGGATCAATCATATGAATAACGCCTCTCTTTTCCACTGTTAAATTCACCATTGTTATATATTTGCTAACTGTAGAAAAGAATGACAACATCTTTTCTCTAGGTTCCTCGAAAAGAACTTGATAGAGTCACTCTATCAGATTGAAGAGTGCGCTCAGCTTGTGGAACTGATCTTTGACCAATTTTTCCACCCATTCGTTTCAAAATTGCTATGTTTTAAAATTAAATTAATTGATTCTCAATTTTAACATTATTATTTTATTATAAAGACAAGTTTTACCCTATAATATTGTATACTTATCATTATATTTCTAACTTTTATTTTATTTCTCTATTTTATTTCTTTTTTTAAAATAAAAAATAATAATTACAAGCTAGATCTTCCACTTGCAAGATGGATCTTCATGCGTGGTATCTAGACTATGGCACTCTAATCGGAGACACACTGGAAGTTACAAAAGCCCTACAGATCTTACAACAAGATGGTCCAGCAAGAGGATTATGCCTAAACATTATAAAGACTGAAATTTTTTGGCCAACACCAGACCCAAGATGTTGTGAAGATGGTGTGTTCCCATCTGTTGTTGGAAGACCTGTTGAAGGAGTAAAACTATTAGGTGGACCTGTAAGTACGAACAACCAATACTGCAGTGATATCATCTCAGCCAGGATTGATAAGACTACACATCTAATGGACTGCATTAAAAGGCTTAAAGATCCACAAAGCGAGCTCTTACTCCTACGCAACTGTGCTGGCGTCTCAAAGCTTTATTTCACGATGTGAACAACCTGACCAAGTGTACTACAGAGTTCACAACTTCAGTTCGATCAACACCTTATTTGTTTCCTATAACATCTAATAGCAGGAGATGGACCAGGTTTGGTCCATTACAGCAGAGGATCGCTACTCTACCATTTGCTGATAGAAGTTTGGGAATATACACCATGGCTGATACCACCAAGTATTGCTATATTGCATCATGACTCCAAACAAGACAACTCCAAAGCTCCATCCTTCAGTGTACAGCAGACCCGAGTCCAAACTTCCAAGAAGCACTAGATATTTACGTAAGTACCTGTGACTTATGCCCTGCTACTTTTAACATTAACGATTTCACCCCACAGCCTATGCATCAACTGGTGAGTCGTTATTTTGAAGTAGTCACTAGGAACATACACACTTCTTACACGTTATCTACGAGGGACTCAATCTTATGGCAGTGTAACAAAAAACCACACGCACAGGATTATTTAAAAGCTATTCCAATTCAAGGTCTTAACCAGTCCATCGGGCCACGTCAATTCAGATCAGTGCTTCAATACCGACTGGGTATCCCCCTTTTTGAAGAGAATAGTACATGCTCATGTTGTAAACGCGAAATGGATCGTTTTGGTGATCACGCAATCCATTGTGCAAGCAAAGTGGGCCTGAAATACAGACATGATATGGTACGAGACCTCTTTGTGGAATTATGTTATAAAGCCGGAGTAGCATCCAGGAAGGAAGCATCGATAGGACTTACCTCCAACACGAACACACCCCTTAAACCAGCAGATATTATGGTATACAATTGGGAGAATGGTAAAGACACATGTTTCGATGTGACAGGTGTTTCACCATTCTCTAAAGGTGGGAATCGGTCCTTCACTCCAGGGCATGCAATATCAGCAGCTATTACTCGAAAACGTAACAAATACGCCAATCTATGTCTGACTCATGGATATGAATTTGGGGTTCTAGCCTTCTCAACCTTAGGAGAGTTAGGTGATGACATTATCGTCCTTGTAAATCGATTGAAAAACTGTATGGAAAATCATGATGTTAATAATAACTTGGGTAGTTCTCTCTTCCATAGAATAGGTATTATTATTCAAAAAGGTGTGGGAGCACAACTTGTTGCTCGACTCCCTGCCAAATCTTTGTAATTAACTCTTTGTTCTTTAATATAGCCTTAGTGGCATCTTTTCATAATAATAATAATAATTTTATAAGCAAATCATAATCATAATTTTTTTATTAAATAATAAGAATAATAAAAATAAATACCCCTTCGTGGCACCTTTCTCATAAAAAATAAATATTATTTATGTTTTATTAAATATATTCGAATTAGAAATATAATTTATTTATAATTAAAGTATATTCAAAACTAATTTTTGAAATATGTTTATTTTAGTCATTAACTACATCACCAGCACTTTAAAATACTAGTTTACCAAACATAATTTAAAGTTTGTTAATTTCACAGTATAAATTATAGTTTACCAAACCGTCATGCCGATTTATTTCTACAGCACAGTACAGCAATGCACAACATGATACAACAGAAAAACACTTTTCTAAAAGTCACAACAATACCAAACTGGCCTTAAGCTTTTGCTACTAGTGCATAAGCAGTTCCACTTCGGCCACACATCATAGAACTTTGATCCCCTACAAATTTCCAAGAACTAGAAAACTTCCGCACAATCGTAGTCTTGGATGCCAAGATCCAACTAATTTGTAAGCATGGGATAGATTGTCCAGAAATGGACAAATTATCTTCCATGGATCCAATTGCTAGTAAAGAAACAAGTATGAAGATTCTCAGAGAATGCCTAAAATTGCAAGAATAGGGGCAGGAACGGGCATAATTTAACTTTCATTTCAAGGTTTTCATATATACAGTTTTGTGAGTCGGAAAACTGGAAATGGACAACAGTCCAATGCACAATAAAAGGTTGAAATAAAGCTAATTCTAATTTATGTTTGTTTTCACCGAGAACAGAGAACACGTTCTGAGCCCAACAACAAACATCAATCACACAACCTGGTGAGGCTCTTGGAAAACTTGGTATGTATTTCCGTTTTTTAACTTCTTCTTTCAACTTTCACATTTGAATAGCGTAAATCACAAACACAATAACAAGTAGTCATCATTTGAAATGCTTTTGCGTTCCTTAATCAGTTTCACCCATCTTAGCTCTCATTTGTGCTAGAAAACTAGACAAGACAAATTCTTTCGCAACCGGGCTACTGTATTCTGTATAAGAAAGTGAGAAGCCTTATTTCATCAATTTTGACAATACAATCACCTAAACCGTTTCACTCAGTAATCCGATTATCAATTTTCAGGAGTTTCAGAGTAGGAAATTAGATGCAAAAACATTTCATACTAATAGAGCAATGAAACTTGAATAAGTTCTTCCAAGGGAATTTGAAAAAAAAAAGGTTCCTAATTCCAATATTCATCAGTAAATTTCTTACTAAGAACTTGTTTGTTTGCAGCTGACTCGGCGTCTGAATCTGAGTCAACCCCTGACTCGGACCGAGTCAGCAGTCAGACCGTTTGTTTTCCATTTTGAGTCAGATCTGACTCGACCTCTGACTCAGACATAACCCATGACTCGGACTCATTTGAGTCAGGTAACAAAATACCCCTGACTCATGGGACCAAACCACTGACTCACTTATTCCCGAGTCAGATGAGTCAGATCTGACTCAAAACAAACATATCGACTCAGATCCAGATGAGTCAGGTGATTTCACTCAGATCCAGATGATTCAGATTCAGACGACTCGGATGAGTCAGGAGTAAACAAACATGGTGTAATACTTGGGAAAGCGTACATTAGGATGAATGCATAGCCCAACGATATCAGCGATTTACACGTAGAAAGAAAAGAGATAGGGGGTAAACAAGCTAGACTGGGATCTTTAACGGAGATTACAGTAGAAACCCAACAATGTATCGGAGATTCACTCGGTTTCTCATATCGTCGGATAAAGAACTTGTGTAATATCTGACGAATTATGAAATCATGGGGTCATATTGCCCATGAATTTATCGGTCTCAGCATAAGTGGGGTCTAAAAATAAAATAAAATTTGAAAATGATCAATCAAAATGTTTAACTCTGCACATTTTCATTATCTGGAGATTGGAGTTGCTTCTTACAACTGCAGGTTTCTAATAGTGAGAGGATATGAAGAAGCTTCATGGTGGATGTAACAGTTAAAGATGATTCATGTCATCACAAGATATTTACCATAGACTAATGAAGGAAAAATAAGTGGTAAAAGACCAAAAGCCCAATTCTACATAACTTGTGACCGAATCACAAATAAAACACATAAAACGCTGAAAAGAAAACAAGCAATACCACATGGTTCTTAAGAAATCAGTACTCGTCAAACCTAAACTTACATATGTCAGAAGCTCTAGGAAGACTTAGAAACTCTGACTCAAGTACTATCTTATTTATCGCATCAACTCTCTTTAGATATAGTCTAATTGCTTTGAAAGCTTTTGCATTCTTGAACAGCAGTTTCACCCATATCATCTGTCTCGCATTCCCATCAAAACGCATAAAGGTAACACACTCTAGGTATTGAAACATGCATCCAGCAGTCAACATATGATCACCCCAACTGTGTTCTTCTTTATTTTCATCAAGGAACCTCTGGGTTTGATTAGAACAAAAAAAAATATACAACTATCAAAAAAGAGCAAATTTAGAAGTGGCATAATATATGGTTAACAAAACCCAAGATTTGTTTTGCCATTCCAAGTAGACAAGTACTGAGAATCAAAGTTCTGTGCACTTGCCTCTTCAAATATGAGCCAAATTAGGGTTACTCTTGCAGATTCTAGTTTTTCAAAGCTAGAAAAAACATATTCCTTGGCCACACAACCACGACACGCAAGTGATACTAGATTTGGTGCATGAATTGTGAGAAAACAGTTTGGTAAGCCACTGTTCATTGATAAGTGGTTATTAATCACCAAGCGCTTCATTGTAGGAGTTGAGATACATAAATTCCTCACACCAAACCAAGAGCAGTATTCCAAAGCCAATTCTTCAAGGACAGGGCAACTAGAAAAGTATTGCTCATTCCAGCAGCAATCATCAGTAAATTGTACTCCTAAGAGTTTAAGGCTCCTGAGTTTTGGTAAACAGAAACTTCTAGAAAGATGAGTAGCATTGTTTACATCTAGATCCAATTTAAATAATGATTCACATGTAAAAAGAGATATAGGAATAAAAAAAGGTTTGACCTCATATAACCGGAGATTGAGCTCTTCGACGTTACGCCTTTTTAAATTTTCGATCCATTAACGAATCTGAGATGCACTCATGTGATGATTTTCCCTGAGATGAAACTTCTGAATATTTGATGATGTGTCATGAAGAAGCAATGTTCTATCCATAAATTCCATGAAATTATCGGTTTTGTTTTCAGACAATGGAAAACCATACAGGTAATGAAAAATAAGAGTGGGGATAGATGTCCATATGTATTTCCATCTTTTACATAGTAAAGAAGTCTGAGCAACTCGTTTGATATCATAATCAAGAAAAGAGAGGATGTGGTGAAGAAGTGAGTCAGGTAATACGCTAATCATATCTTCTGCCTCAACAATGTGTTTCATTCTCTCGGCCAAATCCATAAGATTTTAATTTTTCGGTACAAAAAAATGGAAATTAAGGGTTTCACAATGAGTATATCTCGAACTAGCTAATAGACAACATAACTAATAGCTATTACACAACATAGATTACACAAAGTAAAGAAGATAATTTAAAAATGAATTAAAAGATTACCTCTCAACTCTGAAGCTTCCACAAAATGAAAAACTAACGAATCTACACCTAATTAACAACCAATTCGAGTAGTTAATGTTCTATAATCATCAACATCTTCACTTACAACAGCATCAATTAAAATTAAGATTTACAGTTTCTGACAAAAGAACCCAAATCATCAAAATTTCAATACCTTAAAAGATCAGAATCCGCAATTCCAGTTTTCTACCAGAAACTCAAATCAATGAAATCACCATTTCCAGTCACAAAAAATCTGAATATTCACTCTTGAGTCTTCTTCGTATAAGCTGAAGTTTTCTCTGTGTTTTTGTTTTCAGAATGTTAGGTTAGCAAATTAGGTTTTCTTTAAACTATTCCTAACCGACCATGCTACTATAATTCTATTCAAACCCATGATTTGTACTCAATATTTTCGATCAAAAACGAGTTAGAAGTGATAGGATTTTCAATCGAACTTTGTTTTTTCAAAACTAAAAATTTTCGGTGCCTCTCCTCTCCTCTCCTCTCCATCACTATTTGTTTCTAATTTTGGTTTATGATTCATATATCATTAGGTTTGTGTGGTTATTTAGATAGTTTTAAATTACATTAGGATAAATGATAAATTAGTATTTTCTAATGTTAAGACACCTCTGTAAGGAAGTTGGCATAATTAAATCAGGGTCCCCTAAAAAAAAACGAGCATGATATAGTACACTTTGGAGATGTCAGGAGAGTTATTGGGCCTTATTGCATGCACCTTATACGCATAAAGTCACGCATTCACTTTCAAAATGATTGATCCGAGGGCACCGATGGGGTGAGCATGGGCCGTTGTGGACCAGTTTTCACCCTATCCGTATCCAATCCAATACATTACGGATTTCAAATTTGGCATCTGCATCCAATCCAACATCCAACGAATTTGCATTCAATGGATGCATGTATGAACGGCTAGGGTACGGATAATCCAACGGATTTGTGCTAGTTAGAATTGATAATAAAAAAAATAAAGCCTATATAGATGATTTCTTATACAACCTACACATGTTATTTTTGCACATAAATATAGAAGTGTCATGCACAACACTCCAAACAAACACCTATAACTTCTAAAACTATCCATATATTTTCTAGAAATTATATAAAAGCCCTTAATCTAGCGGGTATGGATGTCCAACGGATTTTGAAGGTTGCATCTGGGTCCAATCCATTATCCGTTTGATTTCAAAAAATTTATCCGCGTCCAACCCATTGTCTAACGGTCCAGACATCCATCCGCACATTTACGATTGGTCCCAGTTAAATCCGCGGATTAGGATAAAATGCTCACCCCTAGGCACCGACACCGTTTACCTAATAAGAAGATGATTCAACAGACAACGACATCAACAAAATCTGGAGGAACCCATCTATTATACGCATGACGTTTACCTAATAGGAAGATGATTCAATAGACAACGACATCAACAAAATCTGGAGGAACCCATCTATTATACGCATGAGGCTGCACAATAATGCAAGGCTGCTAATGGGGGCACCAACTTGCTTGGAGGTGTACCAACCCCAAGACAAATATTATTTTGTCTTATTTGTGTTCTAGTACACCCCCACGCAAAACCAGTCCCCCTATTAGCAATCTTGGAAAAATGGGTCCTCCAAAAATAATACTGCTAGTAGAAACTGTAGAATAGAAGCATCAATAATTCAAAGGTGAGAACCAGTCTTTACTGTCTATCTACTCAGCCTAACCTAAAATATGTGGGCTAGCTTCTGGTTTTGCAGTGGAAGAACTTTGAGAAGATGATTGAGACATAACTAATAATAGAAGTAATCAAATAAGTAGTAGATCATTTATGGATAAGACCCAGATTTTCATTTGTCTAAGAAGGTTGAAAAAATTGTTAAAAAGGTTAAGTGATTGATATTGTGATTTAACAGTACCCTATGGAAATCCAATGACATATCAAATCAAATGATGAATGAGTGGTGGGAGACATGTTGCTAGAGCAACAAAAAACTGGCGGATTCATGAATCCAATTCTTTAGTCACTGCCTCCCTCTATTATTTATATACGTACAGAGTAGTGAGCTCTAAAGCAACAAGTCACTAGCTTGCAGCTGAGGACGGGAACTAGAGAGATTTTACAAGTGAGCTTAACAAATTCATTCCATGCATCCTCAAGTTCAGGCGGATGCGCCTACTTTCTTCTATCCATCCGTGCCGTCTGCTAACCAAAGTTGTAGTAGTATTAGTAGTAGTAGTACTAGTCACAGTCTAGCTGAGAAGCGGCGGCGTCAGAGGATTAATTCACACCTCTCCGCTCTTAAACGTCTAGTTCCTCATTCTGAGGTAGATGTATCTGCACATACTTATTCTCAATAATCCACCATGTATATGATGAGCTCAACATTTTATACATACACTGTGCAGATGGACAAGGGTTCTCTGTTAGGGTGTGTAGTTGATCATTTAAAAGAGTTGAAGGGAAACTTACTAGACGAAATCATCCATCAAGGGTCAACAATCCCCAACGAGTCCGATGAAATAATTTGTTGATCACATGACAGCCTCAACCACCACCAACAACAATGACACTGGCAATAGTGACTGCAGCAACAAAGGCAAGTACAATGAAATTTACCTCAAGGCAACTGTCAGCTGTGGAGATAGGCCTGAGCTGTTCATGGATCTCATTGATGCCTTAAAAGGTTTAAAGATGTTACGAACTATAAGAACGGACATAGTAACCTTAGGTGGTAGGATCACTCTTAACATAGTTTTGATCAGTATTGAAAATCAAGAAAGTAGCAGTAACATAATTGGATTGAATTCACTAAAACAATCACTTAGAGCTGTTTTGGGTAGAGTTATTACTTCTTCTTCGTCGTCACATTGGACATCTACCAGCGGTTTCTCAAGCAAGAGGCAGAGACTTTTGTTCCCGCAACATCACTCCGGTTTTCCTTGGTAATTCATTTTGTATATGCAGTATAACTTCGTCAAAATAATAATCTCTCTCACAAAATAATTTTTTTAATCCCTTTGCACGGGTTAAACTTTTTTTGTCAAAATAATAGTTTTTGTTGATCCCAGAGCAATTATTTTAAAGAAGTTTAACTGAATATGGATGCATCGGTCACTTTTTTTTTTTTTTTGATAGCAGGATCGTGCACCTATTATATGTTCAGGCCCGAGCATTAACAACATCAAACTGTCTAAGAATGTTTGTTTTTTGCTTCGGAACTCGAACACAGAGAGAACAACCTATAAAAACAAAGGTAAATGCAATCTTCAAATAATTTGTAAATTGCATCATAAAATGACCTTAAGAATCAAACTGGCATCGAAACCCTGGCTGTACCGTATCAAAGTATTTTCTGACTTCTTCGACGATCATTCTGTGCATAATATTAATCAAACACATCTCTTTCATCTCAACCTCATATGACCTCATCATCCCCATCCCTTCTTCCTTGTCATCAAATTTCGGATTCTGTTCCTTGGCATTGTCATTTTCATCCCTAATCTTCCCTTCTCCTCCTCCTGCCACCGCCGCCACCTCTTCATCCTCACCCTCTTTACATGCTGTCGCACCATCTTGCGCGTTAGAAACCGTAACCAGGTTTCGAGAATCTCCTGGCAGAGACAATGTCAAAGACGTCACTGGCTCCTCCTCCAAACTCCGGTGACCGCCGTTAATAATCTCATCAATATCATCATTGTTAAAACGCGGACGTTTCATATCCGGCAACACCAATTCTGACTCAGACTCATCCGGAACAACATCGGATACAGAAACAACCGACGACGTCAATGACTCATTTGTAGTACTACTAGTCATCGTAACGAATCTTTTACGCAACGTAGAATTCCAATGGTTCTTAATAGCATTATCAGTACGACCAGGCAAAAGTCTTGCAATAGTAGCCCATTTGTTACCATGACTAGCATGCGCCTTGAGTATAATCTCGTCTTCTGCGGGCGTAAAAGGCATATGCTGAACTGCAGGACTCAACTGGTTACACCATCTTAACCTACATGATTTTCCCGATCTGTTTGGTATTCCTGAACTTATTAATGACCAGTTACGTGCACCATGTAATTCTACTAAGGTTTTCAGTTTTGCGTCTTCTGCTTGACTCCATGAACCCCTCAATCTATCTCCACCAGCGCTGCTCATATCTTCAAGAATCATGTAGAGATCGGAGAAAGGGATCAAAGATTTTTCTAATTAGAGAGACTGGTGCTGATGAACAAGAAAGTGTTATAATGGAGGGACTTATAACTGCTGCTTGGATAGAGGGTTTGTGTGGGGGCGTGGAAGAGTCAGTTGGCATGAACCTAAACTGCTCACCTACATAAACAAGAAAACTGAACCGAAAATCTCTCTTTTTTTTCTCTTTTTTTCTTCTTCTTATGAACCGTTTAGTTTGGTTATGGTTTCTTTTCTTTGTTACAAGTGTGCCCGGTTATTTGTTGCCTAAAATGTAATTCATTTAGGTCGTGTTTTTTTTTGCTATCTTGCTTTGAACTTGGACATGTTGTCGACACCCCATTAGGGCTCTTTTTCTTTTAGCTCTTGTCTTGAATTCAAATATTATCCCAGTTTCTATGTTTGTTTTTTTCATTCCGTATATGGCTTACCTATGTCTAGCAAAAACCATCTGACTCATCTGAATCTAAATCAATATATATATACATATATTTATTTATTTTTGAATCAGATTTGACTCATCTTACTTAAGAATATGCGACCCAGTGGTTTGGTCCAATAATTTAAAGATGTTTTGTTAACTGACTCAAAGAAGTCCGAGGCACGAATTAGGTCTAAGTTGAATACCAATTCCGAACTAACTCAAAATAAAAATGAAAACCAAATGACCCGACGTTTGTCTCGTGCTATGACAAAACTTAACTCAAATCCAGACGCCGAATCAAATGTAAATGCAAACAAACATATTGTTAGTTGGAGAAGTATTGAGTCAAAATCCTAACGAAATACTCAGCTAAAAACAAACACCGTAAACCTTTTTTTTTTTTTTTTTTTTTTGGAAATCACATTTCAATTAATTCAAACCATAATGATGATTACATGATTGCTTACAAGATTATCAAAAACACCAACATACAAGATAATCAGAACCCAAAGACAAATTATGACACCAATTGCAAGTACATCGCGAAGAGAAAGAGCTATATATGAACCACAAAGACATCCAATTTTTGTAGATTTAGTAGTGATGAATGATGGTGTGAACCGGAAACAACTCCGACCATTTAAAATGATTATATTCTTCAATAAGATATGCGCCAAATGAAATGGAGTATTTTGCCCAAAATCTTGTAGATCCTAACGAATCCGGGTGCCCTTAATCCCTCTTATTAAAGGCGAATCCAAAGCGAGGCCGAAAATAATCGTTGATGCTCTTGATGAATCGAGAATAGCAAGCCAAGAAACACCATGAAGATTTGAAAGAATCGCTATTAAAGCGAAGAGAAAATTGTCCAAAAGACGAAGAAAAGATCGCTCAAACAGCGAAAAATGTGTCCATAGACACCAAAAACAACAAAATAAAACCTAAAAACACAAATTATATTATTCTTATTTATAAAAAACTAAAAATTCCTTGCTCAGATCTAGCCCAAAGGACTGAATTTGAGCAAGAAGAAAGGGGAAGCTCTAAGATTTTTTTTATTTTAGGAGAGAGAGGGAGGAGAGAGAGGGAGGAGAGAAGAGAACAAAAAATGTAATGTAGTAAACTAATAGTTATTTTATTAATCGATCTCTAGAAATTAGAATAGATATGCAACTGTAATTATTTTTGTAGGGCCTATGGCTCATAGATGTGCGGCCCAACTAGGGTTTGTCTTTCCATGTATATATATGTTATTGTATCCATGTAATCCTATTACTGTTATGAATAGAAACTCTCTATCTCTTTACCTTTCCCTATTATTCTACTACATGTTATCATGCACGAAGTTATACCACAGAGCTAGATTGGATCGGTTGATTATTTTTTTCATTTTTTGTTTCATAGTATATATTAGGGTTCCACGAAAGCATGATTATTAAACGTAGAGATTTCACCATTAGATTTTCATAAAAATTTTGTATGTTCAACCGAAATACTCATTATTAACTCTGTTAAAATTTCAATCAAATCGGAATATGATGCAATCTCCAAATTCTGATTTTAGTAGAACTGTCTTCGTTCAGAAAACCCTAATTATAATAGCGTCGAAAACCTGTAATTGTTATATGTGCTATATGTTATCCTCATGAAGATAATGTAACAATTTCATAAAGATCCAACCATGGAAATTACTCCAAAGTACGTGATATTTCCTGATGTGTCCACAGAAATATTAATCGAAACAGTCATACGACGTCATAAATATCCTTTTATCTAGCCGTTGGGTGTTTTTTAAATTTTAATATGTTTGTAAAAACATTGTGATGAACATACTGTAAAAAATTTCATCATGATCGGACGATGATGCATTTGTCTATCGATCAGAACAGTTGAAAGAAGAATGAAGTCTCAAAGTATCAAGAATCGCCCTGTGGTGCGAGGTTTCTTACAAAGCCCTAGAATTTTCCTCTTGTAATGAACGTTATAGCGTTCCGCTACTTAGTTAGCTTGGTAAATACATCATATGTATGTGGTTATTACGTATCTCTGAAAGAATCAAGAGATAAAGGATATTTACAAAAGTACTTGATAACCTTTTGTTGCCCAAATCAAGTGACTTTAAACCACAGAGTGCGTTTACAGTTAGATAGAACGCTCACTTATAGATTGAAACAATTAGGAAGATGTGGCATACCCTTCTAAGTGGATATTTGATTTGGGGGATAGACAAGTAAGTTATTTTTCCTTGCGTATTCACAAGAAAGTTCATGATTTGAAATTGTAGCTATTTATATCGATGGTACATACATAATGGGTACTCTTAATGTAATAATAGACCGTAAAAACTATTTGAAATAGGAATTTGAGATGAAAAATCTGGGGAAAGTTCGACCGAATACTGAGATTGTGGTATATTATTCCACCAGTTTGCATATGTCTTAAACTGTCAGGCAATTTAACAAAGACATGCATCCTGATAGCAATCCCATGATTAGTCGAGGTTCAAATGTAAGTAAGTGACCATTTCGTCTAAAGGAAGATGACGAAGATGTGTTGGGAGATAAAATTCTCATATATGAGTACAATAGATGCATTGTTGTGCTTAATATGATAATGTTTAAATTTTACATCCTCAAAGAACTTGTTATCTAGATATAGCTCAGCTCCAACTCAACGTCATTGGAACGGTATAATAAATGTAATCATGTACTTTAAAGTAACCATGTACTTAAAAGTAACCATTTGACATAAATTTGTTCTATCCCTGCAAAGACATTAAAAGGAATGCTAATGAAAGTGCAATCCAAAAGTTTTTGATTATGAAGGAACAATAATCTCTTCTGCAACGAAAGTAATCAGGGGGAGATATGGTAGACTATTTTCTAAGTCATTACCGAAATTCAGTTTCAAAAAATACATGACTAAAGGAAGTGTCTGGAAAAACTCCAAAAGTAATCAGGGGGAGATGCCGACATCAGGGGGAGGATCCAATGATATGATGTCGACAGATTTTACTTCGAAATTGAAGCTGTGTTGTACTCTTTTTCCCTTCGATCGAGAATAGTTTTTCCCGCAGACATAAAGATCGCGTTGATATTACTGAAAATATATGAATCAAAGAAATGAAACACAATGGTCCGTTAATCAACGTAACTTCCAGAATCAACAACAAGTTCTTATAAACATTCAAGTCACCAAAGTAATGTGTGATAAACTCCTTTTGACTGCATTAGACTGATGAAAATTGTCTGATATCAGTGGGAGCATCTAATGGAGTGTTGAACTCTATTCCTTCACCGAGGTTACTTTTTCCCACAGGGTTTTGTTGCTCGGAAAGTTTTTTAACGAGACAACCACAAGCACCGTGAATTAATTTCCCAACTAGGGCTACTGTCTTTCCCATGAGGATTTCTTGCCTTAGGAGTTGTGAAGAAATTAATGAACTTCAATGAAGCAAAGTGATCATCTGCAAGAATCACCTTTACTTGCATTTGTCAGAGTTCTAATGATGAAATTGATTTTGGCACAAGTAATCAAGGAAATGATGAAATTTGAAGAACTACGCTTGAAGCACTATATGTGAAGCACTCACATGAAGTTCTATTGGACCGCACAAGGGGAAGTGTTGTAGGGCGTATGTCTCATGGATGTGCGGTCCAATTAGGGTTTTTCTTTCCATGTATATTTATATTATTGTATCCATATAACCTTATTACTTTTATGAATAGAAACTCTATGCCTCTTTACATTCCCTATTATTCTACTACAACAATTTTTTTTATCGTATCGTTGTTGTCACCATTATTCCATCTTGTAAGCTAACACAACTGCGGTATAGACAAAACCGACAATCGCTCTCGTATAAATGTTTCTTTCAATGTTGTTTCAACAACCAGGTCCCACGTAATATATGCAGTTTAGCTGTTGCAATTTTAAATGTGTCTGAAAACAAGACTAAAGATTGGATTAGGATGGTCTTCTCTCTAGCTATCTATACATATTGATCTTCTCTCTAGCTATCTCCTAGGATTTACATTCAATCTCCGAGGTTACGAATTTCTCCCTCTTCTGACAGCTTGTTCGTTGGGTGTCTTTTCTTTATGAGTGATGCTACGTTTGCAAATCCATATTTATTAAAATTAGTTTTTCGCTTTTGTTCAATCCCTGGTCTTCTACTTTTTTTTTCCAGAGAGAACAAGGAGAATTAAGTCGATGCTCATGCTATTGTCTTTAATTGAGAAGATTTTTCGAGAAGATTCAAAGTGGTTTCGAGTTTTCATGGAGAAGGAGATGGATATAATTCAGATTTGGTGGGATGGGTATTTGTAGATCTGGAACTGAGAGGTGGAGATGGGTATTTAAAAGATACACAAAGATGAATTAAGATCATGGATCAATTACAATCTCATATGTGAACTACTAACTCAATTTAATCAATTTTATACGGATTTGCTGTAATTTTATGTCAATTGGTGCGATTTGGAGGAGATATGGACACGGTACCGGTGGCTTGAATTAATGATCTTTCAGAAGCTGAGACGGATAGGATTTTAGTGGTTTAGCTATGTATTTTTCTCTTCTATCACCAGACAAGTTGAATCTACGGTAATTCAATAATTCACTTTCTGAAATCACACACCGAAAGAAACAAATATTTTTTATTGGTGTAACTAATTTTGGAATCATGGCATTAATTTTAGATGACAACAAAATAGTTGTGCTCAATGGTTGATAAAGTGGTAATATGAGCTCTAAACAGAAATAATACATCCCACCGAGTATTAGTGTATCAATGGAGAAAAGCAAATTCAAACAACTCCACCATTTTTTACTTTCCAAGATTTCTGTTAGACTTTTTAGAAACGGAGTGCACTGCAGCAGCTCTTGCACGAGATTTTTGAGAAGCGAACCTTAGACAGGTTTGATCTGATTGATTTGATCTGATCATATATACTAGTAGTTTTCTAATTTTTTTCTTACTCAGGGGCTAATCTAGTTGCACAGTAATCCCGCCTCATCTTTTATCTCTCCTCAATTTAATCTGTGCATAATCTGTTATGCGGTCGAGAAATTAGATTCATAACGCATCATCGAACATCTTTTTTTGTTAGCAGTGAGATAGAAAATTGTTGGATAATTTTTTATGCATCGAGAAAATGTATGTATGATCTAATATGCATCCGAAAATATGGTTGCATAATGCAGTATGCATCGATTTTTTTCATATCCATTAAAATCAACCAAAACAGCGGCTACATAACTTGTTATAAATGCATAACTTTTTATGCAGTCGAGAAAATGGATGCATAACATGATATGCATTCAAAATATGGCTGCATAATGCATTATGTATCATGAAAATAGATGCATAACCTCATATGCATCCGTAAATATGGATGCATACTGCATTATGCATCAATTTTTTATGTACACACTAAGATCAACCAAAACAATGGTTATATAACTTGTTATAGATGCATAACTTTGTTATGCAGTCGAGAAAATGGTTGCATAATTCGTTATGCGTCTGCAGAATGTGTTATACGTCTTTTTTGGTGGCTGCATAATGGTTATGTAGTCAGTTTTCGAAATTTTGCATAAAATGATGATCACCTCCGATTTTTTCGTGATTTTTTTTTTTGATATTGTTGTTTTTACTCGTTGCGTATCTCTTCTAAAAATATTTCCAACGATATAAAATTTGTAAAATTCCAAGATGCAAATTTTTAGATATGTTATATCCAAGTTACGTTGTCAATTATACCCCTGATGCATAACCCGTCATGCAGACATTTTTAATAATTTCATATAATTATGAGTGTCACGAAAATAATTATAAATATCACGGTACCTAAAATTAATTACGAGTCTTAGGTCTGCGCCTAATTTTCTTTGTCCCAAGGCTAAATCCCGAGTGAGACGTGGGGCCACTAACATTTGTGTCTACCCATACATCTCACACGATTTTATCATGGCAGATGAAGCATTACTGTTTCTTTATGTAGACGTGGCACAAAAGTGGTTCCATTCTCTTTTGCCATATGTGGGTAGTCGGTACTAGTCTAGTCTTCGTGAAGGGCTCATCTCAAGGACAGACATTGAACTAATAAACCTGACTGGGTGCAGCCCGGTTAGGATGGGATATGATTATTAGCCCTTGGATCACTTGAGAGCACGAGAAATACACACATCATTTTCATTGTCTACTACCCTGCTTTGAAGAGTGGCACAAAAATTGAACTGTCCGAATTACTGTAATGTAATATCTGGTGCAGCATCCATGTCGAATAATGCTTTCTTGCATTCATTTATTCTTTCTTGTATTTGAACTGAACTCTCTTTTCTTTTGGCATGTCTCGTTGATTCCTTCAACTTTCATTGGATCGTGATCAGATGTTTTGACAATCTTCCTCCACTCTGTTGAGTGGAAGTCTTGATGAAGTACGAGAGGTAGTATCAGTATCCTTAATGTTCAGAACTTCACCATCACCATGTGAAGGTTGATTAAGTGCTTCGAAAAGCCTCTTGCAACCTGTAACATGGTCACGCCTTGCAACAAATGGAGTCGAATAGTTTCTCCTCTGCTGACAATCTCCGGCCCTCGAGCTAAAAGAAAAGGAGCAAATCTCGGTTAAATAAAAGGGCATACGTCTGAAGAAATTTGAACCAGCGAGCAAAGAATAAAGAGCAGCTACAATTGCACGTTCAAAACACTTGACAAATTGCTGAAATTTCGGCTGAAGATATCATCATCTTGGTTCATTCTCTCACAGCCTCCATCATCTTTAATCCTCTGCATGAGACTTCTTGTGCATCTGGGATCATCTGTTCTGCGGACGCTGCAGCGGATGTCCTCGGACTATGAACGAGTGCACCATCTTGGTTTCTCGGACCAAGATTTCACAGGGATATGGTTTGTTGGAACAGGATTTTCTTGTGTTCTCTCTATGCAGTCTCCATGGTTACTTGACACCTCAAAGGCTGGATTCTACAGTAAGTAAGCCAATGATTGTCCATGGCGAAACTGTTAAAAGAATAAAGAAGGAACCAGCATGAGTAGGAAATTCTCCACACTTTATTCCGTGACTTACGTACGCAAATAGGAACAAAACGCATGTGAAAAATTCCTGCAGTGACTCCAAAACAACACCCACTAACCTCCAAGTACCCTGAGGAAGAGGAGAGTTCCCGCTGGCATCACTACCAGATGACCCGTTGGATATGTTAGTGAGGCACCACAGTTCATCACTTTCAAGGATAGGTTGTAATGGACTGGAGTTTATTAAGACCCTTAGGAGAAAGGATCAAACCATTCTCACCCAACAAGGATGAATTGTGTTCTGGTTCACCACTCTCACTCATAGAGGATGAATCAAGTTCTGGTTCCCATTCTCACTCATTAAGGATTCTGGTTCCTGGGAATGACATTAAAGTACATAAATACACAAACACAAGAGTCTCCAGAAATAGTTAATGAGGAAATCTAGATGGGAAATTGTCAAAACATTCATCAAGTTTCAAGAGGCAAAAAAAGTTCATATTAAATCTTAATCGGCTATGCGATCATGCAATCCTTCTAAGGAGTCAAAACTAGTGATATTATAAGTGATCCGCAACAAGCAAATCACCATTCCAGAATGTTAGACATACTACATTTTACATACCTGGAACATGTTGGCTTCTGGAATTAGAGAGAGGGTCTCTTCACTTGCCACTTTGGCTCACGCCCACATTCGAAGCCTTGAGATGCTAAACTCAAATGTCGAGACATCTTGAGACCTCTGTTCCCGAGGAAAAACATCTTTTACATCTATGTTCTTGTTTTATCCACCATTGGGTTTAGTATTGCAATGGTCGCCGGACTCATCGTATAAACTGCTCCCCATCAAAATTAGTGGCATTTGCATGCTTCTTGGTGACATTGAACCAGCATTTTCCATCATTCGCTGCTGCATCTTTGTTGATACAGTAGAAGGCAATCTCCAAACAAATATGCAACCCTCACCAACTACCTGGAAGAATATATATGAGTTCCAATTCATCAACAAGAACAAGGATATCGCTTAACTAGTAATGATGCTTCCACGCAAAAGTACAAGATGGCTGAGCTCTTACTGAAACCAAGTGCTTTGCAACCCGGCAAGAAAATTATGCCAGTTATAACTTCACCATGTCCCACTGCTTGTGTGACCAACTCCCCGTTAGTGAAGTCATATATGCACATAGATTTGTTAGAGTAAGAGCATCAAAGATAGCTGCCGCTTGGATCCAAAGTTACCTGCAAAAAACAAATAGTTTTGAGAAATAGAACAGGTAAGGAGTCATTCCATGCATTATGGTTACAGTACTGCACCTTTATTGGCTTCCAAAAAATCCTTGTGGTTTAAATGTCTTAAGAAGCTTCCCAGAAGAAATGCTGAAAGCATTTATCTTCTTATCCTGTAAAGATAATAAGTAAGAATGAAATCCAGCAGAAATTATGGTACAGCTAGTTGACAAAGATAACTCTGTGTAGCAAGTACCAGTTGCCTAGCTGCACATTCATACTGAAGTTCTCCAGTGTAATGGAGATAACTAAGATATGAAAGCACTAAACGGAGGAACGTAATTCACCTGCCCAGCAGTAAGGATCTACAACCATGTCGTAAATTGTGCCAAGAGATGCCATTTGATGATGAGATCGCGAAACCTTACACTCGGTATCTGTTATGGACACATCACGGAACACGAGTGACATGTTCAAACAATAATGGTGATAACATTAGTGCCAGGAATAATCTGGTAGCTTTTGAAGATTATATGTTCCAAAAGAAAAGTTATGCAGATTTCCTCAAGGAAGAAACTTCAGTACAGTGGTTACCTATCAGCACTGCAGCCAACAATCTTATGGCCATCAAAGGTAGCTTTACAGAAGTCACGGCAGCTGAGTGGTCATCCATGGTTCCAATGACTTCAAAACCCCTAATCATCAAGAAAATCAGATGGTGTATATATAATCAGAACACTGTAAGTCTTGAATGCTTGAAGGTTATTACCTTTTGACATCATACAAATGGATCATTCGACCTCTCCCACCGGAAGCAAACAAGAAATGATTTTCTGATATATCTTTACTAAAATATTCTTATTTGGCAGGTTAAAAGTCAAGGATAGAATCTCTGAATCGTGAGCATTTTGCGAGGGTGAGGAAGCATTAAAATTGAAAGTATTGAAGATTTTGGAACATCCTGCAGATATCTACAAGGGAAGTGGTGGCACAAGGCTAGTTACCTGAATGTATGTATAATTGGAATGTAAGTTATAGAGACGAAGGTTCCCCTGGGAATCCCAGGCAGCCATATATATTCCATCTGAACTAACTACCATTGACCGAAATCCCTTAGCGTCAATCGCTGACTCCACGATATCACGTTCAAAAATCCCAGCACCAGCTGCAGAGAAAATCCAAATTTAGAATATAGCTAGGATACGATAAGAGGGTGTTGTGGACATCAAGGAGCTCCGAATGCCCAAATTTATGAGCCGGGCACAAAATACAAGGAAATTTTCACAAGAATTGGTGGAACTGTTCTTCCGATACAAGTGTTTTTATTTTATACTAAAAAAATGAAAAATAAAGTAGCAGCTACACGCACTTTTTTAAGCTATGTGTGTAACTCACCTAATTGTAAAGCGCTTGCTTTGTCAGTGTCAACCGCAGTCCCGTTACCTTCTGGTTGCAACAGAAGATACCACAACCTGATAGTACCATCAGTAGAGCAGGTTGCAAATGAGCTTCCACCACAACAACCTCTAGCCACACATGCAAGAGCAGGATCATGCATGTTTTCACATGGGATATTCTTTACATCCCGTATGCATGCACTGTGTGAAAGAAGCACACAACATCTACTAACCTGAAAAGGTTCAACTGTGACATGTTATATTGTAATCCACGGGATTAACAGAAAAAAGCATCACCATCAAGCTAATGCTAAATCAGAGAAGTCCTACAGATCATCAATTCATGTATAAAAATCACCTGAAATACATCATCTACATCCCAGATGTAAAGACTGTGATTTTCATAAATAACCACTGCATGCAGAAGGGAAAAATATTCAAGCCCAGTGTACAATTAACGAAATATGGATACATACAGAATCGATAATATTAATACTTGAATGCTCACCAAGCTTCTCAGAGGATGAGAATTGACAAGCTATAGTAGCATCAGGAAGAGCTGGATCGGAGTGGAAAGCCTACTCAAAGGGTTTTGTCTCGCTGGTATCTGTTGACTCGTGATGGTCTTTGGCCTTTAGATACTGCAGACTTCCCGCATACTTGATGGTTTCAACTGTGACGAGTTTTACAACTCCATTGGTGCATGCACAAGCGATAAGCTTCAGTTAATCTCAATGTTAGACACAGCACAGAAATGTTTTTGACATTTAAGAGATCAGAGATTTTGTGATACTCTCTCAAGAAAATAGCCATTTCCTTTTCTAACAAAATTTAACATATGATGACAGAAAGAGTTCTAATTGCATCCAAAAAGTCTAATTAAACCAAAATATTTACCAACAATGTTTATCCAACTACTATCAGCACCATTCCGAAAGTGGAGAACGTCCATTACCATACAATGGATACTCCTTAAACTCCTTGATTAGTGTTTTCTTAGTATCTTCTTCTGCCTTCTTCAATGCCTCTATTATGTTATCCTGCTCATCCATCGCAACATGTATCTCAAAGAATTCAAGGAATTTTTTTTTGCATCTATCCCACCAATTACGAAGTTGCGGAAAGTTGAATCCCAATTTCTCAGCGTTCGTTATGTTTTTCTCCCAAACGATGATCATCTCAGGACTCATATCACAAAAACGTGTACGCCGCATATCATCAATGGTCGTGCGTATTCCTGACAATGTGTAATCATTTTCTTCCTCTTCCCCATCTTCTTGATTCAAACCCAAACCCTCTTCCGTTGTTGCTCTCAGATTCTCCGAAATGCTATCATCATTGTCGGCTTTTCTCATCTTCTTCTTCTTCCTCTTCTTCTTACTTTCTTTCTTGTCAGCAACTTTTTCTAGTTTTGGTGGGTCCTCAATTGTTGCTTTCAAGTTATCTGACACACTAGTAGCAGCATTATAAGCATTTCTCCTCTTTTCCTTGTTTCTTTCATTGTTATCGGCATTCTCAGCCTGTCCCTTCTTTTTCTTGTCTTGTTTAGGTTTCTCAAGTATTGTTGCTGTGAGCTTCTCAGCAACAGAATCCACCACAACACTATCCATAACACTAGCAGCATTACCATCTTCTTTGGTTTCCCCTCGTTTATGCTTACTTGGAATCATAATAACTCTTTCTTGAAGGAACAGGCTCTGAATGATGTGCACAAAGCCGTTCACGTACACATTTTTATTTCCTGATTTCTTGGCGTCTTGAATACTCCTCTTTAAAAACTTGGCTATCTCTAAATCAAATCTGTACGATTTTATCTTTGAAAAGTAAAGTTCATGTACCAAAAAGAAATACTCACGCGGAGCGTGGTTAGGCCTTGAAAAGAGCAGTGCAGGGAGTAAAAAAAGCACATAACTTTTACACAAAGTAAGAACCTCTGGCACATCCATTACCACGGGTCATCTTTAGCCCCAAACATATTGCGAATGGAACTTTTTTTTAGTGTACTTCTAAGTTGGGACGGGCTCTTTCAAGAAGTTGGGATCCATACATCCTTTTTAGCTATGATCTCATTCCCACAGAGAAACTTACAAATGTAGTCATGAATTTCAAACTCTTTAATTCCAATGACAACAAGTTTCTCACCATTCCATAACTTCACCATATTAAAAGAAAGAAAGGCTTGAGTACAAATATGTGTAAAATCCATGTCGAGAAATCCTCCAAAAGAGTATCGAAACAATCATGTATCGAACATGAACGAACCTATCTTCCTTTAATAATGTGTTGATAGCTCTGACACTCTCATAGTCACATGAGAGTCTGAACCTCTCCATGGATATACTTAGAACACTATTCTTGGTGAATATCTTCCACAGAAATCTTGTGGAGATTAAACTCTTATTTATACTCAGAAATATAGTTACAGAGTTATTGATAAAACCAAATATTGTTACTGATATTGAGAACGAGTTTATAGCTAACCAAAAGGGAACGATTAACTAGCCTATAGACTAGTGCTGACTGACTAACTAACTGAACAGAGAGTCTTGAGGAAGACTCTATGATGTACGCCTAACACCTCCCCTCAAGTTGTACTTGAGTGGACGAATGTGCAACTTGTCTCGTATGTACTGAAACCTAGGAGAAGAGATCCCCTTAGTAAATATATCAGCCAGTTGGTCTTTAGAACATATGAACCGCACCTGTAACTGCTTGTCAGCGACCCTCTCCCGCACAAAATGATAGTCGATCTCTATGTGCTTAGTTCGGGCATGAAAGACAGGATTTGCAGTGAGATACGTCGCACCAAGATTATCACACCACAATGTTGGAGATGATGCAAAAATACCTAGTTCCTTAAGTAATGACTGAATCCAAATAATTTCAGAGGTTGCAATTGCAACACCCCTATACTCAGCCTCCGTGCTCGACCTAGAGACAGTCTTCTGCTTTTTGGCACTCCATGAGATTAAATTCCCACCAAAGTATACACAATACCCACTTGTAGACCTTCTGTCATCTAAACTGCCTGCCCAGTCCGCATCTGAATAAGCATGTAAAGAGAAGTCCTTGGATGATCTCAGATGTAAACCAAAGTCAATAGTATGTTTCAGATAACGGATGATCCTTTTCACTAGCTCCCAATGCTCCACAAACGGCTCATGCATATATTGACACACTTTATTAACTGCCACTGAAATGTCAGGCCGTGTCAGATGCAAATATTGAAGTGCACCAACAACACTGCGATACAATGTTGGATCTGCAAACTTTTCTGAGCCAACTTTATGAATCTTGACATTTGAGCCTAAAGGTGTCGTCACTGGTTTAACGCCATCCATCCTTGTTCGACGCAGAAGATCAGTTACATACTTGCGCTGAGTTAAAACAATTTCTGATCCTTGCCTGAGAACCTCAACACCCAAAAAGAACGACAAATCACCCATGTCTTTTATAGCAAAGGCTTTTCCGAGATCCGCAATGAGCTTGGTAATCATTCTTGGATTCGACCCTGTGACTATTATATCATCAACATATACCAACACATAAGTTGTGTAAGAGTCAGAGAGCAGTATAAATAAAGAACTGTCAGAAATTGATGCTTTAAACCCAAGATGCAACAAGTGATTAGAGAGCTTCGAAAACCAAGCACGGGGAGCCTGCTTAAGACCGTAAAGTGACTTGTGCAACTTACAAACATGATTGGGAAAATTTGGATCTACATATCCAGGCGGTTGCGTCATGAAGACATCTTCTTCCAAATTTCCATGTAAAAAGGCATTCTCAACATCCAATTGTTTCAGCTGCCAATGATTCATCACAGCAAGTGATAATACAAGCCGAATAGTACATGGCTTTACAACAGGACTGAAAGTCTCTCCGTAATCAACACCAGCCTGTTGATTGAAGCCTTTTGCAACCAAACGTGTTTTGCGTATTTCAATACTCCCATCCGGGTTTTGCTTAACACGGAATACCCATTTTGAACCAACTACATTCATGCCAGGCTCATACTTAACCAACGAGTACGTACCATTTTGAATGAGAGCATTGATTTGATCATCCATAGGTTTCCTCCACTGTGGATCTTTGTTTGCAGTAGAAAAGCATGTTGGCTCCATGAAATCAGACTCAGGAAGAGGATGCTTCCTAGCTGTCAAGCACAATTTTTGAATGGTTTTTGAGATACCTGCCTTAGCCCTTGTAACCATGGGATGAATGACTGCAACTTGCTGCATAGGCTGTTCAACTTCGTGCTGAACATTTTGTAGTATATGCTGATTTAAGTCCAAAGATCTGCTTGAGTTTGCCTGAGAAACATTGAGTGGGTCCATATCCTGCGTTGTAGAAACTGGAGATTCTTGAGTAGATGAAGATGCACTTTCAGTAGACAACATTGTTGGTAGGCTAGCAGGTGAATCACTGTGAACAAGTGAGTGCTGAGTACCAGATTCTTGAGCTGCTGAGAGATTTGGTTTTCTAAAAGGATGAGAAAACAGTACACTAGTACAAGAGGGCTTTATACCTGAACTAGACGACGGCAGCTGCTGTGGAATAGGCATGAAAGGGAATGATCTCTCTTCAAAACGAACATGACGACTAATATAGATTCTATTTGTTTCACGATGCAGACACATGTAACCTTTGTGTGCACTGCTATATCCTATAAAAACACACGGTAGTGAACGTGGCTCAAGTTTATGTTTATTGTATTGGCGAAGGCAGGGATATGCTAAGCATCCAAAAACTCTTAGAAAGGTGTAATCTGGTTGCTTTTTATATAAGAATTCAAGAGGAGTAATATTCTCAGATTTGGATTTTGGGAGTCTGTTAATCAGATAGCAAGATGTAGATAATGCATCAGCCCAAAAGGACTGAGGCATGTGTGCATGAAACAATAGAGCTAAACCCGACTCAGTCACATGACGTACGCGACGTTCTGCAATTCCATTCTGAGGTGAAGTATGTGGTCAAGAAAACCTATGTTGGATTCCAGACTCATTCAGGTAAGATGTGAATTTTTTGTATTCTAGAGCATTATCAGATTGAAAAACCTTAATGCTATGGTCTGTAAGATTTTCAATTTGCTTTCGAAAGAGAATGAATGTATGCAATGCATCAGAACGTTGGACAAGAGGATATATCCATGTAAAATGAGAATAAACATCCATAAAAAGAATATAATAACGATAACCAAGTCTAGACAGCTTGGGTGAAACCCAAATATCAGAGACTATCAAGCTTAAAGGCTTGTCATAAACAGTTTTGCTAAGAGAGAAAGGCAGTTTCCTGCTTTTACTAACATGACAAGAGTGACAGAAATCAAAACTATTACTTAAGACAGGAATTGAATATTGATGAAAAATTTTGGAGACCGTACGCAACATTGGGTGACCCAGACGTTGGTGCCACAGTGGTAGAGTAGAGGATACATGAGCTTGCGGCTTTATTGAGGGTGCTAACATGTCTATGCCCGAAAAGATGTAGAGACCATTCCTATTCAGCCCTCGCAGCAGTGTTGCCCCCGTTTGCTTGTCCTTCACAACAAAGTAAGAAGTGTGAAATTCAAAAAATACATCATTGTCTTTGCAGAATTGTGTAACTGACAGCAAGTTTGTTTTTATTTGTGGAACATGATAAATGTTGTTTAAAAAAAAAGATCTTGACTTATAGAGGAATGAGGCATTACCAACATTGGCAATGTTGAGTGCATTACCATTACCAACGTGTACTTGCTCAGTACCATCATATTCATGAGGTATAGTGAGATTCCTCAAATCTGCAGTAAGATGATGAGTAGCTCCCGTGTCCGTTACCCAACCATTATCATTCTGGCCACCTGGTAAAGCAACGTATGCTGCAGGTTGACGTTGATTGTCACTACTTTTCTCATATCGAAACCAGCACCGATTTGCCGTGTGATTTCTCTTCTTACAAATCTGACAGACCTGATCTCCCTGATTACCTCTTGGTTGCTGCTGAGTGTTGTTGTAGTTTCTTGGATTGTTGTTGTTGTTCCTCCTGTTGTTCTGGTTATTATTGTATGGATATTGATTCCCATGATTGTTAAAACGCCTCTGATCAGGCCTGCTGCTTGCAACAGCAACATTATCCAAAGGTTGCTGCAAAGACTGTAACTGTTGCTCTAACCGCATATCAAAGGTTAGTAAATGAGTATAGAAGCTATCTATAGTCATATTTTCAGCAGTGCTCAAGGATGTTACAATTGGGTCATAAGATTGATTTAGACCATTAATAATGGCCTGTTTCTTCTCATCATCTGAAACCGTGCATCCAGATGCAGTAAGCGGCTCAAATAAATTCTTAGCTTCTTGCAGAAATTGTTTAAGAGATTTATTACCTTTCTGTAGTGAATGAAGTTGCCTTTTTAGATTCACCTGATGTGCAAGGGTTTTTGGTGTAAAATGGCTCTCTAGCTTATCCGAAACTTGCTTAGCCGTATCCAGTCCACCAACTTCAGCTAGCACTTCAGGTGTAAGAGTGGAGTTTATCCAGCCAACCAGCAGTGAATCACAAGCCTCATGTTCTGTAAAGTCTGGGTTGATATCATCACTGTCAGGAAGAGTTCTTGCAGGCTTTACCTTGGTGCCATCAATAAAACCAGTGAGACCATATCCTTTGAGGATAGGTTTGAACTGTGTCTTCCAAAGGAGATGATTGGTTTCTGTGTGTTTGAGGGTTACCAGGTGATGTATCTGGATTTGTCTAAGACTTGATGTTGAAGCCATTCTGATGTTTTAGGGTTTTGATTTTTTTTTTGTATGTTGTATTTGGTTTTGGTTCTTGCAGAAGCGTTGGATCGACAAGCTGATACCAACTTAGAACACTATTCTTGGTGAATATCATCCACAGAAATCTTGTGGAGATTAAACTCTTATTTATACTCATAAATATAGTTACAGAGTTATTGATAAAACCAAATATTGTTACTGATATTGAGAACGAGTTTATAGCTAATCAAAAGGGAACGATTAACTAGCCTATAGACTAGTGCTGACTAACTGACTAACTGAACAGAGAGTCTTGAGGAAGACTCTATGATGTACGCCTAACATATATAATGAAGAAGATGATGTTTGCAAATTAAAAAAAAACAGGGGTTTTGAAGTGAAAAAAACATAAAACGGGGAAGGGGATTTTAGGATCTGATAGTAGTGGTTGGAACTTACACTGAACGCTAAGACTTCAATCAAGATTCAGCAAATAACATATCCCTTTCTTCAACCCCGTAGTTGTGAAAACCAGAAATTTGATGAGATTATTATGTTAAACCCTAATTTGATCTCCTCAAATTCAACCCTAACTGTTCTGCTTCAAACTAACGATCCTACTATCATCTACATCATCTATTAGCATCAACAGATGATTTCATCAATCGATTCTTACTCAAACTCTCACAGAATCTCGAGATGAAGAAGAACAGAAGAGGAGGAAGGAGGAAAGAAGAAAGAAAAGATAAATGAGAGTTTATCCTCTCGAGTCTCGTTACGGGTCGATAAGGCCGACCAGAATTATTAAGATACCCAGAAAAATTGATGCGGGCAGCCAAACGGTTTGACAGCAAAATAATTATTTTGCCTTTCGCCTGTACTGACGAAATCTTCTTCGTCTGATATCCGATCGAGTAAACCATCCAATCATACTAGTTTCGTATCTAATTGTAATTAGATTAGTTTCTATTAATTAACGTTTGTCTCTAATTAATCAAATCATTAACGGCTAAAATGTCTATTGACTAGTCTAATAATGTTGACGAGTTTGAGGGTCCTTACATTCCCTCCACCTTATTCATTTTCGTCATCGAAAATAGAACCATCCTTCTAGTCTTCAAAACTCCCCACCTTATAGAGAAACACTATCTCTCGACTAAATACAAATACTGCTCATACTTACAAACACGCGAAAAAACAAGTCATTTTAAATGAGTTCGAAACAACAAGAAATGAAACACAAACCTATATAGCTTTATACGACTAAAATTTGTGGCTCTAGGTTCAAAAGAATATTTTTTGTTTCAATAAACTACTGGTTCTAAGTACATTAGAAGATACTCTATAATAAAGTTTCTATATAATATTCAGGACTTATCAAATATATTAATCTCACTATTTTTCTAGTATTGGATTGTCTATGTGCTTATAATTTTTAGACTAATATAATCTCTATCAACTATTAGATTATAATAGAATTTGCTTATCCTATAAATTTATATTCCTTTTCGCGCTAAGATTTGTGGTCTAATATTTAATAATTTATTAATTTGATGTTGTTTCATATGTGTTATATATTTATCCACATAACTAATCCTAATTTAATTTCACGTAAATCTAAAATATCTGATATTTTAACTTTACTGTTACATAATATATAAATTTCTCCAAATATTGCCTGTTAAAAGTTTGCTATCAACTTAACTACTCAAAATAATATTATCAATTGTGTTATTGTTCTCATCATTCTTACTACTATCGTTATTGATTTGTTGATTGGTCAGTTGGTAGACTAAGTCTAAATCTTTAAGTATGACTCTATTCACATACAGATTATTATAGTTAACTTTATTTATTCCTATTGAATCCATATATTATAGAATATTGGCGTTAATAATTTAATATGATTTAAATTCGAGTATGCATAAAATTAAAATTTTAATATGTCCTAATAGTCTTTGGATTTTGCTATTAATATAAAGTATCCTATTAATATACAAATTTATTTTCTGTTAAATCCAAATTTGTACTAAGCATTCAATTACTATTATTACTTCTTCATGTGTATTTGTTTCATTTTAATGATTTACAAAATCAATTATTAGACTCAAGTTAATTTGGGTATTCGATTATTAAGAAATTTAGTCTTTTTTATTTTATGCAATATATCCGCACGTTTTTTGGTCTAATCTAATATGTCTTATGTATTATCTATCTGGTTTTAATGCACAATAATGTATTTCTAATTTTATTTAATTTACAAAATCTGAAAATAGATAATTACTAATAATTTTTCGTAGCTACTTGATCCTAATTATTACTTTTATCGTTATACATTTACTAATAAGATTTTAATTAGGTTAAATTCAATTCAATATTATTGGATAAGTGTTAATATTACTTTTATTATGATTACTAGTGATCTTATTATCATTTATTATTAGTGACATTAGTGATCGAACTATTATCTTAACCACTCTTATAATTTAACTTCATTTTTACTTTAATAGATTAATGGTTCTAATTACAGAGAGGATACTCAATCAGTTTCTAAATAGAATTTTGGATTTATCTGTGCACTAATAGAAGCAAGTCCTCCTTATATGCCTAGTGATACCAGAATGTAGTTGCCATGTCTAGGTTCATGATGCCTGACAATGCCTACGTACGTAACAAGTATCACATGAACTCATCAGAATTACCAACTTCACTATTCCCTATTGCTGGATTATCTAAGCATTGAATTCCTGAACTAATTAATCTTTAATTCTCTATTGAAATTTCTAGTTATAACCTAACTGGTTTCAACCTATAATTTTCACTTCATGATTTACAAAATAACAAACCTTCACAAAACAAAGAACAACCAATCAAACATGTTATCCAACCCAATCAAATTAATTCAACTTTTAGTTATTGATAGTTTTTAGTGATTAAGATTTATCTCACATCCCAACCAGTTTTAAACAAATCTAGTTCACTAACTGGCACTGGCTAATCATATTGTCACTCATATAAGATCTAATAGTGAGCTCTAATAATAAGTCTGTAGCGCCCCCAAAACTAGCAGCTGACTAAACCAAACGACTAACTATAAAAATAGGCACTAAGGATCTAAAACATCTATTTAAACAATAATAAATAAATTCTAAATAAATATTAAACCAAATCTAACCGCTCTCCGAATGAAATACAAAAGCTCCTCTGAAATGATACATATTCAATATTAAGTTAGTTTACAAATTGAATATAAACATAAAACAAACATAGAGGAAGCTAACTAAGGTAACTAATTCCTCGAAGCTTTCATTGTCACGCGCACATCTTGATCTGACTCTGAAACTGAAAGTGGGAGTTGAGTGAGCACATCATCCCTAAAAGGGATGCCCAATGGAAATTACATTTAACTTTTAAGTAATCATAGCATGTTTTGGATAATAAATACATGTCTTCCCAAATATTAAAAGATAACCAACTCTCTGATTAAACAAACATGTATATGGAACTAACTTTTTCTGTAAGAAAATATATTTGTGATGCATTTACACACCGCAAACAAATATCTCCGTGGTGGCATTTACACACCGTAATATTGGTGACAATTACACACCTAGATAGTTTGTGGGTGATTGTACACACCCGTAATATTGGTGACAATTACCCACCTAGTAATCTTGGTGACAATTATATACTAACATAATCATAAAATATAAATTGATACATATGATCTCTATATCTTGGTAGCTATTATTATAGAGGCAGAATTCAGAATAATAATAGACGGAGACTTAGTAAACATAACACAAAGTAGTGATTCGAAGAAAAATATCTTCTCTAAATTATGAACAATAAAACGATTACAATTCTCTCTTTGTTACGCTCACAATCTTTTCTAAACAGAGGATCAACCTTAAACTGTTTGCTAAGCTTGCACCAGTATTTATCCAAGCTTTCTTTAGGTTTTCCGTGCCTAATATATATCTTTAGCTATTAGTCATAGCCCTCTATTGATAATCTTCATCGTACACAGCTGACCAAGGACTTTTATTAAGAATCTATTTCCTAAACTAAGAGTATTGCCTAAAACAAAAATTTTCTCTAACTAGGAAATCTGCCTAAACGAGGATTCCTGCGTAGAATAGGATTATTCCCTCAACTTAGCTTGAGGTTAACTAAGTTCCCTAAAGGAGTACGGATACACCTGTATAATGGGAGTACGGATACAGCTGTATAATGGGTCCCTCTTTTAAGAAATTGAACTTCTGTGGGAGTTAGAAATGAAGGTTGAGTAACTCGAGAGTCCCTTTTTCTTTGTTAAACCACTTGGAATTTCTGGGAACTTGACCTTTACATCCAATCAGAAAAGATTTTTTTTGTCTTTGTCGTGTTCTGGTCACTCTTTTCTCCAGTATACAATCTTCCTTAAGTGGTTTTTCTCTATCAAACCTTAAGTCTTCTACTTGTGGTAATATCATAGTGTTGTCGCCGTCATCATCAAATAATGGTGGTTTAAACAACTTCAAGTATTTAGCATTTATAACCGAGTACATTCCTAAATAAGGTCACAAATCCATACAAAAGGAACTGTCACCAATCTGATCGAGTATATGAAAATAATGGTGGTTCAAACAACTTCAAGTATTCAGCATTTATAACCGAGTACATTCCTAAATAAGGTCGCAAATCCAGACGAAAGGAACTGTCACCAATCTGATCGAGTATACGAAATGGTCCATATCTCAATGGTTTCAACTTCTTTCCTTCTCCCTTCAATCGCTCCTTACTAATTTTAACCATACCAAGTCACCAACACCTAAATAACAAGGCACAAGATACTTGTCATGCTTTGCTTTGTATTTGGTTGTGACTTCTTTAATTGTGCTTCAACAGTTGCATGAATCTGAGATATCTTCTCCAAGAAATTTTGTGCCTTTTGTCGTTCACTTCCTTCTTTCCCCCTCATTGAGGAGTCACTAGAAAATACTAGATCAAAAGGACTAGGTGGTAAGTAACCATAACACGTCTCAAAAGGATATTTTCCCAAAGAACTATGAACTGCTCTATTGAATGCAAATTGTAGATACGATAAACACTCATCCCAAGTTTTAGGATGCTTGGAATTATATCTCCCACCCCTTTAATTAGAACAAGACTAAGCAAAATTCTAAAATCTAATGGACAACAGTCGTGGGATGTCCTTCCTTTTAAAATCTAGACCGTTAGATGTTAGAATATTGCCTATAGATTACCGTCACATTCCCTGTGGCTTTTTTTTCCGTTACTTCACGAAAATACCCCTTAGAAAAATAAGCTTCTTTCAATGTTCCCCTCCGACAAATTATTTCCTTTCTCATTTATCGCGCTTGAAAAAGCGGGGGTCTAACAACCACACCCAACAATTAGATTAGCAATATGTACGGCCAAACTCCAATATACTTTTAAGAGTATCAGTTAAGACTCAATCTATAAAACGAATATATCAAAGAGTTTATATCTCTATCTCTCGATTTAAATCTTACTCAAGCAAACTGCGAGTCTCAATTTAAATACAAGAGAGATAAACTTGGACGGTACCAAAGACCAATATCCAAGTGTCAATCAATTTAAATCAACAACCAAAAGGTCGGATATTCTAATTGATTGAACAACACACAACCTGCATTATTTCAATTATATAAACAAATATAATGCGGAAAACAAATAACACAGACACCAGAATTTTATTAACGAGGAAACCGCAAAGGCAGAAAACCCCCGGGACTTAGTCCATATTGAACATACATTGTATTAAGCCTCTACAGACACTATCCTACTCCAAACTAACTTCGGTCTGGACTGTAGATGAACCCCAATCTATCTCACACTGATCCAAGGTACAGTTATGCTCCGTACGCGTCTGATCCCAGCATGATACTGCGCACTTGATTCCCTAAGATGATCTCACCTACAACTAAGAGTTACTACGAACCAAAGTCGAAGACTTTAATAAACAAATCTGTATCACACAGAAAAGTCTACGGTAATAGATAAATCCGTCTCCCACGAATAAACCTACGAGTTTTGTTCCGTCTTTTGATAAATCAAGGTGAACAAGAAACCAATTGATAAACCAGACTTATATTCCCGAAGAGCAACCTAGTATTATCAATCACCTCACAATAGTCTTAATCGACGCAGCAAAAAAAGATATTGTGGAATCATAAACGATGAGACGAAGATGTTTGTGACTACTTTTTATCTTGCCTATCGGAGATATGAATCTTGAGCCAATTATTACAATCGTACTCGTAACGATAGAAACAACAAGATCAGATCACACAACTACAGAAAAGTAGTATCGGTCTGGCTTCACAATCCCAATGAAGTATTTAAGTCGTGAACCTGGTTTAGAAGAAGAAACCAAATGTTAAAGGAGAATCGACTCTATCTTAGCAAACTAGTATGACACAGAAGGTGTGCGGATTAGGTTTCCCAGTTGCTAGAGTTCTCCCTTATATAGTCTTTCAAATCAGGGTTTGCAATCAATGTTAGCTTGGTAACAAAACATTCAATATTCACCATTGGATGAAAACCTGATTTAGATTCAATCTAATATTTCTCAACCGTTAGATCGAAAACATAGCTTGTCATACACAATTGAAATGTACGTTTCTAGGTTGGTGTAACCGTACCCAAACTTGTACATTAGTTGGTTCAACAATAGTTAACCAAATGGTTAGCCATATGATAAATTTCATATCAACCATATTCTTCTTTACCATAACTAGTTCAAATGACTCAAATGAACTAGTTAGAGAGTTGTTCAATTGCTTATATCTTTATGTACTACACAAGACACAATTGAAGCAAAAACGGTTTGATTCACATGAATCGGTTCATGAACTATATAACCACGTTTTTCAATTGCATTCCTTAGTTTATTTAATCATGAGTTCAAGAACGACCGTTTTTAGATATACCAATTGAGAAAGCGGGGGTCTAACAACCACACCCAATAATTCGATTAGCAATCTGCACGAACAACCTCCAATATACTTTTAAGAGAATCAGTTAAGACTCAATCTATAAAACGAATATATCAAAGAGTTTATATCTCTATTTCTCAATTTAAATATTACTCAAGCAAACTACGAGTCTCAATTTAAATACAAGATACATAAACTTGGACGATACCAAAAACCAATATCCAAGTGTCAATCAATTTAAATCAACAACCAAAAGGTCGTATATTCTAATTGATTGAACAACACACAACCAGCATTATTTCAATTATATAAACAAATATAATGCGGAAAACAAATAACACAGACACCAGAATTTTGTTAACGAGGAAACCGCAAATGCAGAAAAAACCCGGGACTTAGTCCAGATTGAACATACATTGTATTAAGACGCTACAAACACTAGCATATTCCAAACTAACTTCGGTCTGGACTGTAGTTGAACCCAAATCAATCTTACACTGATCCAAGGTACAATTACGCCTCTGATCCCGGCAGGATACTGTGCACTTGATTCCCTTAGATGATCTCACCCCCAACTAAGAGTTACTACGACCCAAAGTCGAAGACTTTAATAAACAAATTTGTACCACACAGAAAAGTCTACGGTAATAGATAAATCTGTCTCCCACGAATAAACCTACGAGTTTTGTTCCGTCTTTTGATAAATCAAGGTGAACAGGAACCAATTGATAACCCGGACTCATATTCCCGAGGAACAACCTAGTATTATCAATCACCTCACAATAGTCTTAATCGACGCAGCGAAAAAAGTTATTATGGAATCACAAACGATGAGAAGAAGATGTTTGTGACTACTTTTTATCTTGCCTATCGGAGATATAAATCTCGAGCCAATTATTACGATCGTACTCGTAACGATAAAAACAACAAGATCAGATCACACAACTACAGAAAAGTAGTATCGGTCTGGCTTCACAATCCCAATGAAGTCTTTAAGTCGTGAACCTGGTTTAGAAGAAGAAACCAAATGTTAAAGGAGAATCAACTCTAGCTTAGCAAACTAGTATGACACAGAAGGTGTGGGGATTAGGTTTCCCAGTTGCTAGAGTTCTCCATTATATAGTCTTTCAAATCAGGGTTTGCAATCAATGCTAGCTTGGTAACAAAGCATTCAATATTCACCGTTGGACGAAAACCTGATTTAGATTCAAGCTAATATTTCTCAAACGTTAGATCGAAAACATAGCTTGTCATACACAATTGAAATGGACGTTTCTAGGTTTATGTAACCGTACCCAAACTTGTACATTAGTTGGTTCAACAATAGTTAACCAAATGGTTAGCCATATGATAACTTTCATATCAACCATATTCTTATTTACCATAACTATTTCAAATGACTCAAATGAACTAGTTAGAGAGTTGTTCAGTTGATTAGATATTTATGTAATACACAAGACACGATTGAAGTAAAAACGGTTTGATTCACATGAATCGGTTCATGAACTATATAGCCACGGTTTGCAATTGCATTCCTTAGTTTATTTAATCAGGAGTTCAAGAACGACAGTTTTTAGATATAAACAACTCAAGTTCGCGGACTGGGTTCGCGAACTTAAGCTCATGGAAGGAGTACACAAACTCCAGCAGAAATTCTCGGGTCGAGAACTTCCGCAAGTTCGCGGACTTGGCTCACGCCACTTCCATTTCTCTTGATCAACAAAGTTCGCAAACTTTGGTTCAAGGAATAAGGACTTATACATATATGTGTTTCCACAACAATGCTTATATCCTACCAATGGTTATGTAATATAAACTCTCATTTCAATCATCGAAACATTCTCAGAGGACGTTATATAGTCGTTATTCACAAACCATTTTTCGTCAGAACAATTTTCAAAGTGATTGAAACTTAACATGACTTTCGTCACTAGGTAAAGATGAACTTGGCTAAAGCGAAAGCTTTACCAACACATATTTTGAGAAATAGATAGGCGAGGTAAACTCGGCTCGAAATACCAAATGTGTATAATCTAAGTCTATATAGCAAAATGACTTTTGTCTCAATATATGAGATAAATAGACTTTCTAGTGATGGGTAAGTTCAAGTCTCCACATACCTTTTAGTGGATGAAGATCCACCAGCTCCTTGAGTAGTCCTTCGTCTTGTATGATGATTGCCATGGAGTTCTTGAGCTCAACTACACTTTTTATCCTAGTCCGATACCTTAGCTATAGTAGACTAGAAATCAAGACTTATAGTTTTGATCACTAACATTGACAAATATGCTTGAGATAACAACGCATGCGAGTTCGACCGAGCAATGCTCTAACACCGCTGTGAATTTAATGTATCGTTTCAACTAAAACCATTCTTGATTGACAACAATGTGAAATCAATCTTCGCCTCAATTCTTAGATGATTAACACCAAACACAGAGATTAGAAATCAAATCAATTTATAACTATCTCAACTTGAAATAGAAACTCACAATTGGATAAGGTAGATTTCAAAGGGCGGTTTCAAAATTCTAAAAATGGATTAGAATTTCAATTGGAGAAGGTACTAGGAGTTATGGGTTGTCATCAATCTCGAATTTGCAGGGAGTTGTGGGTGTCATAAAAGATAAATTGAATTCCAGAAGCATCACCTGTGAAAAGCACACCAACTGTTCGGAATAAGTCCTCAACCAGTACCATCTTCTTCTCCCAAATTGTCTTACCAGTAGAACTCTGATTAATTGAAACACTGAAAATTTCCTATCAAATGTTGATTTATACTAGACGCAGACAAAAATTCCTATCAACTAACACTCAAACCGAAGACAATCAACTCAATTACGAAATGTAAAGTGCTTAGAATTCATTATGTAACTCTAACATGACTTACTGAAACACCAATCCACCAATCCATTTTTCATTAAAGTGCTCAAAAGACAAATGCATTACAAATTCACAAAACATTTGTTACATTATCTATTGTTATTGTAAAATCGACCACATTTAAAACCCACCTCTTCAATTTGAAAAACAAAGAAAACCCACTTATTACAGTAAACTCGAATTACAGAGATTTTAAACAACCTAATAAGACCCAAATCAATTGCTACATCTCAATTCGGTACCTATTCTTTGTTTTCTTTAACATATTTCTTCATTTCTTTTGTTTCTTCTTCAATTTTCATCTCTGATATCTCTAATTCATTTCTTAACCTCTCATTATTGATTTGTTGACTTTCAATTTTGTTATACAAACTTTAATCTACAATTATTTTATTTTTTTAAGAAAGTACACTTTTTAAAAACGGAGATGGATAAGAAGGAGAAAGGTTTGTCTCTACCTTTTTGTTATGTTATTTTGACACCTTGGTCTGGCTTAGTTTGTAAGGTGTATTTTGATTGCAGCAGAATTGATTGATTCAAGAAAAAGGGAGAATAAGTCTGGATTAGTTTGTAAGAGGGATTTTGCAAAAGCTTTTGACAATATTAATTGGAATTGTGTTGACATCGTTCTTCAAAGATTTGGCTCTGGAAATATATGGCGGGGATGGATAAAGTAGTGCATCTCTCAAGCAAGATTTTCCATTCTTATTAATGGTGAAGCTACACCCTGTTTCAAGAGTCAAAAAGGAATTAGACAGGGTGATCCTATATCCCCTTTCTTATTCATTATGGTAGCCGAAATTCTCTCAAAGATGATTCAAAAATATGCTTCGGTTGGTCTTCTGTCAGGTTTCAAAGTTGCTACAAATGGTTCTGTTATCAATCATCTCCAATTTGCAGACGATTTAATCGTTTTCATTGATGACACGGAAGATCAATATTATAGCTTTGAAGGATATTTTGTTTGCTTTTCAGCTTTTTTCGGGTTTAAAAGGTAACTTTAGTAAAAGTGTCGTGGTTGGTATAGGGGATAACCACCATGGTCTGCTTGCGCTGATTTGTTTGGTTGTCAGCTAGTGGAGTATCCTATCAATTATCTTAGAATCCCTCTTGGCAGTAAATCAAAATCCAAAGCGGTTTGGGACGTGTTGATTCATAGATGCAGACATAAGATAAGTACTTGGAGAAAAAGATATCTTTCTAAAGGTCAGCGCCTTATCTTGATAAATAGTGTTCTAGCGTCAATGTCAATCTATTATTTGTCTCTGTTTCAAATGCCAATGAAAGTGGTTAAGGAAATAGAGAAAATAATGCGCAATTTCCTTTGGGGTTCTTCAAACTCTAAAAAGAAGATAAGTTGGGTGTCTTGGTCTAAAGCTAATATTCCAAAATCAAGTGGCGGCGTAGGAATTAAGAAGTTCAAGCTGGACAACAAGTCACTTCACTGCAAATGGATCTGGAGATATGGAGGAGAGAAAAAGACTCTTTGGCGGCAGTTAATTCTTGAAAAATTTGGAGGTAATCCTGATTATTTTCTCCCTAATGTTTCTAAAAAGTCTTTGGGTTATAGTCTTTCGGCTGGAATTCTTAAATCTAGGGATTATGTGAAGGCAAACACTTCTCTAATAGTACATAATGGTAGGAGCATTCATTTTTGGACGGATAAGTGGATTGAAGGAATTATTCTTAAGGATAGTCTCCCGTCAATTTATAAACTATCAAGGTGCAAGTCTTGCTCTGTCCGTGATATGCTCTCTGATCAAGGGTCTTGGAATTTTAACTTCAAAAGGAACTTAAATGAAACTGAAATTGGTGAAGTTGTTAATCTTCTTCAAGTGTTAGAAGGTTTTTCTACTACAATCCATAAATGTGTAGGAAATGATAGTAGAAGGTGGGGTTTTGGTCAGGAATTCTCTGTAGCTAACTGTTACAGTTCTATGGATGTGGATGGTTTTATTACATTTCCACATAAACAAATTTGGAATCCAAAAATTCCCTTGAAAATGTCTTTTCTTGTTTGGATCTTATCTCATGAAGGAGCTACTACTTTGGATAAGTTACATAGAGCTGGATTAGTAAAATCAGATAGATGCGTTTTATGTAATGAGGTTCAAGAAACGCAGAGCCATCTTTTTCTTCACTGGGCTGAGACACGGAAAGTTTGGAAATACTTCTTAGATAGTTTTGGAGTTAGCTGGTTTTTTCGGAAAGTATTAAAGCTAATATTTGGGAATGGCCAAATAAGAAGAGTAACCATATGATGGAGAAAATTTGGGGTCTCTTTCCTTTCGCAATCTGATGGACAATTTGGAATGAGCGCAATGACAGGTTATTTAAAAACCGAAAGCGAAGCATCAATCAACTAATTGTTTCTGTCAAGCGTTTGTTGTTTAATACGAGCATCCACTCTAAGCTTTTTGGGGGAGTCACTCTAGGTACATTAATATGTAATTGAGAAACTGTTATTCACATCTAACTTTTGTTTCATTTTCTTCCATCTTTTTTATTGTATCTTCTAACATTCATCTTTTTGACGATTGCTATTCTTTAATCAAATTTGGCATTTCTCTTTAAAAAAAAAATTAAATAAATTCTAAAAAAGTGAAACAGTACTTCATTTAAAAGTAACACAAAATTGAAACTTCAGTGAAACTGTGAAACAGTACTTTATTTTCATAAAAGGATAGCAAAATTGAAACTTCCTATTATCAAATACAAGAGGATAGCGAAACCATAACGATCACTAAACTACGTCCAACACTGGTTTAGTTAGACGGACAACAAGGACAGCTTCATTAGTGTTGGCCGCTTGGAATGCGAAACAAAAAAAAGAGTTCTTGCCTCGTACAAACTGCACTATGTGAGTATGATTAGCCTTTTTAATCGCAAAGAATTAGTATTTAATTAGAAGAAAAACAGGCAGTGCCGACACTGTAAACCGCTTACTCGCCCACAATACTGCTAAAGGAAACGAAAAAGCAAAAATAAATAAATTGTTTTATGACGATTGCCTAATCCCAATCCAATGTGGCAGTTTAAATGAGTCAATAGAGACGGCCGGCGTAACCGGCAAAGCGACAAAATGCGTCGTATTTGGTGCGAGTGGTCACGCCACATTATAATTTCATGTTTTGGATAATTATATAATGAGCCACAAAATTTTAACATTTATAATCGTCGTGAAACCAATTATTAAATGTTCAATCCTTCGTATTGTGTTGCCAAAAATCCTGAACCCTAAAACAAATGAGTTTGATCCGTGACTCATGAGTCGATACTATTATATCAAAAAGGTAATACAAAATCAAATTAACATAGAACTAAAAATATTTTTAATTTATAAAAAACCGATTTTTTGCTTCAATGTGTTGTTTTAAAATTTTATTTTCTAAAAATTATAAAAGTTAATTTTACACAAAATTGGTTAAAAAGATCAAAATCAATAATTTTTGGGTGAAAAGGACACTTAGATTTAGATACTGTTTAAATGACCAAAATTTTAAAAATGGCCAGGATGTAACCAGTTTCATTGTTCCCATTTTCAAATATTTTTTCTTATTTTTAATTTACACAGGATGCATCCAGTTTTATCCTTGCTATGTTTTAAATTTAAGTCAGGATGCATCCAGTTTCATCCTTGCTATGTTTTAAATTTAAGTCAGGATGAATCCAGTTTCATCCTTGCTATTTTTTCTTTGTCCATTTCACCCGAATTATTTTTTACTCGTCCATTTGAACCGTGATTAAATTTTTTTTGGACAAATAACTCATTTTCCGTTAATTTTAGATGTCTCGGAACCATCAAGTAGCGCCTAATGGTTCTCATGTTCCCTTCTTTGAAGGAGATAAGGATTCGAACTCTGGACTTTGTAATTGCTATTAGTATTTAGGAGCCACAACTAATCACTGTACTAACCCATAAAAAAAAGTAAAAAAATAAGTATTTAAACGCGCTCATTTGGAAATTACTTTTTGTTCTAAACTAACAACAAAAATCCGAAAATCTTGTATTCTTTAATCATCATTATGTATTCTAATCTTAATTTAGTAAAGTAATTGGTGTGGAAGCCAAGACATATACACGTGTGTATTTGTTAAGCTCATAAATTAGCCACGTTTCACGGTTTTAATCCAGCTAAGTCTGGTCTCCCCGCCAGTGACTTACACCTAACCACGGTCACGAGATACCATTCCAATAGAAAAAAAAAGCTTAACACGAGTCCTACAAACAACACAAGGCCTCCGCGCCAGATCCCGTGGCATAAATGAGAATCACTCGGTGGCAAAGCGAATAGACTGCCCCTAAAGAAACGGGTCTCTCTGTCAGTCAAAACCGCCCCTTGTTTTCCATCCTCCGTTCTTTTCTCTCAAGTTAACAGAATCAATACCACACCATTAAAACCGACATTCCCAACATTCTCTCGTTACACCATAAATACCATCACCCATCTCGTTCCAACATTCATTCATCTTCTTCTTCATCATCATCTCCGATTAAAACCTAATTATTAATGGATTTCAAAGTTGGTTCTCTTGATACACCCAAACCCGCTAATGGAGACGTGGGTTCTCTACCTGCAAACCATGTATCAACCCTCAAGACTTCGACATCGTCGACACAATTATGCTCAGCTGAAGCAACATTAGGGAGGCATTTGGCGAGGCGTTTAGTACAAGTTGGTGTCAGCGATGTCTTTGCGGTGCCCGGTGATTTTAATCTCACATTGCTTGATGATCTTATTGCTGAACCTGGGTTGAAATTAGTTGGTTGTTGTAATGAGCTTAATGCTGGTTATGCTGCTGATGGTTATGCGAGGTCTCGTGGTGTTGGTGCTTGTGCTGTTACTTTTACTGTTGGTGGTTTGAGTATTTTGAATGCTATTGCTGGTGCTTACAGTGAGAATTTGCCAATCATCTGTATTGTTGGTGGTCCTAATTCTAATGATTATGGGACGAATCGCATCTTGCATCATACTATTGGTTTGCCGGATTTTAGTCAAGAACTCCGTTGTTTCCAGACCGTCACTTGTTATCAGGTATATATCAATTTTTTTAGCTTTGTTTTCTGCCAAGTTTTTTGGTCTGTTTTTGATTTTTGTGATGATTTTTTTTTTTTTAATTTCCGGGTCTTTTGTGTTGATTGTAATTGATTGTTGTGTAGGCAATTGTTAATAACTTGGAAGATGCACATGAGCAAATCGATACTGCGATTTCGACAGCTTTGAAGGAAAGCAAGCCTGTTTATATCAGTGTCAGTTGCAATTTGTCTGCGATACCACATCCTACGTTTAGTCGAGAGCCTGTTCCATTCTGCTTAGCACCTAAGTAAGAATAGAATCTCTGACTTTCTCTTAGTCACTGGTGTTTTTTTTTTCTTCCAATTTTTGGGTGTTGGATTTGCTGTGTGTTTATGTTTTGTGTTTATTGTGGGATTGCAGGTTGAGTAATAGTTTGGGTTTGGAAGCAGCAGTGGATGCTGCAGCAGAGTTCTTGAATAAGGCAGTAAAGCCAGTGATGGTGGCAGGGCCAAAACTAAGGGTTGCCAAGGCTTGCGATGCGTTTCTTGAACTGGCCGATGCCTGTGGTTATCCAGTTGCGGTGATGCCATCAGCCAAAGGACTAATGAAGGAGACTCATCCACATTTCATCGGAACTTATTGGGGTGCAGTAAGCACGGCTTTCTGTGCTGAGATTGTTGAATCAGCTGATGCTTACATATTTGCAGGACCAATCTTTAATGACTACAGCTCTGTGGGGTACTCTCTACTTCTCAAGAAGGAGAAGGCGATTATCGTGCAGCCTGACCGGGTTGTGATTGCTAATGGAGCTGCATTTGGATGTGTTTTGATGAAGGAATTCTTACCAGCATTGGCTAAGAAACTTCAGCGAAACACAACTGCTTATGAGAATTACCACAGGATTTATGTTCCCGAAGGGCTTCCTCCTCGATGTGACCCAAAAGAGCCATTGAGGGTTAACATATTGTTCAAACACATTCAAAAGATGCTATCAGGTGACAGTGCTGTGATTGCCGAAACGGGTGATTCCTGGTTTAACTGCCAGAAATTGAAATTACCCGAAGGGTGCGGGTGAGAAATTTGCATCAACATCATATTCTTGTTATCTGCTCTTATTTATTTTAGCATTCTAGAATTTACAATAAGAATATATGTCTAAGTAAGTGATGTCATTGCAGGTATGAATTCCAAATGCAGTATGGGTCTATTGGTTGGTCAGTTGGGGCAACACTTGGGTATGCTCAGGCTGCAAAGGATAAGCGAGTGATTGCTTGTATTGGCGATGGAAGTTTCCAGGTAACTGCACAAGATATATCAACAATGTTAAGGTGTGAGCAGAATACCATCATCTTCCTGATAAACAATGGTGGGTACACCATTGAAGTTGAGATCCATGATGGACCTTACAATGTGATTAAGAACTGGAACTACACTGCCTTAGTTGACGCGATTCATAACGGTGATGGCAAATGCTGGACCACCAAGGTATAATTGGCTTCCCGTTTGGGATATCAGCTTTGTAGTTTGCTTGTGTTGAGATTGAAAATCTACGGGTTATGGAAGGGTATAAACTTATTAACTTTTATGTCTGTTTGATGACTACAGGTTCAATGTGAAGAAGAGCTGGTGGAAGCAATTGAGACTGCGACTGAAGTTAAGAAGGATTGCTTGTGTTTCATTGAGATTGTAGTTCACAAGGATGACACAAGCAAAGAGTTGCTGGAATGGGGTTCAAGGGTTTCTTCTGCAAACAGTCGACCACCAAATCCTCAGTAAACACGTTCCGAGCCTACAGCTGATGCCATTAAGAAGTCAAATTATATAAACGATCAAGTCTAGAAAAATAAGTTCCATTACGGTATTATGTCTAATTTGAGGTTAGGTGATCAATTTTTAATAGGGGTTTGTCTAATTTGATCTCTCGGTTACGAATTGCTCGATTTCATAGTATTATTCATTTGAAATTTGTCAGTGTGGGAGTGTTGGAAGAGTTGGTGACGTCTTCTTCAAGTTCTGGTGAACTTTTTGTCACTGATTACTTTTTTAAGACTTGGTTTTGTGATTGCAGTATTCTCTCAATGTTCATAGTTACTCTGGTTCATTACTACCATTCTCTGCAATGTTTTCGTAATTACTATCCTCTTCATTCAAACTCATTATTCTTGGATTCTATTTCTCAATAGGCTATTAGACGCACAACAAAGGAATCCAATAATCATATATCAGTGACCAAACACACATACAGAACAACCAACAAGGTTTTCACTCTGCTTGTGGCAGCTGAATTATTGGACTAAGCAACTTCAGAGCTATCCTTTCCAAAACGTAAGAGAACTGATGGAGGCTGTGGATCTGTTTAAGAAACATTAAGAAACTCTGGAATCATCTCCATCTTTTCATTTGGGGAACTCACATCCAGAAACAGTATCCTGGGTTGATTGTTGATCAGCTTCCACTCTGAGTTCTTCGGAAGGTGAGGTGAACTTCGGTGGATCAACAATATGTTGCAAGTTCTGATTAATGGCTTGGAACCGAAAGATGTTTTCTTTCAGGGTAAAACCGGAAGGTTTACTTAAACAGCTGGTCTGCTGGTGAATGATTAAAAAAAAAAAAAGAGTTAATATGGATGCTAGGATCTACCAGTGGCCTAGAATATGTTGCTAGATCGAGAAAACAAGAAGCTACTTTGAGAAAAAAACAAATCCAAATTTGGAGGGAAAGAGGTCCTCCTTGATTAACTCGTGAACCAACATTTGACAAATGAAATTGGTCGACCGTAGCAGCATAATATTACAAGCATGTTAGTTTACCTCATTATAAAGCTTCACATATTAATAGGATCTGAACTGTCATCAAAGGTAACAGCTTGTAATTCTTCAGGAGCTGCAGAAACACAAGCATAAATTTTCAAATACAATCTAGCAGACAACATTGATATATATGAATCACCAATCTAGACTACATTATAATCTAAGCAAAGAAACTCAATGTTAAGTAAATTGGAGACAACACTATGATATGCGCTACCTTTCGGTACTTCCCTCAACTTCATGTTTGTTGAAATTATATAAGTGATCGGTAGATAAAGCACTAAAGTAGATATTAGACATCGAAAATCTTCCATCATATTTGTACTGTTATCGGTGGAAAGAAACAAATTATATTCTATTTGTTTGTTTGTAATTCCTGTGTGATTAAAAGATGTTTTGATATTTGTACTGTTATCGGTGGACAAATGCAGCCCTTTGCCTTTGGTTGAATCTGAGAACTCTAAATGATTTTCCTGTCCGCTGGCATGTAAGCGTATAAACTCACAGTTATGCCTACTAACAGAAAATAAATGCACCAACTAATTTATCAAAGATGAAGACTAAAGTGACTGAAGATACCACGTGCTTTCTTCTTTGACTGAGGCTTTTTTTCCTGCTTCAGTCCCAGCATAGACCATTTCAGCATCAACCCTGTCAGCTTTAGTAACATCAAATTCTTCATTAGAACTAACATCTGCAATTCCAGCAAGGTGATATTCTTCTACAGATACCATCTAATACAAGCCAAAAACATCCATAAAGCATGAAAAAGCTTGAACTAGAAACCAAAGTTATTAATGCATTCTACAATTCAAGACAGAAGTTAAAAACCCAGAAACGCTTTAAACGAATGTGAAGCCTACGCTGTAACAGTTGGGGAAATAACTAAGAAAAACACAATTAAACTGTTTTCAGACAAAGGACACCCTGGTAGTCAGAACTTATGAGACAAAAGACCCTGGGCAGTTGGAAAATGTGGCTTTGAATAAGTGCGGGCAGCAAAGCTGACCAGCTTCAAATGTATCTCTACAGTAGCTCATGGCCCTTTATTACTTTATTAGTCTTCATGTTTTTCCCATTCTTAACCTCAAGAAAATACAGGGAAGTATGAACACACCTGTTTGCGGCTTCTCATTCCCTTCCCCATGGCAGTGAACTCTTCAATTTTATGCTCCCTGTATCTGTCCTTCAACAGATCTTCCCGGTAAACTTTTGTTTCTGTGTTCCTGACAGCAGGCTTATTCAGCATGGAAACATCAACAAATGGGTTTCTCGAACATGACATGAGAAAGAAAGCCTCTGAAACAGCATGCAATTGTGGCAGCAGGTGATTTTGTATACAAAATAAGTTATTCTACTCTTAAAAGGAGTAATAATGGCATTAGATCACAAATATCAACAATTTAAGTTTATGGTAACAAGCTTAACGTCGAGCTCCCAGACTCGGCGTTTTCGCATTGAGTCAGGCCCTTGTCCCCTTAGTTAATTTTGCTTGACGGATATGTATAACACCTGCGTGCATATATTACAAAAAGCAAAAAACCCTCTCACTGGAAACATACTACTGAAACATTATGGCATACTGGAAGTATTACAAGCATAAAATGATGATACGGAACTCAAAGCACATAAAAGGAAGACAGATGATTATCCGAAGATTTTATGTTTCTTGATTCTTCAACTAATAACTGTTGAATAATTGTTTGATGATAATGGACAAAACTGTATGTTTCTTCGAGCTAGTTTGTTTTATGTTCCAACTGCATGTTTTAATCCTGATAATCTCTTAACAAGACAGGTATCAGCCACCTATTCCAGCTGAACAAGTAAAACCATGGACTGAATTCCATTATGAAGGAGGATAATGTGCTAGATTTAGACTTGAGTTTTCCAGATGTTCTCTCTGACTGTTTGTGACAACACCTGAATATTTTCAATCTATGTTTGTAATAAGGTGATTTTCAACAGAACAAAAAGAATCTACAAAACTTCCAAAAAAAAGTAAAGTAAATGAAGATTATTAACCAGAATTGCTAAAATATACAGAAGTCAAAGAAACAAGATACAGAAGTTCAGGGGGAATCCGACCTTTTCTCTGTACTTCCTCTATTCCCAGTACTCTATTCATCAATCAGTTGGTGGTACAAAATTTGTTGTCTCCATCACTCCAAACTCACTCCAAATTCAAAATTAAATCACTGATTTGATGATTGAGTTGAAATTGAGATTGAACTAAACAAACCCATCTTCAGTTACCGATTCCAACCGATCCCTAAGTAATTTCAGGGGGAGTGGGGGGAAGAGATTATCTTTATGGTTTTTTTATGATCTCACTAAGAAGGGGTCGAAGATCTGACTTTTTTTTTTTTTTTTTTGATACTAAAGAAAGTCGATCACTGATAGAAATTAAAATTACAGAGATCATTTTTGACCAGCGTGAGAATATCATCTGGAAAATTGTCTAAGTATAAAAAATCTAGCCTGGAGTCTAGCTTTTTTGGCTAGTTCATGAGCTGCATTATTACCTACTCTGTTTACAGACTTGCAAAACCAAAAATTTCTACTACTGAATTTATGTTTAACTACTTCAATTAAAGTTTGATTGAACCAGTGAATATGTAGCTCATCATATTCACAATCCATTTCAAAAAATGTTTTAGTAATTTCCAGTTCCTCCATCCATTCCACAGCTAATTCTAGTGCCTTGCATTCAAAATACTCAGTCCCATATTCCTCTTGCACCTCCTCTTCACAGCATATGCCTTTTGCTCCTAAACATGTACCTGCAAAATTTCTCAGAATTAGACCTACACTTCCTTGTTTAGTCTGTGATATATAAGAACCATCAATAATTATTTTCACAAATTCCTTGTCCGGAGGCCTCCAATTCTTGATCTGCAATTAATTAGCAATAGGAAATTGATACTGAACATTCTTTAAGCAACCAATTAACTCTAGCTACAGTAACTTGCAGATGAGGCTTCTTATCTTGAAAGACCAAAGAGCACCGGTCTTTCCTGATGTACCAAATAACACAAATAAATCTGCATATCAAATTCTCATTACTCAAGCATAAAGAAGAAACATTACTAACTTCAGAGTGGAACCAGCCTATAATCCATTGTTCAAAATCATCATTGGAGTGTCTAATGGCATCTATATTAATATTCATGACAAACCAAATGGCTCTACTGTAACTGCAATCCATAAAGATGTGATTAGTGGCTTACTCACTATTTTTACAGAAACTACAGTGGGTTTTTATGCCATGTTTATATCTAGCAATCTTAG